>NC_045784.1:7101894-7410455 GCF_008692025.1 Phocoena sinus | reverse complement strand
CAAAAGGATGCTTCACTGCTCTTAATGTCAGAAACGGAGAAAAACGACAAGCGTCCAAAACGTTAGGGACCCACAAAACACCCTGAGCCACACGCGGCCCTGAAGATGGCACACGAAGGAGTAAAAATCCACCCCGTTTAATTGTCCTTTCCTTTTAATTTAAAGTAGACAGACGTTTCCATGGTACCTGCTGTTTACAGATCTGAGGCCACTCACTTCAGTTCCCTCGCGCAGGGCACACAGGCCCTCCTTCCAGGGCAGCACCTGGTGCTGTGAGGCAAAACATCAGGGGCTCCGCGAAATCCTTTGTCCTTTTCTGCTTACCTTCAGAGGTGGGGGCTGAAGTTTCTCCGGGCCATAAGGGTCTGCCTGGCCAGCAAACGTGTGTCCGTGGATGGAGCTGACACCAACGCAGCAGGGCTCTGGGTGCGGGGGGCTGGTCTGGGCGCAGCTGCTACAGCCACTGTCCACCGAGTCGGCTTGCCAACTCCTGAAGGCGGGCATGGCAAAAGCCCCCGAAACGTTCATCAGGGCACTGACTTTACTGCTGCACTCAGAGCACAGCAGCAGACACACCCAATATTTGCTTCCAGTGACTGAAGACGGTTGCTTTTCTTATAAAATGAAAGGCAGTTCTGTTTCGTAGGGAAGACAGAGCTACAAGGCCTTTCATTAAGAGGGTCTGTCTGTGTGTATCGCCCAATTGCAGCCGCTGAAGATGCCAGCATCCCGGAACCCCCTCTCCCCGAGCCCGTCCAGCCTCCTGCCCATCCCTGAACACACACCCTTCCCCCTCTGCCGTGCACTTTCCCTTTCGGAAATAAATTCCTCTTGAAAATAAATGCAGAGAAAGCTGTTAGGAAGAAGTAGCAAGCTTTGGAAACACGATGCTCTTTATGGAAAACCGTGGAAGTAAAGCAACACGAAAGTGCTGCTGGAAAGGACCCGCCGGGAAGCGATTCCCTCGCGGTGCCTGCCCATCTGAGCTATTCCTCTACTGCAGACACGTCTGCCCCGAGTCCAGCGCTCACCCACGGGCTGCTCCGGGGAAGACGTAAAGGGGCATCGCATGATTCCATTTACAAGAAAGGCCCAGGACAGGCAAATCCCTGGAGATGGCACGCAGACGGGCAGTTGCCAGGGGCTGGGAGGACTGGGCGGACTGGTAATGGGTATGGGGTTTCCTTTCGGCACGATGAAAACGCCCTCAACTTGAGTGTGATGTTGGGGGCACAGCTCTGTGCCTGTACTAAAAACCACCGAATTGTCCACTTAATGGGTGAACTGTACGGTAGGGAGATTATATCCCAATAAAGCAGTTAATAAAGAAAAAAACAAAACTTAAAGGGCCCTATTGTATTCAATCTGGGCAGAGGGAGTCCCTCAACAGTCCCCCCCTTTAAGAGAAATTCGGGGAACAGAGGGAAAGGTAAAAAGCCTATGCGCAGAGCTGGGGTCAACGTACTGCCCTCATGCAGACTGGCATATGATCCCCTGTGAGAATCCCGACTTCTGGGCAAAGGTACCGAAGAGCCCGCCGCACACATTCTACGCAGCGTGGCGCCTGACGAACACCCCGGCGGCCTCTCCCCCGAGGGGCTGCTGGCCGCGCTCACCTCTCGGACACAGCCTCGGCCTGCTCCGCCCTGCGCTCCATCTCCACAACCTCCTCCTCCGTGTACTCCAGCTTCACCCGCTCCTCGGCCAGCTCTCTCTCCACCGCCTGCAGCTGGGCCGTGGTTCTCGCCAGCAGCACCGTCACCGCGTCCTACAGGACCAAAGGGACGTTTCTAAGCAGCAGCCGAGGCCAGCGGCGTGCGGGCGGCAAAGCGGAAAGCGGCGCGTGCACGGCCCGTGGGGAGCATCCCTGCTGCCGGGCTGGTGGCCGTCCCTGGCTGCTCTCCAGCAGGGAAGCAGCTCACCCCCGGCTGGCAGCAAGACAGTAACTTGGCCTTTCCATGTGGCTCTGAGGACTCAAATTTTAAAGCAACCAATGCATCACTCATGATCATGAACAAGTTGCATTAAAGAATATTACCATGAGTGGCCACATACATCACTATAGTCCGTTTTTATTACTTCCCTTGAAACCCTGCTTCTTCGTCGCCACTGTGTTCTAAGTCTACACGCGTTTCTCAGAAACAATGTCCCCAGGAAAAGCCCGTCTCAAAGCCAGGCCACTTACTGTCTTTCCAGACGTGGCGGCCACAGGGTCCCGGGAGTCGCTGTGTCCCAGCCGCTCGTCCTCCCGCCGCGGGGGCTCAGGGCCGGTGAACACCTGCACCGAGTACCAGCGCAGCTGCATCTCGCTCGAACCATCGTAATCAGCCAAGTTAATCTGAGCAATGCCCTGCGTGGTGTTTAAAAAAAAGCAGAACAGGCCCTGAATGACTACACCTTAACAACCAATGGGCATCAAAGTCACCCTTTAATCTTAAGCAGAAAGGCCATACAATGTGTCACTGCTATTCAAAGGACTGCAGTAAAATGAAAGTCATCAAAAAGGATTGTAATGGGGGTGGCTCCTCGCTTGCTTGTTCAGCCCAATCAGAAAGTGCTAGAAGGGGAACGGGGCAGAGAATGGACGACATGGAATGGTGGGTCAGGCTCAGGATCTGCCACTCAGAGAGTCGCTGATTCTAGCAGGAATTTTTGAAAAAACAGAGGACTGGTGTAAAATAATATAAATAAATAACCCCGCCCCCCCCCCCCCCAAAAAAAAAGAGAGAGAGAGAGGATTGGTGGAACTCTCCAATCTCTAATTCTGCCGCTGAAGGGGTGGGACCAAGGGGGAAAATTCCAACCTTGGGAAGAAAGCACCCTGGCTTCCAAGCCCTGGCCCTGCACTGGCTGGCCGGGGTGAAGACGGACTGCTGACCTGCCCAGTTATAAGGTTGCCAGATAAAATAGAGGGCATCTGGGTGAACTGCAATTTCAAATAAACAGATTTTTTTTAAATAGAGGTATGTCCCAGATATTACATGGGACATACTTACACTAAAAGGCATCCATTGTTTCTTTGAAATTCAAATTTAAGTGACCATCCTATACTTCTATCCACCAAATTTCTCAACGCAAGACAGGGATAATGCAGAAGCCGTTGCACAGGAGTTTTGCAAGTATTAGCTGAGATAATATATTTAAACTACAGAACACTTGACAAGATAAGGGGTCTTATCATCCCTTTCTGTCCTCCCAGCTACAGAGATCACTTGACATCGGGACACCGGAAGGAGGGGAGGGAGGGGGAGAGGGGGAGGAGGGCGCCGTACCAGCAGTTCTTCCTGCAGCTGCAGATTCACTGAGCACACGTATAACTGAAGGGACTTCAACGTCACCATGCTTGAATGCACAGGGATTCTGAAAACTTCATTAAATATCAGGGGGGCTTGCAATTTCAGAGCCTTAGAGCAGTAAGTGTTTGGCGTGCCGGAGTCAAGCGGGGGCAAATAGACGCGGATGTGTCTGGAACCAAGAGAGGAAGGAAAAAGCAGACAGAGGCAGCCTGACACATCTGCATGTGACACGCATGGACCACAGACGTGTGCACATACGCCGCCCTGCTCCACTGCCCATGTGCAGAATTTTAATGTCTTTTGGAAAAGATCCTTTTCTCAACTAAGAGTAAGCCCAAAGAACTTACGTGCCCCTGGAGATCGGGGAAAACCCAATCACAAAGAGAAGACTTCCAAGTCAGTGGTTAGGACTTCAGGGGGACTCAAACGGAGGTTCTGCTTTCACCATCTTTGTGGGAAAACATCTGCACTGATCTCTCCACGGCCCCCTGGCTCCCTCTCCAAGCCCTACCTGCCTTGCCTCTCAGAGTGCTTGCCCACCCAGGCACCCGCCGGGCTGGGCTCCCGGCCCTATCCACCCCCAGCGTGGAAGCCAGCACCCAGGAGAAGCTCCAGCATCAGTGGAGTGAAGTACACGTCAGGGCGAGCAGAATCCCAGGGCGAACCCTCAGCCGCTGAAAACCAGGCTGCTTCCAAGGCCTTCGGGAGGCCAGTTTACAAAGACGACTCACGGAAGGGGAGGGCACCGTCGGGCGTGAACACCCATCACCGGTGGGTTCACCCGCCAGGGTAAGTGGGACCTCACACCCCCATCGGGCACCCATCTCCCCACTGGGGACAACACAGATTTCCTTCTCCCTGCTCGGACAAGGATGCCTGAGCCCAGCCTGAGGCCTCTTCGGGCACCTCATCAGATCGCAAGAGCCGAGTGTGGCTGTGTCGCCACCAGCCTTGTGACCAGAATGGACCTTTTAAGCCCCAACGCTGCCGATGATGGGCACCCGGCACTATGTCAGCATGGCCACGGCACATAACCAGCCTGGCTCCAGTAACTCCACCTGCCTCAAATAATAAACCAGCCTCTTCTTAAAACTTACAATACTTTAGATTTCAGACAGACACCCCCTAGCATTTTATCGTAAAGTCAGGTTCCAAGACAGTCTTTTCCCTCCCCAAACTGCCACGTGCAGCAGGTCAGCCAGTGGTGCCGTGTGGAGGAGGGCCCGGGGGGAGGACACGGCCCCCGCTGGCGCGGGAGCTTACATTTTGCAGTCTTCCTTCACCACCAGCCCAGCAAAGTTCTTCAGTTGGAGCACGTTCACGAGGAGACACTCGCTGGCACTGTCGTGCCTAGAAAATAAAATGCATGTTCACAGACTACAAATGCCCCACGGTGCAGAAATCCTGCTTGAACTACTGCAGTGGTCCTCACCCCACCCCCAGGGGACCTGTGCAAAGTCTAGAGGCATTTCTTACTGTCACGCTGAGTGGAGGGGGGCTACTGCGTGTAGTGGGTGGAGGCCAGGGCTGCTGCTCAACATGCCAGAGGGCACAGCACGGCCCCCCACCGAGAGTGACCCAGCCCGAACGTCACGAGTGCCGAGAAACACTAGGATGACAAGAGTGAGCAAAAGAAAGCTGCTGGGATGTGAACATCCTGCCTTGTTCATCTGAACACTGCTGGTTACTACCTTTCTAGACACTGTAGCTAGAAACCAGAACGCTTAGTGTTGCACAGCACCTGGCTACCCCAGCTCCGGCGGGAACTTCCCCGAGGGCCTGACTGTGCCCATGGGGTGAGAGTCCCCGGCTGTGACTCGCTGTTGGAGGACGGCAATGGAGCCGCTCTTGCCCATCTCTCCTTCCCGCCACCTCTGTCCCTTCACCTGAGACCGCTGAGATGGGCCCGGGGGCACCCAGGCCAGGGAGCAGCAGCCGGATCACACGGGTCCCTCCATCCCTCCTGGCCTGTGCGTGGAGGTGTGAGTCGCCGGGCGAGCCCCAATCTACCCATGGTCTTTACGAGCAACAGGGAAGGAGTCTTCTGTACTCACAAAAATCCAACATGGATCTGGGGCCCCTCGTTACCGCAAGCGTCTCCACGCGCAGGGTCGTCAGCATCCTCGCTCCTGAACACAGTCAGAAAGGCACCGCGTTATTCCGAGGGGGCCTGGTTACCTCGGACTCGGCAGAAGCTCTCTCACACTAGGGGTGCTTCTTACTGAGAAGGGCTTTATTAAGTTGCGACATAAATAAATGCTTTAAGTGACTGGCAGGGCACGGCAGGTCCCCAGGATCCATGACGTCACCTCCCAGGGTACCTGCTGACGAAGTGGCCTCTTTGAGAAAATACCTCTCAAAACCACATGTGATATTTACGACAAAGATCAAAAACATATACTCTTAAAAGCTTTGCAGGGGGGACTTCCCTGGCGGTCCAGTGGTTAAGACTCCGCGCTTCCACTGCAGGGGGCGCGGGTGCGATCCCTGGTCAGGGAACTAAGATCCCGCAAGCTAAGCAGCGCAGTCACAAAAAAAAAAAAAAAAGTTGGTGGTAAGTGAAATGTATACAGATATCCGAGCTGAAAAAATGACATCAAAGGTCTCAAACAAAATAAAGCCCACAAGGGGTTTTGTCCTTGCAAAGTGATTCCTCCAGCTAAGGAAAGGGGACGGGGGAAACATCCATTTCTAGTGAACGTCTTTTCTAGAAAAGCAGGTCTCCCTCGCACACTGGTTCTCCTTTTCCGGCTCCACTGGGCTCATGCCTTCCAACCCCCGGGGCCGGAGAGAAAGCAGTCATCCTAGATGCCCGAAGCCAGGCCAGTCCCCAGACGCCACCTGGGAGCAGAGGGGGTCCGTGGGGATGCTCAGGGCCCCTCCCGCATGGAGAGAAGCCAGGAGAGCTGCACCCCGGAGACACACAGAGTGTCAAGCCAGACAGGTCTCGGCAGGGGTGCCTTTTGGGAAGTCAGCCCAGGCAGGGGAGAAGGTCAGCTTCTAACCTTTTGGTGGGAGGTTCAAACACGCCGCTGTCGCTGGCCAGCGAGTAATCGGACAGGCAGGCGGACACGCAGCGTGCTCTCCGCTCCAGCCTCTGGGTGCTGTCTTCTCGGGGGGTCGCTGCTGCAGGCGAGAGACACGGCCGGGCTCAGGAGGCGACAGTGCGGGAGCCCAGGGCAGAGCAGAGACAAAGGCACGAAGTGGCAGAGACAGGCCAGCACGTGTGCAGATGTGTGTTTACATGCACTCTGCTCGAGTCTTTCCTTATATTGGAAAATGGAACAAACAGGCTTCTGGGTACTTCTTTAAAAGCTCTTTAAATGATCATCAATCTCCCTTCACCTCCTTAATGAGCGCACAGGTCAGAAGGTGGCGGGAAGGCCCTTGGCGTGGCCCTTTGAGAGAGTGCCACACGGGAAAGCCTGGAGAGAGATTTCGCCTGCACGTGGACGGCAGCGCGCTCTCCGAGAAGCAGGTGGGGGGTGTTTCCTCCTTGACGCTGCTTGGTATTCTCCATACTTTATACAAGGAACACAGGCTACACTGCTTTATAATCAGAAAAGAGAGTTTTTAAAAATCATCAAATAACCCCCAACAAAATGGAGTGACTTTCGAGTCAGAGGACACAGATGCACCCAGACTGGGCCTTTGCCAACGTCTCCGTGACCCCTCTGCCGCTCTAACTGCAGCGTCCTCCTCAGCAGCCCTGGGGCCACACTGGCTTCCAGAACTGTCTCCTGGGATTAGAAAGGACCATCACTGGGCGGCTTATTTTTGTCTCGTATCTATTGTAACCAAGAGCCAAAGACAACCACTGACATTTTCCCTTTTATCATTTCATCAACTCTTTCTACTCCTTCCCTCACAGCAACAAGTTTCTTTTAACAAAAGCAACAGAAACAGGCATGCCGTCTCCCGCTGCTAAATGTGACGATGGACACAGGAACCTCAACGCTTCTGAGAGAGGCACACACGGTTAGAACACAGGCTTAAAGCATGAAGCCCCAAACTGAGCCTCACTCTGGCATCACGATGCCTCTTGTTAATAATGCAGGTCCCTCTTGTCTCTCTATGTTCTCCGGCCATCTAAGCTCTAGAAACTGAAAATCTAGACACCTGTGCACCCCTGAGTTGAGGGAAATAGCGAGTCCACCAATGACCGTCTCTCTGTTCAGCCAAATTATTATTCACAGAACAATTAAACCCAAATATATTCATCGGGGTACAAAACAGACAGGGCTGTGGCCTTTGGTCTCACGATGTTAACTGCAGACAAAAGCCGACCTTTCAAAGGCCTGCAGCGCCCAGCGTGGGGGCCACCGGCCCCGCCTCGGTCAGGGGCAGAAGCTGGCTCCGTCCTGGGGTGGCCGGAGGCACCGACTCTCAGATTGTAGATGACGACTCCCAAGTCCAGCTCTGCTCGTCACCCCGGCCCCACGGAAGGACCCAGAGCCTCCAGCTCTAAACTGCAGATAGAAGCCCTCAGTTTGCTCCATGGAACCCCAGCAAACACAATGGCTCACTACTTCCATTCCCAGCCCTGACACTCGGCCCCACATGCCTTTAAGGAAGTAACACCACACAATGATCCAGTTAACTTCCAGGCAACCCAAAGGTGCGACTGCCAAAATTTCTCTCTCATTGCAATGAAAGTGGATGAAGAGAGAAAGGAAATGGGGGAATCAATCCTCAGTGATCCTGGGCTTAGCACATTCAAGGAGCAAGTGGATGCAGGAGTTGACAGAAGGAGGTACGGTCAGCACTTGCCCTGGGTGAGAAAGAAAGCACACAGCACACCCCACAGTACACACTGCAAGCGTCTGCTCTTGGGCTTCAAGGCAACGAGACGGAGAGTGGGGAGCAACGCCAGTGAAGTAAGGAATAAACAAGCTTCCACACGTTCATTTTATAAACCTCTGACCTTTCCATCGTTAAACACAGACAAACAGACACTGAGACCTAAGGACAGCAACGCTGCTTGACAAAAGGGAGGAAAGTATAAGGAAAATCACATCGTGGGCAAAGCTGCCAGCTGGCGTATTAAAATAACGAAAGTGTTAAAGTCTGGGGAAAAAACGCAAGAAGGAAAAAATACGTCAAGCTCTTAGAAAAGTTCTTACACAACTTTCATAGCCAGGATGAATACCGTTCAAACGACAACAACAATAATGAGCAACCGTTGAGCTACATTAAAGCACAGCTATGAGCTATGCCCTTCCTGACCACACCCCGACCATCCTAAATACACTGATTCACTGCACAAAGATGTGGCACAGTCTGACCAGCAAGGCGAAGGAGAAGTCCAAGGTCACTTACAGTGAACGTTTCTGTCGAGCCGCATGAGAAAAGAGATAAAAAAAAAAAAGCACAAAGTGAAAAAACTGTAGAATTTAAGCCAACAATTTTAAACAGGGTCTGAATGTAATAAAAAACATCAATAAACAAATGAACAAGGTTAAAATATTTACCGACTTATATTAGCAAATACCAGTGGGAAATGAAAATAGGAACGGATTTCAAAATCATGACACATTTGATTTTCAAAATGTGGGGAAGATAAAATTGTAGTAAACATGTAAAAACTGTTAAAGATGACAATTTATTTCCCCACTCCCCTGCCCCACCTTCTGTCCCCTCAGGTTGATTTAAAACACAATGGGCAATTCTGAATTTTATGTTACTAAAAATTTTTCTCACTAAAGCTTCCTTGAGTCAAACTTAGACTGTATTGCTCTTACTCAGACTGGAGAGTAGAGGGAACTACGTGACCTCGGGCATCATAAATGAGGGGTGGGGTTAACATAACGAGTATTGAGATCCTCGCCAACTTTATGAAGCTGCGATGACTCTAGGCTTCATAAGCATCACGGGAGGCAAGGAGTCACCCTGTGTCCATGCCTGAGGCTGCTCACCCAACCCAGCCCTGCGAAGAGCACCTACCAAGACCTATTCACTAAGTCAAGTACCTCTAGTTTGTATTCTACCCAGAGTGTCATATATGAAAGCACCACGAGGTGGCAGTATCTGACCACACCATAAGCAAAGACTTCCCAGTCTAAGCTTGAAGCACTGTAACATCCACCACGAAGTAGAAAAGAAAAATAAAGAAATCAGAATCAGAAATTAAGTCAGCTCTTCCCCTTCCCACCCAGTCTTTGCCCTGGACCAAAAGCGGTGCTGGACCTTGTGTGGATTTCCTGCATAAGTAGACAGACACTCTTGTATCTCAGCCTTTAAAGAAAAGTTGGTACGGGGGGGCTGGACACTGAGAAGAGGAAGCTCAAGCAACAGACGCACGATTCAGTCCTTATTTTGTATTTTCTTTTTTGAATAAACATGGAGCACTGAACCTGTGATTGCAACAAAGAACAAAGCGAATAAAGTTCCCCTGTACATGTGAATTACAGAAATGACGTATCTGGGGATATGAAAGGTGTGTTTGCAAACGCAGAGGGGGAGACACCAAAATAACAGAGATGCCCAAAAGGCTCGGGGCTGCCGCAGAACATAACGGATCTCTGGTTAAACACGTAAATGCTACAAGAGACTATTATCTTACATATATATAATAACCCGCGTGGGTATACATAAAAAAAACCCGACAGGTAACAGAATGGTGGTGAATGGAAGAGCCCATAAAGATCACCTCATTCAAGGGCACGAAGCTGAGACTCAGCTCTATCTAAGGTTGCGCTCAAGGTCGCACAGCTAGTGAGTCAACAGGGCAGGGAACAGAATCTGGGTATAAGCTGCTAGTTCGAAGCCATTTCTGCTACATCACCCTGGTTTTGTATTCACGTTTTATTTCCACCTTTTGCTGCTGACTGCTTAACAGTACATGACCAGGGTTTCTCAGCCTCGGCACTCTTGACATTTTGGCTGGATCATTCCAGCCACGATGGGGACCATGTTGTGCACTGTAGGATGTTGAGCACTGCCCCTGGTCTCCACCTACCAGATGCCAGTAGCACCTCACCAGCCCCACAGTGTGACAACTGAAAATGTCTGCCAAGTATCTCCAGGGGTCATAAACACCCCTGGTTGAGATCCACTATGCTATACACATTATCTAGTGTTCACCTAAATGGAATGTCTAAAAACAGTTTTGCTGTGCAAATAAAAATTAAGTGGGCTGAACATCAGGAATGAGAGGCCTGTTCTGATCTTCTCTTAAAATTAAGGAAGTTAAAGTCGCTAGAGGATGGCTCACAAAAGCACTCGGGGTGAAGATAAGGAGGGTGAAGCCCAGACTCTGCTTTGTGCACCAGCCATCAGCCAGAATACTCCCCACAACAGCAGTCTGGCCTTCCATGTGGGCTACAAGCTGACAGACGCTGGCACCAAGCAGAAGCTGAATTAACACCAACTGGACGGATGAAATTCTCATGGCTACACGTTTCTGGATTTCAAGAGCAGCGGAGAAATCGATTCGGTAGAAAGGACTGATATTTTCACTCCCTCCGTGATAGAATTATGTCCTTGAAAAGTACAAGGACAGGGCTTCCCTGGTGGCACAGTAGTTAAGAATCCGCCTGCCAATGCAGGGGACACGGGTTCGAGCCCTGGTCCCGGAAGATCCCACATGCCGCAGAGCAACTAAGCCCGTGTGCCACAACTACTGAGCCTGTGCTCTAGAGCCCGTGAGCCACAGCTACTGAGCTCGCGTGCTACAACTACTGAAGCCCGCACACCTAGAGCCTGTGCTCCGCAACAAGAGAAGCCACCGCAATGAGAAGCCCGCGCGCCGCAAAGCAGAGTAGCCCCTGCTCGCCGCAACTAGAGAAAACCCGCGCGCAGCAACGAAGACCCAACGCAGCCAAAAATAAATTAAAAAAAAAAAAAGTACAAGGACAAAGGATGAAGAGATGAAGTCACAGGGCCAACGGAAGTAGAGATTTCTGCCGGGCCACAGCCAGACAGCAGTCCCAAGGCTGGTCTGAGGCGGGCACACACACAACGCTGTATCTGGGCACACGCCCTGGAGAGTTAAGGCCCGAGTACTTCTTTATCAGCCTCCGAATGTGGAGGAACTGTCTCATTTTCGACAATTAAGTATATTCTGAAAACAAGCCAAATGCCTGGGAAAGACTACTTTGCCAGTTTCCATGACATTTCAAGGACCCAGGGCCAAAGCACGCAGAACGAGCGAGCGAGCAAGCGCGCGGGCCTCCTCTTGCCCTGGAGGGTCCTGAGGGCTCACCAGGCCACAGCAGAGCCAGCTGGCTTCTATGCGGATGCACGGCTTCCTCCCTGAACTCGGAGACCTTTCCTCCCCCGCCCCGGGGCACCCACCGGACCCATCAGTACGTACTTGCAGCCGTGGGAGCGGCAGCCGCTTGGGGTCCTCGCTCACGAGGTCCTTCCCCGTCCCCGGGACACCCATGCGGCGGCAAGGACGCCGCGCCCGGCGTGTCTTCGTCCCCCACTGCGGAGGCCTGAGCTCGCAGCCTGTCCAGGGCACCCACGCCCGCCACCTCGAAGGCGTCCCCGAGCTGCGCCAGGGGCGAGTCTCGCGAGGCCGGGAGGAAGGGCGTGTCCAAGGGCGAGCTGGGCGGGGACAGCGAGGACAGCGAGGAGCGCGAGGACAGGGACGCCAGGGACTGCGGCGTGTCCAGGGAGCGCCTCTGTTTGTGGAGGCCCGCGGGGCCCGGGGCGTCCGCCAAGGGGGCGTCTCGGCCCAGGGAGTCGAAGGGGACGAGGTCGAAGCGCAGGAGCGGGCCGCTCTCGGCGTCGGGCTTCTCGTACTGCGGGAGGCCGTAGATGTCGGTGAAGCTGACGGAGCTCAGGGAGCCCCGGCTGGAGGCCAGCGAGCCCCGGCTGGAGGCCAGGGAGCCGCGGCTGCTCTCCGAGGAGATGGTCAGGGTGCTGGCGGACAGGCTGAAACGAGAAGAGCAGCCTGCCTGGAGCCCGCGGCTGGAGCCTGCCCGTCCCCACCGGGAGCCGCGCCTCCGGTCTGCTCCAGAGGAGCAAAACTCTGCCTCAGCCCGTTCACCCCAGCGCCTCTTCAACACCTCTGAGCACCTGTGAGCGTTTTAAGACACCCCCCCACCCCCGCCCCTTCGTAAACATTTCCTTTGTTTCTTTGAATGTCAGTCGAGAGCAGTAGTTAACGTCAAGGGCTCTTGCTCGAGTTCAAGTTCCAGCTCACACTCAAGACTAGCTGAATGCGTTTGATTTGGTCAAGGGCTTTGCCCTTTCCGAGCCTCCCACCTTCTCACCCGGCGCTGGGATGATAGCGGTTCCTGCCTCAAGGCGCTGTGAGGGGGAGAACTGAGAAAGTAATACACAGAAAGCCCTTAACACTACACTTCACGGTACGGTAAGTGCTTGAAAACTGCAGCTCTTACTGAGCATCCAAATCGGATTTTAAAGATATTCGTGCCTAATTAAAATGAATATCTTAAAAGGAAATAATTAAAAGTCTATGTGTGCATCTATGTAGATGGATATATACACTCCTGATGCTGTGAGTTACAAAATCCTTCGATAAATGATTCATTATTCTGAAGTCACTCTTGGTTCTCCTCGTATTCCTTGGATCATATATGAGTAGCTCCTCTTAAAAATATTGTGCATCCACACTTCCCTGTCCAGTGTTTACAACCACTGCAGGTTCCAAGTTCTAGGAGAGAAAACCAAGCCAAAGGGAACTGTGAAGTTCACAGCCACGTCGTTATAAGATAACAAGTTACCCACCTTTGTAACTGGGACTGGAGATAGGACGTTAGACGGGTAGCTTCTTCCAGCTGCATCAGGAGACAGTTTCTTTTTTCCTGAAGTAGAATCCTGTAGGTACGAAAAGAGTCCACTGGTGGATTTCAAAGATGCCAAGTATATTTTCCTAACAAGAAATTCAACTGTAAACTCCCCCAAACTGATTGAGGTGTCAATGACTAAATTCTAAAAAAGCACATCCAAGGTCATAAACACCAAGATAACAGACTGTTTTTGTCTTGCTTAAAAATGTACCACTGGCTACCTGAACAGTGCCTGATACACTGTAGAAGTTCAGCACATGGGTGGATAGGCGGATGAATGCATGGGTGGGTGGATGGGTGGAAAGACGGATGGATAAATCAATGGGTGGGTGGCTGGATGGACTGACGGATGCAGGGGTGGGAGGAGGGACAGGCAGACGGATAGGTGAACAGGTGGATTGGACGGACAGATAGCAGACAGGCAGATGGGCATACGGATGGGTGGCTGAGGTGTGTGGAAGGATGGGTGTGGGTGGATGAACAGATGAATGGGAGACTAGACTAGAATATGGATACAAATGTACAGCATGCAGTAATCTACTGGAATTCCTTGGAACAAATCAGGTTCCCTCATGCTAAGCCCCCTTCCAGGCCAAACTACGTGCAATTCTAAAATCTACAGAATTAAAAGATTAAACACAAATAAAATTAAAAAACAACTGCCACAGTGTTGGAGGTAGTTTTCTACCTACTTTTTTCAACTTTATTATTTTCTAAAATGAAATTTTTTCCCACAGTGCTACGCCCACTGCCTAGAATAGAGCCCGACATGGATAGGCACTCGATAAATAGTTATTAAGTGAATGTACAAATGAATATGTTTGCTTCTAGAACAAAACAGTTCGCGTTTACAATTCAAAATGATGGCAGTTTAACATATGGCCAAGTAGGCACCCTACAAAACAATTGCTCTTTCCTTTGAAAGAGGAAAAAACTTACATCCCCCCAATCCCCAGTAATACTCACTAACCTGGCTCAAACTTTCCATCTGACAGTGATGCCACTGAAACCAAGACGGGCAAAGACTGGGCCTGGCCAAACAGCTGGCACACGTCAGCCCTGAGACACATACCTCCATACCTTTCTGCCTGGCTCCCTCCTCCCAGACCGGGTCTCTTCTAACGCCCTCAGCCTGATCCCAGGGAAAGCCCCCCGCCTCTGGGCCCAGGCGGCAGGGAGAAACGGGCCCGCATCCGCTAGGCCCAGAACGTCACCGCCGAGGGAACACTCACGGGGCACTTGGCCCCATCACCTGGCCGGAAAGGTGCTTATTAGCACCTGTGCACGGTCCTCCTTGCCCAAGGCCGTGTAGTGCCAGATTCAGGAGACACCTGGGGCCAATTTAGTCCCAGCTGAGGGCTCTGCGCCCCAGGATGCAGCTTCCAGGCTGGTTCCACAAGAGACCCCGTCAGGTGAACGAGCTTGGGTGACCCAGGCCCTGAACCCAGGCATCAGGGTAAAACCAGCTCTGTGGGGTTCCATGGATTTGTGCCCTGGGACCACAGCACTCCTACACTCTGGATTTCCACGTGGTGAGGGCAGAAACACTCAAGGGTACATGGGTGTGGGGTCCTGGTACATGTGGTGGACATGTGGTGTTCGTGGGACTGAATCCTCGCCCCTTAAGAGAAAACCAACCAAAACTCCCAGGCCCTCTGACCTGAAACATACACAAGAGAACAGCATGGGGAGAACGGAAGGTGATGTTAAGCTGAAACGATACAAAAGCACAAGAGCACAGATGAAACCTCCATTTCATAGTCCCGTTGCTCTGGGTTTATCTTGAGCGAGGTGACAGGGTACGCCACCACGTCAGGCAAACTAACATGCTCTCTGCCCATTCCTATGCACTGGACTCTCCAATCACCATTGCTTTCCTCCAGCGCTGACATTAGCCCCTCAGGACACAACACAGACCTATCAATTAACAATGAATATCCAAGTAGAGACAACCCCCAGCAAAAACAGAGGACAGTCCTAACATTCGATGAAATAATCGTTATAAGGGCATCTGTACTGACCAAATAATTCAGATGACTATTAAACTCTACCTAGAGAATGCTCACAGAGATACAGCTTATGATCCTGGTAATACAGTGAATTTTAAGGAGCCAGTACATTATCAAATGGGCAGTGGGCTCTCCAAAGCTCAGCAAATATCCCCAAACTTCTAACAGCTGTGCAACGTGGAAAGCAGACCCAGCCTTCCACGCAATCCGTGATCACACAGCAATCTGTGATCACACACAGCAAACGCAAACCAGGAGACAGGGCACACAATGAAAGGGCGAGCAACAGAGGACAAAGGACTGTGTGCTGGCTTCATGTGTCCCACTCTGGGAAAGAGCCCCAAGACCAACTGAAGAGACACACGTTCAGAAAGACACGCGAGAGAGCGGAGACTTCCTGCTGCCAAAAGGACAGGCTTTGCTGGCAAGAAATCAAAGTCGGAGATAAAAGTAAGAGGTAGACTGCGGAAACGGAGATGCTGCTGATGTCAGGAACGAGGTTCCTCCGTGGTCACGGAGCCGACCACCACCTGCCTCCGGCCCCCTGTTGGCTGGAGACCCGACACCTGTCCTGGGCGCTGTCCTGAAAACACAGGGGGCGGGTGCACCCGGCACCTGCAGCGGGAGTGGGCGGGGTCTAAGTGGTGGGTTGCCCAGTCTTCCTTACTCCATCCGGTTCTCGACCACCTCCCACTTGTAATAGGGACCGGGAGCCTCCGAGCCCTGGGCACCCCCTGCGGACAGCAGGCACCGGCTCCCTCCACCTTCCGCCAGGCCGTAGCTGCCTGAGTAACAAGGCTTCGGCTTTGCCAGCTGCTCCTCCGCCGCCGGAAGCCGGCCCCGCCCGCCCAGCCAGCCCACCTTTCCGTGGCACCCTGCACGGATGTGGCCCGGGAGCACTGGATCTCCTCCTCCAGGCGCCGCCGCTCCTCCTCCAGCCGGGCCACGTCCTCCGCCGGCCTCCTCTGCTGGATGATGAGCTGCAGCTCCTGAAGCAGGGCCTCCTTCTCCTTGATGAGCTGAAGCCGGTCCCTGTCGGCCTCGGCCATGCCCGGCCAGGACTCGCTCTCAAACTGGGCCAGCTGCCTCTGGATACTTGAGACTCTGCGAGACAGGGACACAGAAAAATCCATGAGCTTCATGAAAAAACATCGTCTTCACACATCCTCAGCACCATCACACGGATTCTAGAAACTCAGTCCGATAAATATGAGAATGATTGCACTGAGTAAAACCTCACACGACAAAAATAAAGGATCTGGAAATGAGGTGTAACAAAAATGATGTGTAAGTCCTTTGCAACATATGCCCCAGCCTATGAGATTCAGGATGACAGTAACCATATCATGTTTGTTTCAAAGAACTGACCAAAAGGCTGGCAGACCCCAACTCGCCCACGTGCACGGTGCTGTTTCCTCTGTGTACTTGTTCTGGGGCGGGATGGAGTCGGCTCATTTCTCTCTGTGCCCCTCCCTCTGCAGTAGCTAAACACCATGCTGTACACATGAGAGATGCTTCTGGCCTCCTGCCTTCTCTGCCGTGCCTAGCTGCTGAGCCCGCCTTAAGAAAATCCCAGGAGAGAAATGCGCCCATCACAGGATTCTGTATCGTGCCAGAGGCCTTGACCACGCATGAAATTCAAAACGCCTGGCAGAGGGCAGATACTCAACAAAAGCTAAATGCATGAAACGGAGAATGAACACGCCAGCAAGGATATGAGAGGATGGGACTCAGCCCTGGTGAGAGTGGATGTGGTGTGGGGTAATCTGGGTGGATACAAACCGGTCAGCTGCACTGTGTCAACACGACCATCCTCAAGGTGTAAAACTATGGCTCTCGTCACTCCCCGTGTGCCTAAATGTCCGCGTGCCCGCTCGGCAGAGAGACTGGTGTCCTGAGGTGGTGCTGAATGCAGAGTAAGTGAAAGAGATGTCACTTGTATTTTCAGAGCATCCTTTCATACCAGGAGTAGAATGTTTTAAGCCCTTTAAGTTTACATATGGCTAAGGATGAGGGCTATTTCCGGGCAGAAACAAGGAACTCCAGACCTGACCAGAACCCAGCGCTGTGGAGGACAGAGATTGGCACACGGGCCCAAAACCAAAATCCAAAGACTTCTCTGAGGTGACAGAGAGCTGTGAGGACAGCTAAGTGGCAGGTGCACATAGCCCTCTAGTCTCTAAGGCAGCGGTTCTCAAAGTGGGGTCCCTAACTGGCAGCCTCAGCATCACCTAGGCGCTTGTTACAAATGCAAACCTCAGGCCCCACCCCCAGACCTGCTGAATGCCACACTCTGTGGATTGGGGTTGGGCAACCTGGGTTTTGACAAGCCCTCTAGGAGTTTTTGATGCTTGTTTGACACCCTCTGCGTTCAGGCAGCCCAGCCTGGTCTGGAGGATGCTAATTGGCCTTGGAGCTCTTAGAGACTTGCATTAGGCACAGATGGGATTATCCTCACTAAAACAGGAATGGCAAGAGTGCTTCTGAGACTGCACTGTCCCGTGCCCAGGGCACATGTCACTGGTCAAAGCTGGCATCCTTCCTGCTGGGTCCAGACTTCAGAATCCTCCTCAACACTGTGCCTCCTGCAGATAATGCCAGTCAGCTGGCATTGGTCCACGTGTTAAGGGCTGTCAGCCAGCCCTGCACCAATCCACGCTCTTCCTGAACTAGACATAAGCACGGGACTAGTCAGCCTGGCTGTAGGACTGGGCAAGACTCCTTCTTCAAGTACCAAACCGATCGGATAACCCACAGGCATGAAGAGGAAAGAATATACAAGTTATAGTTTAAATGCACACATTTTACTCAAGCCCAGTTCCCCAAGAAGGTAAAGAAAATAGCTGAATGTCAGTAGCTTTATTAGGCAAGTTCTTTTCTAACTTAAAACTAGTTTTCTGAAAATGTGTTGGAAAATGGTGCCAAATCATGTCACTGAAAAAACTAATGACAGGTGCAGCTGAACAGGGTTAGGAATTCAACTGGGCTTAGGCATCCACCTCTGTCTAATTAGTGTAATTAAAATTTATGACAGGCATATAACTGAAGCCCAAGGAAACACTCCAAGCAGACTCATAAATTAGCACCAAATCAGACATCAGACCCAATGAAATTTCTGGAACATTCTACGGTAGATCAAGCCAAGTCAAATGTAAGGAATAAATATAAAAGAGATGTACAGTGAGCAAATGCACTGGGTCCTCATAATTTTTCATTTCAATGTATCTGATCCGCAGGAAAGCCTATCTGAGCACAAGTAAAGTTAGCAGCATTACCTGGTAATATATACTAATAATTCTCGTACTACAGGCAGACATATTTTTCAAAGCACTCCTTTTGAGTTTTCTGAAGTTTACATGTAAGGAGATCAAGATTCCATTTGAGTTGGCCAGCTCCAGGTTAGCTGCCATTTCACAGGGATTCAAGTTGCTGAGGGTGGCTGGAGATCCAGTTCTAGATAATCCTATTCTTTCCAGTAATCTCAAGTAATATCAGAAAAAAGAATAAGGAAAAAACTGAATTATGAGAGGGAGGAGAAGCAAAGGGCAAATTTCAAAAGGTCTGCCTACTGTGCGCATAAAAGAAATAGTACAGTGGCCAGAATTAAACAGTGTACTGTAACTTTCCAGAGCTCACAAGAAAAGTATGTAAGGACACATGGTGAGGGATGACTTCTATAGCAGAGACAACCTGGATGAAGCTGACTTCATGTAACCCATCTGGAAAAGTTGTTTGGGCTGTACTGAGTACTAGGCAAGCACACTGTGCTTAAGAACAGTGCTCTTTTAATAATCAAATTTTACAACAACGTGAATGACTGCATACTCATCTCAGAGGTACCTAAGAATCTAGAAGGATACTGGCATATATTGGAAAGTGCAGTTTCTTTCTCTAGATCCACACTCCGGAGGCAGACATTTGGGTCATGCTCTCAGCCAGGTTGAGAGAAGCACGTGTCTGTCTGTCTGTCTATCTGTCTGTACTGGGAGCCAAAAGCTCTAAAAGGATTCCTTCAGCGGTTCCTAGTACAGTTGCCAAGGAACAGATGGGATGGCTTTACCTTTGAAACAATAAGCCCTGTCTACCGTGCTGCTGGCTGGGAAACGAGCCACCTGCAAGGCAGACCCTTCGTGTGTTAGGGTTACTGGAGGGAACAGACCTTCCGCCTCAGACCACATACAGATGTACAGTTACGATGTCCCTTCCTTCTACACCCACGCCCAACAGCTGATGCGTAGTACAGGTTGGAACCCCACTCCTGCAAGCGCCATCAGTCCAATTCTGGGTAATACAGGAAAAACCATTTCCAGAAAGGCTGTCTTCTGAAATACCTTTTCAGGAAAATTAAATACATGGAAACAAAGCAAGGTCACGATTACACTTTGTAAAAAAAAAATAATCTTTTCCAAGTTCTTTTTTTTTTTTTTGGCCGTGCTGCGCGGCTTGCGGGATCTTAGTTCCCTGACCACGGACCGAGCCCAGGGCCACGGCAGTGAGAGCGGCAAGTCCTAACCACTGGATGCTTAAAAGATGGACCGCCAGGGAACTCCCCAAGTTCATTTATAAAGAGAACCGAGATCAATTACTCAGCCATTAAAAGGAATGAAATTGGGTCATTTGTAGAGATGTGGATGGACCTAGAGTCTGTCATACAGAGTGAAGTAAGCCAAAAAGAGAAAAAGAAATATTGTATATTAACACATATATGTGGAATCTAGAAAAATGGTACAGATGAAACTATCTGTAGGGCAGAAATAGAGACGCAGACGTAGAGAACAGACGTGCACACAGTGGGAGAAGGGGAGGGTAGCACAAATTGGGAGATTAGGTTTGGCATAAATACACTACCATGTGTAAAATATAGCTAGTGGGAACCTGCTGTATAGCGCAGGGAGCTCAGCTCGGTGCTCTGTGACGACCTAGATGGGTGGGATTGGTGGGAGTGGGAGAGGGGTCCAAGAGGGAGGGGATATGGGTATCCATATAGCTGATTCACTTCACTGTACAGCAGAAACTAACACAACATTGTAAAGCAATTTTACTCCAATTAAAAGAAAAAACAAGTAAATAAATTTTAAAAAATAATAAAGAGAACCGAGATCAATTTAAAACTGGCAAGGGTTTTTTTTTTTTCCCTGCGAGTCAGCTGTATTCTTTACTGATTCTTATTTTTGATAGGTAATCCCTTTTATGGCCTATATATATATATATATATATATATCCTCTCACAAATGTCTTTAAAGGCTTTAAAACACATGTCCCTGTGCTCAGGATAGTGAAGAAATGAAAGCAAGTCCTCAATCAAGCATTTTGGTCTCATATTTATTGTGTGATTTCTAAATTCCATCCCCCTGAAAAGGCCTAATGTAGACAGAAGCCAAATGTGAATCATTTTTCCCTTACTATTTTTGCCCAAACACCTTTTCTGTTACAACCCAGGCACCATTAAACCACGAATGGAAACCTGCATTTATGCCGCAGAAACTGCTTGGACCCTTACAGTTCACATGGAAATCTTAAATATGACTTCTTTTTCGAAGAAGAAAATGCACTTTTAATATTACACAGTTTTGAGGCATATTTTACATATCCAGAGTAACCCCCAGGTATTTGAATTTATACCTAAATTCTGTGACCTACAATGTAAATTCGCATGTTCCTAAAATACTGCTGCTTTCTGGAATAGAAATGGAACTCCAGGCAAGCCATGGCCCTGACTGGTCGTGATGGGACGTGGTGGGTCCCAATGCCATGTTCCAGGACATGGTCCCAGCTTGGAGCCTCGTGCCTTCAGATGTCAATTACAGCTACGGATTTGATACCTTTATGTTTCCTCTCCTTAGTTTTCTTTTTTGCAAATATCCATTCAAATGAAAAGCAAAAGTTCAACAAAGTCTCAGCTGAGATCTGAGTCAGATGGATGGTGAAATCACTTCAGCTCACCGAACTAAATATCGATAAACCAGTGTCCATGCGGCTCAACTCTTTATCCTACACCGGAGATTCACGGAGTCTGAATCTAGAAGTGTGGCATAAGAAGGGCCTACGAATACCCCAACATCCCTCCCTGCCCTCACATCTTGTCCCCTCTGAACGAACAGATCTTCAGAGAGTGAGTTCTTTAAGTGAAAAGCAGATCGTCTCCAGGCTTCTTTCTCTTAGCCTGAATGGAGAAGGTGCGTTCCTTTGTTTCTCACAGCCGTGCCCCACTCCCAAACCCAAACACACAGTCATTAGAGAAATGAAGGGAAAGTCCAACGAACTGATCAAATTCAGCTGGAACCCTAATACTACACCAGCGACAACTGAGGAACAGCAAGGCCCGTCCTGGCAACAAACACTGAGACACGGAGAAACCGGACGGGCCGAATGTTTTGTTCCTATCAGAACCGCGAGTGTTTCTATGGAAACAGCTAGTTTGTGCACTGTACAGTTCCACTTTCTGGAACAAGTGCTCTTAGGTTAAAAATAAGGAGCCAGGCTTCCCTGGTGGCGCAGTGGTTGAGAGTCCGCCTACCGATGCAGGGGACACGGGTTCGTGCCCCGGTCCGTGAAGATCCCACATGCCGCGGAGCGGCTGGGCCCGTGAGCCATGGCCGCTGAGCCTGCGCGTCCGGAGCCTGTGCTCCGCAACGGGAGAGGCCACGACAGTGAGAGCCCCGCGTACCGCAAAATAAATAAATAAATAAAATAAAAATAAGGAGCCATCTGAGTCATCAGGATTGCTTCAAGAAGACTAGCTCCTCCAAACTGGCTTTGAAAAATTCTCAAATTTTTAACCAATTATGTGAAAATATTCCTATCATAAGGTCTGCCTTGGGAATCCAAAGCCATGTTCCTAAAGGGAAAGGAATAAGCAGTTGTTTGGGTACATTTCACATGACCTAGAGTTAAAAACACAAAACTAGTCACCATGATAGTGGCGGTCTGGTCTAGAGAATTCTCTAGAAATCACACCACTGCTTGGAATTATAAGTTCCACTTCCATAAACTTCCTTTAAATCTGAATGTACGTGAAACCCTCATTGTCCAGAACATTTACTGCATTTTGACGATTTCCCAACTCTGAGAAACAATCTCGAATCTAGATACACAAGGAAATACATAAGTGCATCAACTTCTCTCCACTTAGAAGTGGCAAAGCCCAGGAGCTTTTGCAGAGGGTAGGAAAGCTAAACTTCGCAGGATGGAATGATTTCAGAAATGGGAGCTGGGAGATTGACATCTAAGGGTGGGGCAGCAGAAGGAAAAGACAGAACACTGAACGTGGCGCTAAAATAATGAAAGCCTTGGAGTGGAAGAGAAGGGAAGGATGCGTTTTTCTGCGCTAACACTGCCATTAGAAGTGATGCCTTCTCTTCCACGCACTGGTGGGTGAACGGGGGGGCGTGATGCTTTCCTGTATGTGGGACACCCTTCTCCAATGATGCTTGTCATGGAGGTGGCCACGTGGAGAGTCCCTGGACAGAAGCTCAAAGCCACTGTGCTCTGACTGTGGTCCTCATTACTCAGGTTTTGGAACATTAACGTTGGTTCTAGATTTAGTTCTCGGCAAAGACCTGCTTGCTGTTGCTCCCTTCCCAAGTCTACGCTGTTATAATCATGTGTCTCATTTAGAGGCAATCTGAAAAAACACACAGAAAAGGCAACTGGAATAAAATCCCTGACCTGGTGCTGGGTGGCTATGTTCCTGACACCTGATGACCATGACCCTCCCTAACTGTCATATGTATACCAGGAGCGGGGATCGTAGGGTTGTCCTGACCACACTACAAGGGGTATTGAGTCTAGCGTCTTGCAAGATGTGGCTGGCACTTGTAGGACCACAGCTGAGTAGGTTACAAGTCAGGAACTCACTCACCTTCCAGTCAAGCCTTAACTGTAAGCAATTTCAGTGACTGGAGGCCAAATACGATTACCCCACGGGGACTGGAGCCAGGCACTGCCACCACATCAGGGGACCAGATCCAGAGTGCCAAACAAAGGGTGCTGTAATCAACGACTTGGCAACAACAAGAACGCTTCAAGGATGTTTTTTGTTGTTGTTGTTGTTTGGGTTTTTTTGCAGTACACGGGCCTCTCACTGTTGTGGCCTCTCCCGTTGTGGAGCACAGGCTCCGGACACGCAGGCTCAGCGGCCATGGCTCACGGGCCCAGCCACTCTGCGGCACGTGGGATCCTCCCGGACCGGGGCACGAACCCGTGTCCCCTGCATCGGCAGGCGGACTCTCAACCACTGCGCCACCAGGGAAGCCCCTTCAAGGATGTTTTTAAGCAGGAGAAGGTACAATGAAAGCACCGAACTGATTATCAAAAATTGAGATCCATCTTCTAAGTGGTCGACCATAAAGTGAGCCCCAGAGAACTCTCTCAGGGGCCGTTCTTCCCTGACCCCTAAGAAATTTGCCATTATACAACTTTCCGCCCTGCTCCCTGCTCCCCCTGGACTGAGAAAGCCCTTCCTCAACGTATGGGCAGCCGGAATTCCAGCATCCCTCAGGGCCCAGCTCCAATGCCATTTTCTCCAACACCTAAGAACAGGACGCATCACAGGGGGTTCCAAGACCACAAGCCCTTTCCGATGACCGTGAAGGCCCAGGAAGCATAAGCCGAGCTTGGAATGATGATGTATGAGGTGACTGTGCCCTGCCTCCGCCAGATCCCTAAAGACATGCATGTCTAGATGCCCTTTCTCCTCTTAAGTCAAGGGGAAATATCCCACGGCTCACACCAGGACGAGGGCCTTGGGGAAGGGAGCCAGGAACACAGCAGTTGGCCCGGAGCTGACTGGGCCCCAGGACTCTGTCCACTCGCCCACTCGCAGGGTGAAGGCCAAAGAGCAAGCGTGACCAAAGCAGACCCCTGTTTACTCATTCAATAAATATTCACCAGGTACTCAGCTGCTGGAATTATAGCAATGACCTAAACAGACAAAAACCCCTGCCCCTCATGGGCTTCCCATTCTCGCAGGGAAAGACAGACGATAAAAAAGCAAACACGTAAGTACAGAACAGGCTGGGTGATTACATTTGCTGGGAGAATCGGGGTGATGGGGGTGGGGATGGGAGTGCAACTTTATTCAGGATCATCAGAGAAGTGTCTCTGACACAGTGACCAGAAGGAGAGCAGAGGCCACGTGACCATTTGAGGCCAAGCATTCCATTGCAGGCAGAGGAAACAGCGAGGGAGGGCAGAGGGCACTGTATTAGTTTCCTTTTGTTTCTGTAACAAATTACCACAAACTTGGTGGCTTAAAACAACACACACGTGATTACCTTACAGTTCCAGATGTCAGAAGTCAAAAATGGGCAAGCAGGGCTGTGATCCTCTGGAGGCTTCGGGAAGAAGCCATTTCGCAGCTGTTTCCAAGGGCTGCCCACATTCCTTGGCTCGAGGCCCTGCCACCCTCACATCTCCTTCTCTGCTTCTCCCTCTTATAGGCACCCTTGTGATTACACTGAGCCTCTCTAGATAATCCAGGGTCATCTCCCCATCTCAAGATCTCTAGCTTGAGGCCATGTGCAAAGTTCCTTCTGCCATGGAAGGCACAGAGTCACAGGTTTGGGGATTAGGCCATCTGGGGCAGCATTATTCTGCCAACTCCAAGCACTAAATCAGGAACGCGCCTGGACGGTGTGAGGCCTGGCATGCAGGGGGGCCAACGTGGCTGGACGAGGCTAACACCCTGAGTCCGTGGAAGACCTGCTCCTGAGCCCTTGATGTTCACACACAGTAGGGATTTCGGAGCAAGATAAGAAGCTCAAGAGTAAGGTTTCTCGAAGGCAAAAAGAAACTCTGGGCCACCCACATCTTTGCTGTGGGGACCGTCCGGCGCATTGTGGGTTGTTTAGCAGCGTCCTTGGGCTCCCGCCCGGGATGCCAGCAGTACCCTCTCTCCAGTCAGGAGAACCAAAAACATCCCCCCGGGGGTGGGGGGGGGGGGCGCAAAACCCACCCCCAACCCTTAGTGGATGATGGGATCTAACATGTTTTGAAAGGAGCACTTGTCTGAAAAAAAATTCAGACCTGGCATTTAAATAACCAAAAGTCACACAAAATTATGCTGAACTGCACCATGAGTGCAAAAGTGCACCATTCTCACCAGGGAAAAAGCACGTGACAAGTGACAGAACATCTATGCCCATCACTCCAGAAAAATTTACAAAGAATGGTGGTATTTAACGATGAGGAGGAGATACAGAAATCAGGGCTCTCAACTGCCATTGGTGGCAGTGTAAAGTGTGTAAGTTACTTTGGAAGACGATTCACTGGTATCTATCCGAACTTTGAATGGACATGTCTTTAGACCCATACGTTCCCTTGCTATGTATCTGTCGAAGGAAACAGCCATCTCTGCAAGGCTGGGGACTATAAATAGATGTGCACCATTTGTGAAAAGGAAAAACTGGAATCATCTAGATGTCCATCCGCAGAGGATGGCTATAACCATTGTAAAAGCTATGCATCATATACTGTATTTAACTATATTGAGCTTAATTTATTTCAATGTTTAGGTAAAAACTGGAAGGTTTCATAGCAAATCATTAATGGTGAGAGGTAGGATTAGAGAGGAGGATAAGATGGGAGGTCTCCAGTGATTGCATCTTTGACAAAAACAATGTATTCATGTATTATTTATGTGTACATAGATGTACAAGCATATATGTGCATGTTTCTGAACCCTGTGTGTCTAACATATATGTACTGTGCGTGCTCACACACACACACACACACACACCCCAGATACCGCCTGGGGTATCCCCACCCCCAGGCAGAACCACTGGCACCCTCACATATTTCTGTTAGCTGTGGGGGAGTTTATCTCCCAAACAGGTTAAAGACTATATATATATATATATATATATATATTTTTTTTTTTTTTTTTTTTTTTTTTGGTCGAGCTGCACAGCATGTGGGATGTTAGTTCCCTGACTAGGGATTGAACCCGGGCCCCCTGCATTGGAAGCACGGAGTCTTAACCACTGGACCGCCAGGGAAGTCCCAAAGACCATATGTCTTTATGACATCACATAAACCACAGAATTTCTTTGCAATACCTGGAACAGGGCAGGTGCTGGGCAGAAGTATAATCTCCCAGCCTTGCAGCAGCTTCTGTGCCCACTGCTGCGGGACGTGTGTGAAGCTGCGGGGGTCACCCATACAGATTTGCCCGGCTAAGACGTCACAATCCTCCAGCACAGGGCAGGGGCCCTCGGCCTCAGCACCAGTGGCGTCTGGACGACTCTCTTTTGGGGGCCGTCCTGTGCGCTGCAGTATGCTGAACAGCATCCCTGGTCTCTACCCACTAGATGCCAGGAGCACCCACCCCAGAGCCGTGACAACTAACAACGTCTCTAGACGTGGCCAGAAGTCCACCGGGGGCCAGGTGTGAGGTCGGGCCGTCGCACCCCTCCCCCATTCCCCGCCCCACAATTGGGAACCATTGCGCTAGTGGGAAAAGAACAAGGCAGTGCTTCTGTCAGCCAACCCAGGACCCCAGGACGTCTTTACAACGCATCTCTGATTTCTAAATGCGGCCTACGCAGCCCAGAAAGGCGTTTCCGAGAAGCCCCTACTATCCCACAAAGGTTGAAGCGCTGGGGACAGGACCCTCCTCTGCAGCTGCATCGCATTTCCTAACAAGGTTCTGGTGACCTTGAAATACTCCTTCCATTTAGAAGATACTGATGAAGTGCAGTGTCCTCCCCTGCATAATTTTCTTAAATAATGGACTTTCAGCCCAAATGTATTATTTCGATATTTAAAAAGTTACTCACTCTGTACCGACATCATCTCTGGAAAACAAAGAAATCACTTGCTGTGGTTGGTAAATGTCACAGCAGAACAGTAACGATTATGTCAAGTGTAGCAACCATCAATTTTCTGTAGTTTAATACAACACAGCAAATTCCGATACCCACACAGTGCAGCAGAAACATGCAGGAAGGAGCCGAGGAATATTGAGGAGAGATAACAGCGGCTGACAAACGCCAGCCAGCGAGCTCCTGAGAAGGGATGCGTGAGGCTGGGGAAGCAGGCGCCGAGGGAAGCGGTCTGCGTGGAAGTGCAGTGCCCGCCTTAAGCGCATCAAGGACATCGTGAAGAGCAAGAGCCGGGAGGACCGGGCAGAGGTGCTTTGGGCAGAGGCCGCAGCAGCTCAAGCCGGCCCTCCAGCAGGCAGTCAGATGATCTGCTTCTGTTGCTATTTTTACATTTGCTAAAAAGGTAACAAAGCGGATTTCCAGACATCCCTGAATGATACACCACACTGAGCGGCCCGCCTATTTCGCTTCCAGAACCACGCCCTCCCCCTGCCCGCCCCCTGCGTGGCATTCGCTCCTCCTCCCCGCGCCCCCAGACAGCAGTTCATATGTGACTAAAGAAAGGTTTTCGTGAAGCGTTCCATATTTTTTAAGAAGAATAAAAAAAAACAAAACTTTTTGAAAAAGATAGGCTTCACAGCTTTCCGAAGCACATATTTTGAAATAATTTGGTTTTAAGACTCTTTCCAGAAGGCACAAAAGAGAGAAAGTCCCTAAAAAAAGAACATGGAAGCTAGGGCAGGGTCAGAATACTGAACACGGTGCACATGGGGAGAAAGGTGACAGGCTAAAGACACTGTGCCTGCGAGGCCGGCAGCCCACCTGGCAGTGCTGCCCATGAACCCTGGCTGAGACCGGGAGGGAGGGAGGGAGGGAGGGAGGGAGGGAAAGACACATTTTGAAAATGCACACACGAGGTCAACTCCTGATTTTCAGAAGGCGGGTGATGGACAACACAGGTCAACAGAAGCGACTGAGCTTCAATTCTCTCCATCAAAATGATGTAGATTAGGTACCGCCATCACCCGTTGACCTAATCCTTTCTAAACTGTCTTTTAACCCAAGATATGTGGCTTTTTCTGTTAACCTATGGAATAAGCAGCCACATATTCAAAAACCAGGTTTGCTTAAGCTGGTCTGAGGGACTGATGCTCAGTCGGAAGGCAGGGAGGGGGTTCTGAACTACCTGAGAGGATAAGGAGAGCCGGAAAAGTCTCTGTTTTTATTAAATCCCGTCTTCATAACTGTTTGCAATATTGAGTTTCACATTTTAATGCACATGAAATTTTGTCACATGTATTCAGAAGCTACGCATAAATGAAGAACCTTAATTCTGTACTCTATCAGACACTGCTTTCTGATAAGAAGCGGATAAATCACACGCTGCAACTCCGCGAAACCGCTTTCCACAGGAGAAAGGAAGTAAGCAGGAGGCAAGGTTTGAGAAAGGAGCTTCTTACCTCTTTCTGGCTTCCTCATACTGCCAGTTAAGCCTGACTCGGTCCACGAGCCTTGTTTTATCATCAAAGACGAACTTTGTGGAACAGAAGAAAGAAAAAAAATGGGGGAGACACATTAAAAACATATTTTCAAAATAGAAAATTCACTTAAACTTCCAGCAACAATGAAGAATATTTTAATTCGCCTTCCAATTTCCACTTTGCAAAGGTCTGGAAGGAAACACACCGCATAACAGCCACCACCTCTGGTCAGTGGAGGCTGGGAGTGGGGCTGGGAACACTTTTGCTGTCCCAAAACTGGTGGATTTTTTTTTTTTTAAACCAGTGGAAGTATATTCATCTATTGTGTGATTCCAAGCAACAACAACAAATTAAGTTTTAAAAGAAATAGAGAATTCCTCAAAGTTGATAGAAAAGCAAAAAAAATCATCCCGCCTAGTGTAGTATATGCTCTCACTCCTCAATCAACACAAAACAATGGTGTTCTCCTAAAAAGTCAGAAGATCCGAAGAAGACGGACGAGCTGTGTGAGGTGTTGGCTACGGGACTCCTTCGACGGCTATGCAGCCCGTTAAAGAATCAAAGGTGAAAGGACGGAAGGAAGGCACGGAAAAGCCTGGGACTGGCCGCCTCGCCTCAGGAGTCAAGAGTTGAAATGAGGAGCTCTGATGCGATCACTAGTTGCACCTAAATATTTTCATACCAATTACACTGAAGCCAACAGATTCCCAAACAAAACAAATAAGACCTGTATGAGAGGTAACTGCAGCTCACCTTGGTTACTTCTTCCTTCATTCCTGGAAATATATGACTCTAGTTTCAATAAATCGGCTCCATCTGTAGATCTGACCTTACTCGGCCATACCTTACGGCCACTCCTAAGTCTTTATTTTTTTAAATGACCTCGTGTCAACAAATATTTGGAAATATTCTACTTGTATGACTGGCAATGAATTCACTGATACGAGTTTTGAGACAGGTCAATGGGGAATTTCCTTATATCTTTATCGCCTTGAATGGCAAGAAGAAATGCCTTATACGAGACTATAAGCGCTCGCCAATGAGATGTGTCACGATTTTACACATTTCAGCAGCCTCACCCAAGGCCTCTCTCCACAGTGTCCTCAATGTAAATGCATTTAGGCTGCAGCACCGCATCTGCAGAAACTCTCTACACTGGATCTGAGCTACCTGTCACCTTGTCACCTTGTTCATTAGAGACCCCTAAAGCCGACTCACCATCAAGACAAATAAATGTCATTTCTTAAACATCTTCTCAATGCTATTTATGAACCTCTAAGCTCTGATTTTGTACTCTTCTGTGAGAATGAAATGGACATTTTAATTAAAAAAAAAAGCCTACAGCCAAACGGATCCAACAGGTTCCTGCTTCATGGATCCTACATAGCCCTACAACATGTACCCCAACTGCTAAATTCCAACATTAAGCTTGTACTGCTTACAAATCTGTGCTTGCAAAGCCGTGGGCTCCAAAAGCATGTTTGATTACATCAATGCCCATCCCACAAAACTAACTCAAAGTGATAACTACATGAGGTAGGCAGACGTCTAAGATGGCCCCCAATGGCCTTCACCTCCTGGGATTCATCCCATGTGAAATCCCTCCCCTTTGAGAGTGGGCTAGACCCATGACTTGATTCTAACCAAAAGAATACAACAAAGATGATGGGAAGTCATTTCTGTGATTAGATTACAAAAGACTGTGACTTCCTTCCTGCTGGAGACTCTCTTGGCTTCCACACTGTGACAAAGCAAGCTGCCGTGCTAGAGAGGTCTATGTGGTAAGGAACAGAAGCCCTCAGTCCAACAACCTGTGAGAAACTGAATCCTGCCAACAATCATGTAAGCCTGAAAGTGGACCCTTCCCAGTCAAGCCTTCCCATGAGGTTGCAACCCTGGCTGACACCTTGACTGCAGTTTCTTGAGCGCCCCTGAAGCAGAGGACACAGCCCAGTTTCCTGATCCACAGTATAAATGTGAGATAATAAAAGTGTGCTGTTTTAAAATGCTAGGTTGGAGATGTTTTGTTATGCAGCAATAGCTAACTAATGCAGTTATAGCCTTTTGATATATTTTTCTATAACCTGATGTAGTAGAAAACACAGAGGTTTAGGGATCAGAGACATTGATTCAAACCCAGACCTGCCTCTCCCTGGCTACATGACCTTAGGTAACCTGGCACCTTGACCCCCTCGTCTGTCAAAAGAAGATGGAAACCACTACGTAAATTGAGGTAACAGCCATGAAGCTGCCAGGGCCAGCCCCAGTAAACTCATAAACAGTGATAATTTACTGCTGAAGTTATTATAGCTGTATAACCAGCCACTCCCCGCCTGACATCTTTAGAAAGTCTTAGCTAAATCATTACAGAACCTTCGATCTTACCTGTTGTTCTCAAACTAGTTAAGAGTCTCTAAAAATTCTAATTCTAACCTTATGTTGAGCAGCAATGAATTATTCATGGAATTCAGTAAGTATCATACTTCTTTCCTTCTCTCATGCCAAAATCTTTAGGCAAAAATGCCAGACATTTTTGACTTACAGATTCTTCTCTGTTTTAAACCAAGATACCTAGTCAAAAAATGTCCAAGTGTACTTTTGAGAACAATGAGGGGAACACAGCAAATAGGGCAGTTCAGGACATCCAAGACACAGAGGCATTATTTCCTATATTATACTCCCCTGAAAGAGGCACTATTTGTCGACATTTTAAAATATCAGCTAATTATTTAAAATCCAGAGTTTTTTAGTCAATGGTTTTCCTTTCTTTTTTTTTATTTATTTAATTTTAGGAAGGCATTCTACATTCCACTGATATTTCATCTTTACTTAGTAAGCCCTAAGAAAAAGAAGCCATCCAAACTGTTTTTCCATTTCTAACAAATAAATGTAAAACTTCACTCAATGCCATTACAACAGTAGTGCCTTTAAGTATTCACCACCCTGCTTCAAATGATGGTTGCCAATTTTGTTTTTGTGGCTAACTCCAGGCTTTACTAATTATCAAAAGGGGCATTATGAAATTCTTCCAAGTCCCAAACAAAATTAATTTCAATTCAATTCAATTTCCTGACATTCTCTTAGAAGAATAAGAAATAGCATCAAAGTATAAGCCAAGAGTGACACAGCCACAAAGCCTCTGAAAATCACTGGCCTAAGCCAGAGCTCAGCAAACTACGGCCCGAAGGCCAAATCCGGCCCACCACCTCTTTCTGTAAATAAAGTTTTATTGGAATTTTACTGGAACAAGCCCCACCCACCCATTCACATATGGCCAACGGCTGCTTCTGTACTATGACAACACAGCTGAGTAGCTATGGCAGAGACTGCATGGCCAGCAAAGCCTAAAACACTTATTATCTGGACCTTGGCAGAAAGGGTTAGCTGATCCATGCTCTAAAAAGTCATAGGTCTGCCAAGAAACATCTAGACTCAACTCTCAAAAGGATTCTGCCTTTTCTAAGAATGCGAATCACAAGGATAGAGGTAATAAGCCATTCAATTGCCTCCCAGGCCCCTGAACCTTCAAGATGGCTAGAAGTGGAAAACAATATTCTTTCTTCAAACTTAATGGCACAAAAGCCAAAACATTTTTGAAGGGAAAGTGGAAAATTTAAAGAAATGGGTGACGGCCACACGAAAGCAGTCCTTTTCTCTCTGGGCACACTCGGTTCCTCCCCCTGCCCAGTGAGCGTACCTCGCCGATGACCTCAGTCTGAGACCCAGCATCGCAGAACTGGTGAGGTAAAGACTCGCCCAGCGCGCCTGCACTGGGAGGGAACTCTTGCAGAGGGTCGGTAAGAGAACAGCTATTCCTGAAGCCATCGGTCAGCTTGGCCAGGCTCTGAAACAGAATGAAACAAGAGACTTGAGCAGCGATGGCGATGCTTCTCTTCCCTTTCACAGCGGTCATTTCCTTCCCGTTCCAGGTCGGCAGCTTCATTACTGGAGAGCAGGCCGGCCCCAACTCCATTCTCACGAGATTCAAAAGAAATGTCGATCAGCACATGCATCTTTCATGAAACTCGTAGCAATTTAAATCAGATGGCAACTGAGTCCTCCTGGCAGCATGTGAATAACATAGAGAACAACTGTGGTACCACTTCTACGTTTTTTTAAACCTTTGTGTTTCCTAAAGAAAAAATAAGCATTCCCTCCAAAAAAGCCAAATTCAAAATAGAGAGTAGAAAGGCAGTTGCCAGGGGCTGGAGGGTTGGGGGAAATGGGGAGATGCTGGTCAAAGGGTACTAAGTCCCAGCTGTAAGGGGAATAAGTCCCCGGATCTCATGAACCTCATGTCCATAGCATGGTGAGTATAGTTAGCAATACTGTAGCGCATGTTTGCAAGTTGCTAAGAGGGTAGATCTTAAAAGTCCTCACCATGTAAAAAGAAAGGTAACCGTGCAACGTGATGGATGTGTTAACTAATTGTGTTAGTTATGTGTTAACTTATTGTGGTAATCATTTCACAATAGATGTGTATATCAAACCATCACGTACACCTTAAATTTATACAATTTTATTTGTCAAGTGTACCTCAATAGAGCAAAGGGGAGGGGGGAAAGTATTTCCATCCAAAATAGTCTATCAATAAATAAGTCCAACAGAGACGACTGCCGCCTTGAGGTCTTCAGTACCACACAGAAGGTGAAAACAGCTCCCAGATGATATTTACATATTCTTATAACCTGGCTTTTCAGTCACAATGCTACAGGGTCAAAAGTCATCTTATATGGATGTCAGTTTACCAAAAATTAGAGTAAGCATAAATTCTGGTACAGGGAACGCTTTTGGGTAAAAGTTAAAGAGAAATGAGATTTTCTAAGATTTTTAAAAGACCTGTGAAAAGCAACTATACCCCCATAAAAAGAAATTTAAAAAAATAAGAGAAAAACATGAAAAAAATTTTTTTAAATAAAAGACTTGTGAATGCATTCACATTCAGCAGATATTCCTGCAGACACTAGACGCCCACGTGCAGTGTACCCCAGGTAGCTGCCTCGGGATCTAGACAAAGGCGTCTTGGAATGGGTCAAGATTGCTACAGTCATATAACAAAGATGAAACAACTTATTTGATTTTACTAGATGAAGACATTGCCTGTGCGTCTCCCTGGAGCATCTCAGAGAAGATGCTGGGGTCTGAAGCTTCTTCCAGAAATTCTATCTCCAGCCTCCGTGGTGGGGAACCCACTCGAGGCAACTGGGTGGCTTGGCCAGCTCTGCACTCTCAGAAAGAACGGGGCAGGGACACCAGCTCCACGTCCCGGGCGAGGCCTCCGTGTCCCTGGGGTGAAGTACCACCTGCTTCACACCAGGGTTTGGGCTTGGATCACATGGGTGATGTCCGCAGAGCACCTCGCCCAGTGCGGCACACAGAGGCCTCGGCAGACGGCCGCTGTTCTCCTTGCTACCAGGCCTCGGAGAAAATCTAACAACTGACCGTTTACCTCTCATGACCTGGAAATACAGGGCATCTGAAAATACAGATTTCTGGGTCCCAACCCCAGACAGTCTAATCCAGGAGACCTGGGGTAGGGTCTGGTAATCTGCAATTGAACGAGCAGCCTAGCGACACTCCAGCCTCACGCCCTTGACGTTAGGAAGCACTGCCGGGCAAGGCAGTCATGTGCGCACCTGTTGCACTCGGCCTACGAGTCTGAGCTTTGCTCCCATGTCCTTCTGTGTCTTACATGCTACAGAATCGAGACAAATGCCTCCCAGCACCAGGTGCTCACTCGGTGTGCTGAGCCGAAAGGAAAAGCCACAACAGAGAGCATCAGATGCATTCCGGCACCGAGCAGGAGCCCGGCATGGGTCTCTGAAAAAACTCAGCTGTTTCTAAAAATAACAGAAACTGCAGGAGTTCAAGGGGCAAAAAAATAACGCAATATAAAGCTACAATGAAAAAACAGTCTGTCCTCACAGTGGAATACTATGCAGCCATATCCAGGAAGGAGGGAACTCTGAGTCCAGAGACGGGAAAAGGTACAGGGCATAACAGTTAGGTGCGGAAGCTACCGCGGGGCAGCAGGCACAGGCCCGGCTTTCTGCGAGGGCAGCTGGCCACATGTTCACACTTTCAAGTGTCTGGAAGGGTGTACAAGAAGCTAATGAAAGCAGCTACAGGAGGTGAGAGAATGGGGTGACAGCAACTCTTACAACAGACGTTGAATTATTTTGATTATTTAACAATACAAATGTATCACCCATTGTTGTGGCCTTAATTGTGTCCCCCAACAAGATATGTTGAAGTCCTAACCCCCAGAACCTGGAATGTGTGCTTATTTGGAAGGAAGGCCTGCAGATGGAATCAAGTTAACATGAGGTCATGCTGGATTAGAGCAGGTTCTAATCCAATGATCGGTGTCCTTATAAGAAGAAAAAATTCATACACAGAGACACGGGAAACCACGTGATGACAAAGGCAGAGACTGGAGTGATACGTCTACAAGCCGAGGAACACCAAGGACTGCCAGCAGCCCCCAGGAGCTGGAAGAGGCAAGGAAGGAGCTTCCCCTAGAGCCTTCAGACAGAGCGTGGCCCTGCCGCACCTTGATATCAGACTTCTGTTCTCCAGACTTGGAGAGAATAAACTTGTGTTGTTCTAAGCCACCTGGTCTGTGGCTCTTTGTCATGGCAGCCCTAGGAAACTAATACGCATATTTTTAAATATTTATAAATATGTACATACACATATATAGAAGATATCATATATACATATATAGCATACATACATGTATGTCTTTAAAATATGTATGATTATATAATAAATATATAATATATATAGTAAATATTTTTTTTTTAATTATTAAATAAAGTTAAGAGATAAGCAGGTGGGCAGACAGACGGACGTGGGCTCTGAAGAGCACCCGGGCCTCTTACTTGCATCAGATCCCGCCTCTCCTTCTCGCCTGTACAAATGGCTTTCTTGATGGTCCTGAGCTCGCTCATTATAGCCTGAGCCTCATCCAGTTTGTAATTGGTGTGAGCACTTGACATCTTACGATCAATCCTGGTTCGAAAAGAAATATGAGTCATTCTATGCGAGATTACAACATTCTATTAAACAACAACAACCCAAAACTTAAAAGCTTCAGAGAAAGGTGGGAAACAGTTAAAAACAATGTTTTGACAAAGAAAAACAAAGATCCCATAAGACCTTCCTTGTTTGTGGTGAACACCCGATGAGACTGCTGGTGGATGGCTCCCTTTGCTCCAAGAGCTTCCTCTGCAGGTGAGGACGTTCCAGGCAGGGTTCCCGTGTTCTCTACTAATGCTCAGGCAAGGAGTTCACTGGCTTAAAAATTTCCTGAAATTTTAAATTTCCCTCTCTGAGAGCAGGATCATGTCTTATTCGTTTATCCCCAGCATCTGGCTTAGTGGTCAAAAATGTCTATTAAATAAACATACAGATGAAATCTGTGTACAAGAAGAATATATGGGAAACAGCAAAAAGTAGTGAACTTTCAACAGGGACACCCTGTACAAAAGTTGGAAACTCTTATGGTTCCTCTATCTTTTATTCTGGTTCTCATTTATCACTCTCTCAATCTACTACTCCCCTTCTGCTCAAACATCCATTCATCCTTCCTTCATGCTTCCCATTCAAGCTAACTTCCATCCATCCTTCCTTCCAGCCAGCCCACCCCGGGGCGCACAAGGCCTGGTTCTGGGTGGTGGAAGCAGAGCGCTGACCGAGACTAGGCTTGGCTCCGGCCTGCAAAGAGCAGGCAGCCTCCTGTAGCTCGTCCTTGGTCACATCTTCCATACCTAAGTCTTAAGCCTTGGAAGCCCTCGGGGCTGAAGAAGAGACTTTGGTCCAGAAACAGAATGAACTCCTTCTCTGGAAAGTCACCATGACACAGATTCTAGCTCTAAACTGCTTCCCCCATGTTACCCGAAAATCCAGATGCTTAACGGCCAGCGCAAACGCCCTTGTGTTCCACTCACAAGAGCATCCTGGCATGCTGGTGAGTACAGGTGACACTCCAGCTCTACAGTGGGACCCTGGGCGAGACACTTCACCTCTTTAAACCTCAGTTTCCTCATGCCTCAGATGAGGACACTAAAAATGTCCCTCCCACTTAATGAGAAATGTAAGGAAAGGGCTTACTTAGCAGAGACCTGGCATATAATGTCTGCACTGATTATTATTACCAGGATAATGCTCAGTCTACTTACTCATGGGAGAAAAAGTAAAAAAATGCACCAACGCCGGTACTTTATTATCATTAACAAATTCCTGGCTACAAATGTCACAACTCACAGCAAAACTCAGCACCAGAGCTGATCTGAGCTATCAGCACCACTGGAATGAGAGAACAAGCAGGAAATCATGCCCTCCCTTCGGAATAGGGCTTCAGGGCTCAACAGCACCGCTATGATTGCCATCTGCAACAAACAAAATATTTATGAAACCTGGTCCCGAGTCCTCTTCCTTGGAGAGCGGATACAGATGCACTGGGGGACCCCACACATTGAATGGTGACACCCCTACATCCCAGCATGACCTGGCCATGTGTTTTTCCATTTCAGCTGTTCTATGGAGAACCAGGAGTCTCTAATGCAAGGCAGGAACAAAGGCCATCCATCTCCCAGCACTGCATCTGTCTAGGAAGTGGCCCAACTTTTCTTGCAGAGAGAATCTAGACTCATTTATGTAATAATATCTCCTTATATCCATCTTCTGATAAAAGGCTTTCAATACATCTCACTTAATGTCACAAACCACAACCCACATAGGTTGATGAAGTCTGTAGAAAAGGGTTACATCATTTCCATACAAAAAACCCAAGGCCAAAAAAGTGTGATTTCTCTGTAACAGTTAATGACCAATGCCTTTGCTAACCAGGCCTACTGGCTCCTCCAGAATGAGAAATACAGCAAATGGATCGTCACCTGACACTAACACCCACATAGAGAAATGAAACTCTACTGCACTGAACTAAATGTTTTCAATTCCTTAATCATCAGTGCTAATCAAATGGTCAGAGAGTACAGACACACAACCACTGTTAAGGCCGCGACGTAAGATGCTAACCACATCAGCTCCAGCTTCGTACTTAGGTGTTGTGAATTCCTTACAGCTTTTAGTAGCTACAGAGCCTAAGTGCAGCCATCAGTAAAGCCAGGCGCTGCGCCAGCTGCCTGTCAAGGCACCAGCATCTACAATGGGAATGGCCACTACCTGGAGGAAAACAGGCCCCGATTCCCGTCAGGGAGAGGGATCCGCAACCCTGTAATGCCTCTCATCGGCAGACACTGCAAAGCGCGTCGGAGAACCAAAGTTCAACTTTAAGGCCACGGACCCGGGCCCTGACCTCAGCTCCACTCAGGTGGCTCTGAGACCTCGAAAAGGAATGAAGATTGACCGAGAGCAGCTGTTTTCACTCTGTCCCGAGGGTGTCCTGGAGTGGTGAGCTGGAGTAAAGGGAGAACCCACACAGGGCTCGGGGACCCTCACCCCTGCTTCGGCAAGCCCGTCCCTTTGCTCCGTCTGAGACAGTCTGCTTCCACAGAAGGTGTCATTTGAGGGGAAGGAAAGGGGAAAAGATTCCACTGTTAAAAGGTGTGAAAGCTATTAGAGAAGATGATCTCAAAGTTCTAGGAATCTCTGAAACACTATTGTTTAAAAATAGTTACGTATTACTGTAGAATATATAATTATGTAAAAAGTTATTATTATATAAATATAACCTTATATAGCCATATTTGATACAGTACATATTACTTGACTAAATCATATAATTATATCAATAGCATATTAAAATAGTTCAGTGTATCAAGCACCTACTACTAGGTGACAGAGTCTTGTTGCATGCTTTATGTCTGTCATCTCATTTAATCCCCTCAACAGTTTTATGAGATAAGCACAATCTTCTCAGACTTTATAATGGAAAAATTGAGGCTTAGAGAGATTAAGTAGCCCAAGAGGACAAGCTGAGATCTGGCAGAGCCAAGGTTCAAACCTACACCTCCCAGGTGTCAAGCCCGAACTGGATCACCAGGTGCAGCGATGGCCCTTGCTACCCCTGGGTACCCTCCTGCTCACAGTGGCCAAGATAGGGCCCACCTGCTTTATCATCTAGCAAAAACTTCAAAGGACAGGCACCCTCTTCCATCGCATCTGCAAAAATTCACTTATTTGGGAGTTTTCTCCCTTTTCTCAAATTCCCTCTAAATCTTTGGTCAAATTCGGAGGATATACTCAATGATTTGGTACTTTCTAAAATATCAATATATTCCATTTCGTGAAGAAAATCATAACATCTGTGACTGCCAAAGAGCTTTTTCTTTTTTTAATTTTTTTTAATTTTATTTTATTATTTTTTTTATTTTATTTTTTTAATTTTAATTAAGAGCTCAAAACAGTGCTTATACATCTCAAATAAGACGACGGAAAGTTGACAAGGGCTCAACAAAAGACGGCATTAGTAAGAACACAAGTTATTACGCAGTGCGACGTGATGTGCATGCTTCTGTCCCCCCAGCACCCACGCGCTGGAATCCTAATGCCCAGGATGACAGGATCAGGTGGCGGGGCCCTTGGGAGGTGATCAGGTCATGAGGGAGAAGCCCTCATGAATGGGATCAGTGCCCTTATGAAAGAGGCCCCAGGGAGCTCCCCTGCCCCTTCCGCCATGTGAGGACACGGCGAGAAGATGGCCATTTGTGAAGTGGGAAGCTGGCTCTCACCAGACACAGAACCTGACCATGCTGGCACCCTGAACTTGGATTTCCAGTCTCCAGAACTATGAGAAATGAATTTCTGTTGTTTATAAGCCGGCCGGTCTATGGCACTTTGTTACGCAGCCTGAATGGACTAAGACCCAGTGTAAAAAAAAAAAACCCAGGACACAGACCACACAGCCTTTACTTTTCACCCCTCAACATTTTGCAGCAGCTTCGGGAAGGTTAAGTGACTTGCTCAAGGTCACACAGCCAATAAGAGGCACAGTGAGCTTCACACTGAGGCCCCTCACACCACACTCATCCTCTTCTGTTGCCGGGCTAGCAATACATTCAGGGTCAAGGCCTCCAAACTCGCATTGTGTCAAATCTGAGGGCCACCCACATAGCCAGTCAAATGTTGTCCCAAAGTAAACTGGTGCTCTTTACTGGCTGCCTTTGAAAGAAACGGTTAGAGAGAAAAGAAGGCACAGCTTCAAATGCTGACCACACACCGCTAAGAAAGCATCTTCAAGATGATTCTCATCAACCTCCCCCTCCCACTGCCCTCAAGTGTCCATATTTGTTGTTCAACTTAAGATGTCAAGAGAAGGGCTTCCCTGGTGGTGCAGTGGTTAAGAATCCGCCTGCCAATGCAGGGGACACGGGTTCAAGCCCTGGTCCAGGAAGATCCCACATGCCGCCGAGCAACTAAGCCCGTGAGCCACAACTACTGAGCCTGTGCTCTAGAGCCCGCAAGCCACAAATACTGAGACTGCGTGCCACAACTACTGAGCCCACGTGCCACAGCTACTGAAGCCCATGCGCTTAGAACCCGTGCTCCGCAACAAGAGAAGCCACTGCAATGAGAAGCCCTCGCACCGCAACCAAGAGTAGCCCCTGCTCGCCGCAACTAGAGAAAGACTGCACGCAGCAACGAAGACCCAACGCAGCCAAAAATAAATATAAACTAATTAATTAAAAAAAAAAAAAGATGTCAAGAGAACTGGTCCGACAAAACTAAAACCAAATGGATTCTTAAACCCACATCTTGAAGAAAAGGGCTGCCAGGCCTCGAAAGATATCCCACGTTAATACCACACATTACAAGCCCCAAGAATGAGAAGTGTTGTTACAACTCTACCTTTTACATCACCAGCCCTGGCAGGGGGCCTTGAACAACCCTCACAAAGCTTCCGGCAGCTTTCTATCAGCAGCCGGTCCTGCGTGGAACGCCAGACCCATCTCACGACGGGAACAACGCTCTTTTTGTTTCCGCCCCCATTTCTGTATGTTTTACTGTTATCTGAGGAGCGCTGGCCTTTTAGCATGGGCTGTAGCTTCTGTGCTACGGTAATGGGATACTGCTGGTCTAAGCCTGCGCTACCTGTGAACAATCCCGTTCTCTTCTGAAACCACTAAATCCCCTCGGACAGAAAATGCTAATTCCGAGGTCTAATGCTGCCTCGTTGTGGTATCGAATGGTCCGCAGAGTGCAGTCACTCTCTCTTATTGCAGGAGACACACGGGCTTAACTTCATCACAGCATCCCAAAGCGGAAGAATGTCATCAAGCAATTAAAAGGCTCAAAGCAAAGAGGCTGACCCAGGGGCTAAGAACACACCTCACGGAAAGTGGGTACTGGTGCGTTTAATGAGCACCCCTTTCTGTGATCTGAACAGCAGTGATAGAAATAGGATTTCTTAAAACACAATATAACACAGTAAGAAGCAGAGAAGGAAACGCTAGAGGGCAGTTAATAAGAAGGCACCTGGGCCGATGCAGCGACCTCCCCGATGCTCGCAGCCCAGGCCCTGGCCCAGGGGGTCCTGGTGACCCAGGAGCAGTGCCGCACGGCCCCCGGGCTGGTCCCCTCACCCCACCAAGCCCTGCCCTGCACCCGGAGCTGGCTGCATCCCAAGGACCGAGTATGGAACCAGGCCAAGTCCGCATCCTCGCACAGCGTGACACTAGGCGAGGACACAGATGACAAGAAAGAAACCACCGGGTCAGGCAGCAACTGGTGGTCCAAGGAAAACGAAGCCAGGTGTAGGGATAGAGGGTGGGGAGAGGGCTGCTGTTTAGACACAGTGGTGAGCAGGGACCTTGGCGAGATGCCATTTGTCCAGAGAACTATGGAAGGGAGGGGACAGGCGCGAGAGACTTGGGGAGAGAGTTCCAGGCACAAGGAGCTGCGAGTTGCACTGCGGGCTGACGCAGGTGAGTGAGGGGGACACTGGGGGAACGAGGTGAGGATGGGGGCCAACTCATCTGCAGTCTGGATCATATTCTAAGTGAGAGAGCCACCAGGGGCCACGCAGTGGAGACACTTTACAAGAACCCCATGGCTGGCGTGAGGACGAGCAGCCACCACATCGGCACTTGGGGACGTTACAGGTGGCACGGCGGGAAAAAGCTCTGGTGGCACAGAAGCGTGGGAAACTCAGGGAGAAGTGATGTTAAACGAGCTTCCCGGTTGCAGGACACCTCACAGTCGAACAGGAGGAACATTCCAGACGCCCAGGAGGTCTAGCGTCACTAAAGAGGGAGCTCTCCCCTACCCATTGGCACATCCAGCACGTTCTTGGGCATCACCCATTTGGGAAGCTGCGGACATCCTCATTCTAGCTCCTCCCCCCTTGCCCCCGGGTGCTAACCATGAGTTACATGAAGACAGTTTTTCAAAACAAGCTTCAGAAACTTTGGGGCAGCGATACCCAGTAGCTCTTTCACTGGAAAAGTTTGATTTTTCTGAAGACTTTCATGACTTGTAAACGTTGCTCCTATTTTCTAAAGACGTTTATAAAGGGCTTCAAGAGAAATGCAAATTACAACGACACTGAGACACTATCTCTCACCGATAAGACTGGTAGAAATGCAAAAGCGTGAGTGACAACACATTCTGCTGGCCACGTGGCTGGAACAGGAACACGCATCTACCTAGTGGTGGGAATGCAAAATGGTGCCATCCTCCCGAGGAGAATACGGCCAATGCCTTTACCCTGTGACCCAGCAAACCCACCTTCGAGAACTTATCCTGAAACCTCTTGTGTCTACACGTGCACAGCATTACGTGAAAAGCTGATGGGAAACATTACAAATGGATGTATCAGGCTGACAATGCCAGACCCCACTAATAATCTTCATACCACACAAAAAAAGAGACAACCAGAGAGTGTGCACCTCCTGACCAAAAGGAAAAGAAAATGAAACTGAACTTGAGTCAGATCAAGCCTCTCGGATTAATGACACCCGTTTACGTAAATAGCAGGGGACAGTGGAGCGTGTTAAGTGACGCCGTGCACGTTCAAGCAGCAAAATCCAGTATCAGGGCAATTCTTTGGGACAAGCAAAGTAGCTTCTTCAACAAATAAGATGTCAGCAGGAAGAAAGGAAGGAAAAAAGAAGAGGAGGGTAGAGATTAAGAGACACACTAATCAAACGTACGGTGTGGACCTTGTCGGAACCCGGACCCAAACAAACCAGGGAGATGGGAACACTTGCTGGAGAAAGGACAACATTAAGAGATTGCTACTAAGTGGCACAGGTATTATAGTTATGTTTTCAAAAGGAGTCCGTTACTTTAGGAGAGACATTTATGGATGAAATATGACTCTGGGATTTGCTTCAATAATGCGGTAAGAGCTTGGGCGATGAGGCTGTGTGACAGACAAAACAAGACTGGCCATTGTGTGGTTAGTTGTTGAAGCAGGGTGAGGGGTACAGAAAGGTTCCCTTATACCATTCTCTCTACTTTTGTGTATATTTGACATTTTCCATCATTAAAAGTTTATATACATTATACACACACACACGCGTTCTATCATTAACCCAGAGAATGTGTTCACGGCCAGCTCCCATCTACAAAAATTAACATACATAGACTTAAAAAAAAATACAAAAGGTTCTTTTTTCCTCACTTGGATCCAAGCATAATGATGGATTTCCTTGCTAGCCAGGAAAGTTCACCAAGATAAACAAGTCGAGTTTAAAATGTTATAAGTAGCCAAACTCTCGGTGAGGTGCTCTGGAAAAAAATACACGGGCTATTCTGGGAAGCAAGAACAGCAGAAAATTTTCTGGAGGAAAATCTAGGGTCTCTGCCTTAAGTTGATGTTGGAAATAATATCTGAGAAGCCCATTTACATGTAACAGCTCACGTATTATCTGTGCTCAGACTTGGGATTTCACAGCAGGGGTGGGGTAATCACATTATCGATGCTTACCAGAGGCTTTCCAAATTTCTCAATAAATAATACCTGTCTGCATGATTTGATCCAAACACAAGAGCCAATCTGCAATACCAGATAAATAAAGAGGCTGTTTTCATCTCACACATGGCCTGTGTAACTCAGAGGAAGGTATCAGTCTACTTTTCACTGGCAAAGCGTTTTAAGCACGGCACAAGCACCCTTGTTTCCTCTCCTTCCCGTGAGCTCGTGTCACAGCATAGAGTGACCGACCATTTGCAGTGACAACACAGCAACCAACTAGAAGCTGCCTCGAGAGGCAGCTCCATCTGGAAAGCTGGGCTGGGTCCCCCAGGACCAAGGCCAGGTCCAGAACTTTCCCTCAGGCCACCCGTCAGCCTCCACTGGGGAGGGTGGGTATCCAGCAGTGAGGACCGTCCCCTTGGCAGCGGGCATGTTTCCTATCGCTAAGGATTCTTGCTAAGGAAAGCAGAAAGAAGATCAAACAGCACTGGCCCTTCTCTCTGCAAGCGCACAACTCATACTCCGCTCCGGCTGCAGGTGTAAAGTTATAACTCTTCCCAGACCAGCTTCTGCTTCCTGTCCAATAAACCCGGAGCAACTGAGGCCGTCTTTTCCTAGTCTTAAAATTACCTTGACTACAAGAGATGAATTTCCTTCCTAGCAATGCTAAGGGGAAGGGGTTTTCTCTGTCACCTGAGCCCTGACGTTGCAATATAACCATTGTCTTCGCGTAAAGAAATGGAGGTGGCCAGAGGGATGGAGGCCGAGCAGAGGAAGAGGCACTGGGCCCAGCAGTCCTGCTACAGAAGCCAGGGCCAATGGGGGAAGGTGCCGGCCGGGGCTTCCCTCTGAGGCTCGGGGATCCCATGTGACCTCAGTGTTCCTGAACCACCCTGAAACCCGATCACCTGCACCAGAGCTTCAGCGAGTGAGAGCTAAATTAACTGCGTGAGGCCCAGCATGAAAAGTCACTATTATCTAGAGACGCTGGGAAGTCTTGGTTCGCCCTGGTGAAGAGAGAAAGCTACAGTGTGGCCAAATGAAAGAAGGAAATCAACCTCCAATTCAACTGGACAGTCCAAGCAACCTGTGAAGACCTGCCAAATTAAATGATTTGCTTCTGCTTTTTTCTGATCCAGCCCTTTAGCAGAAGTGACACAGGAAGGCACGGCCACGGTGCACAGAGAAGCACCCAGCAGGCATGGGAGCATCTGGAGGCAGGCAGGGCTGTATGGCGTAAAATCACAGAACAGGTATTGCTGCGCCAGGAAGCACCACGGCAGATGGACAAAATGAGTAACAAAACCAGTAGCCGATATTGAAAATGCAGCTTGATTTGTTTAAGCAAAACTTTTTTAAAAAGCTGTACTGCTTGGGCGGCTGGGTCAACTGACCCGAGGGGACGGTCGAGCCGATTTAGGCGGCTCTCTGCCGCCTTGGAATTGCCGCCACCATGGCCAGTCGGTCGCAGGGCATCCAGCAGCTGCTCCAGGCCGAGAAGCGGGCCGCCAAGGAGGTGGACGAGGACCACAAGAAAAGAACTGGAGGCTGAAGCAGGCCAAAGCAGCAGCCCAGGCTGGAATTGAACAGTACCGCCTGCAGAGGGAGAAGGAGTTCAAGGCCAAGGAGGCCGCGGTTCTGGGATCCCATGGCAGTTGCAGCACTGAAGTGGAGGACCCCCAGGAGAAGATGACCATCCTCCAGACCTACTTCCGGCAGAACAGGGATGAACTCCTGGATAACCTCTTGGCCTTTGACTGTGACATCCAGCCAGAAATCCACAAAAACTACCACAAAAACAGATAAAGGAAGAAAAAAACCACCTGTTGTTGCATGGATTGGCATTTTCGATCCCTTCATGGAATATGAAGCTTTAGCAAGGCTTGAGTCATAGTCTTGCGAAAAGTCATTAAATTATTTCTGTATGTTATATAGTAGGTCCCTTCACTTTCTGCAGAACAGCAAATCTAGCTTCTTTGTACAAACTTAGGGCTTATCCAAAGATTTTTATCTTTTTAATATTTATTTATTTATGTCTTTATTTTTGGCTGTGTTCAGTCTTCGTTGCTGTGCGCGGGCTTTCTCTAGTTGTCGTGAGCGGGGCCTACTCTTCATTGCAGTGCGCAGGCTTCTCATTGCGGTGGCTTCTCTTGCTGCGGAGCACAGGCTCTAGGCACGCAGGCTTCAGTAGTTGCGGCGCACGGGCTTCAGTAGTTGTGGCTCATGGGCTCTAGAGCGCAGGCTCAGTAGCTGTGGCACGTGGGTTTAGTTGCTCCGCGGCGTGTGGGATCTTCCCAGACCAGGGTTCGAACTCGTGTCCCCTGCACTGGCAGGTGGATTCTTAACCAGTGTGCCACCAGGGAAGTCCCAAGATTTTATCTTTTTACCTCATATTTCTTGGAAATTTAATGGGTATACACTTTTTTCCTATGCCTTTTTGCTCAAGCAGCATATATATCAATACTGACTTTTTCTTTCTTAGATGTAGTCAAAAAAAAATTTTCTTAAGAAAGAAAGAGATGAATTTTTTTCCCCTAAATCTTTCTTGAAGGTCAGGGGCTTTATCTATGAAAAAGTAGTAAATAGTTATTTGTAACCTATGTGATGCAGCAGCCAGCCTTAAAATAGTCCTTTCCGGCTAAGAGTTAGAATAATGGGTACTAGTATCATTGTTTGGGCTGCTTTTAGTTTCCCTTAATCAAAATTACTAGATGATAGTCCTACCATATAGCACAGGGAACTCTATTCAATATCCTGTGATAAACCATAATGGAAAATAATATGAAAAAGAATGTGAGCGTGTGTATAACTGAGTCAACTTTGCTGCACAGCAGTCATTAACACAACACTGTAAATCAATTTCAATAAAAAATAAATTTAAAAAATTACTAGATGATGGAATTCAGGAACTTGCTACATGTTACTACGTGGTGTACTGAAAATCATTTAAAAGTAAAGACTCTGGCATGTAAAAAAAAAAAAAAGAAATAAAAAGCTGTACTGACTAGGGATAATTAAAGGAACTCCCATTGTAGATCCAAATCACCAGAGAACGTGCACACACACACACTGCTACAGGTAGTGGTAGAGAAAGCAAAAAGCTGACTGTAAGGTTAAAAGCCTGCAGCTCATGCTAAGCACGTGGACAGCTTACCAAACCCTGCCACATGGGGGACCTGCAGGGGGCATGGCAGTGTCTCAGGGCCAGAAAAGCCAAGCCCCTCCAGGCAAGACCCAGCTCACCTTTCTATCGTGTCTCCCCTGGTGTCTATAATATGTCCTTAATAAAAAGCGGACAGACGAATCATCAACCAAACTAATCCTGGGTGATTAACAAAGTGAATGTCAACCTCATGTTAAACAACAGGGTTTGACGCGCCCGTTAATTACCCTTTATGTGAGGTGGGATCATTATCTTTGTCAAACACATTCTGTGTAACCTCCCTATAAAGAGTAATACTGCAACCACATTTGACACACTGTCATTGTGTCTGCACACAGGATGCAAGAGAGTGGCACGCTGCCCACATTTACCAAGAAATGGTAGCCACGTGGATTCCTGCCATTTACTGAAGGCTGACTATGTAGCAGGCACTGGTGCTGCACTTGGACAATTTAGCCCAATGATCACTGCTATGGACTGAATGTTCATGCCCCCCAAACTTCATATGGTTAGCCCTAACCCCCAAGAGGATGGTATTTGGAAACGGGGCCTTTGGGGGTGATTAGATTTAGATGAGGTCATGAGGGTGGGGCCCCATGAAGGGATTAGTGTCCTTAAAGAAACAGAAGAGACACCAGAGACCAGAGCCCCCCACCCAAAAACAGCACCATGTCAAGACACAGCAAAAAGGCAGTCATCTGACAATGAATTTGCCAGCGCCGTGACCTTAGACTTCCAGCCTCCAGAACTGTGAGAAGTAAATGTCTGCTCTTTAAGTCATTCAGTCTACAGTATTTTGTCAGAGCAACCGAGCTACGACAGTCCCCATTGACACATGAGAAGAGTCAACACAGAAGGTATGAAGCACAAGCCCAAGTTCAGCAAGTGAAACCAGGCTCTGAATCAAAAGGGAATATACTTTGGACCAACAAGCATACAATGCCCTTTCTTAGGAAAATTAATTCTTTCAGACCACCAATATCACCATTTATAAAATAACTCCTGTTCATTGAATTTGCTCACTTCATATAACTCACAAATGATAAGAACTTCATCCCCAAACTCTTAGTAGGGATAAAGTTCTAATTGTAAAGATGTCAATTTTATAGGAGGAACACCTATAGATCAGGCTGCCCAACTGAAAGTACTGTGAGGATGGAAATGTTATCTGTGCTGCCCAATGCAGTGGCCACTAGCCCAGTGGTCCTCAACTTGGGACAAACATGCCCTCCGGGAAACACTTGGCAATATCTGGAGACATTTTTGGCTGTCACAACTGGGTAAGAGGGTGCTACTGGCATCTAGGGGGTCAAGGCCAGGGGTGCTGCTAAACATCCTCTGGTGCACAGGACAGCTCCACCACAAACAGTTATCTGGTCCAAAATGTCACGAGCACTGAGGTGGAAAAAACCTGCACTAGTCACATGTGACTGAGCATTTCAGATGTGGCTACTACGGTTGGGATCTAAAATTTTAATTTTATTTAACTTCAATTAATTTCAACTTTAGAATTAAAAAATTTAAGAGATTAAAACTAACAAAACAGGAATTCAAATGTAAATAGCCATGTGTGTTTCAGACAGCACAGCTATCAAGAATGTGCGTAAATATAAAATAAAGGTCTTATTTCCCAAGGAAACAAGAACGAACTATCTTCAGGGAAAAGAGAGATCTGATCCGTAGGATTGGCAAATAATAAGCATAAATAAAAGCATAAAAGTGAACACCCATGAAGCTTTAGGACACATGTCCTGGCACCAAACAGGAAATCGCAGGGAAACTCTCCCTCTGTCACTGCAGGCCACTCACTCTTGCAGGGTCTCCACCCCCTTTTCTTTGTACTGCAGTTCTTGCTTCATCTGGGTCAGCTCTCGTTTTAATCTGGAAAGCTAAAGACAAATTACATTTTTTTTTCCACAAAAAGAAGCTGTGAAAAATGATTTCTACAGTTGTTAGCATTGTCATCTAAGTTTCTGACTACCTTGCAATTCACAGGGTCACCCATTCTCTCCATGACCTTCTAACCCTGGCATATCAAACAGCCCTGGCATATCCAACAGCCCTGGCAGAGGGGCCGGCTCGCTTAGACACAAAAGGCCCGGGTCACGAACAGCTTTCTACCACGTGGAGCCCTGGAACCAGCAATGATTTTCTTTTTCAAGGTACTGATTTACACATTGCAACGAGCAAACTTTGTCATACTTTTTTCATCCTCTCTTCTGCTTACTACCCACAGATCCCACCTAGGAAACCCTGTTGCTCAAAGCATGGCTTCCCACTACCTGGAAGTCAGTCGCCTGCAGTGCTTATTTAAAGAGATGATAGGACCCACTCCAGGCCTTGTTAAAACTTGGTGGGGGCAAGGCGGGGGGTGTCTGGAGCTCACACTTTGAACTGATGCCCCAGGTGTTTTTCGTTGGTGTACTAGAATGTGAGAACCACGGCACTAAAAGAGACACTCTGGTTTACGGACTGAGACACCAGGACAGGAGGCTTGGCCTCTAAGATATCTCCCGTCCCCGCTTCCAGACACCCAAGACAAGGGGTTGAAGGGATGGAACACGGTGGCACACAAAGAACCCGGCACCACTGGCAGGGAGCACCGGTACCTTCTGGTCAAACGCCATCGTAGGCAAGATTTCTCTGGGAATACAGCCACCAGGGAAGAACAGCAGCTGCTAACGCTACTGAGGGACAGGCCTGGCAGCCCACTAATACAGGGAAGCAGCCCTCTGAGGTCGGGCCCCAATGTCACCAAATCTTTCCAAACGGGGTGAATCTAGCCCCATGAAACACACTGAGGGACACAGGTGATTTTTTGTTAGATGGGCTGAGGCTTTAAAATGAAACTTTTCCCTTCCCATCGGAAAAAAAAAAGTGGAAAGTAAAACCAAATGTGGTAATAGTTCATGAAATGGAAAATCTTACTAAAATATGGGTGTTATACACACTGGCCACCATAAAATGAACCATGATAAGTGATGTTACATAAAAAGACATACGGGGCTTCTAGTTGTGAAAATATTCGTTTTACTCACCCTATCCCGACGACTTGCTATTTCTGCTTTAATTTGGTATGGGTCGTACTTTGTATTTGTTGAATATCCAAAGAAGGCTAAACAGAAGGAAAATATTTTATTTTATAATGGATCCTTTAAAGTAAATAAATACACACAGATAGGAACTTCTGATTCACCATATTAAGTAGTTAATTCTCAGTCTCAGACTTCCAAGTTGGCGCTGGCTCCTGAAGAATTAACATTTTACAACCTTGAATCCTGATGTTTGATTTTTGCATGAGGCCCTTCTATGTGATTCCACATAATAAAATATATGGCTATAAGTAAATCAAAACTCTGTTTACTTCAACTGCAAAACTACTACGGTTAAAAACCATATATACACAGGGGGAGGGGTACAGTTATGGTATAGAAAACTATTCTAACTATGTAAACAGTACATACAGTATGAACCCATTTTTACTTCCTTTTAAAATGCATGCACCCATGGAAGTCACTGGAAGAAAAGAACCCAAAATTTGACTGCTGTTCTCAATGGTTTCATTGCAAAAGATTTTATATTCACTCTCTTCATATCTATAGTCTCCACATGAACGATTTTTGACATAAGAAAGAAAAAAAACCCCAAAGATTTGTAAAATGAAAAAGACAACTTTCTAGTCACGTATCAGTATCTGGCAGGCTTGAGGAAAAGCTATTCTTCCACGTTTTTGGTTCCCCGAAAGCTGAAGCAAAGCACCCACGCTGTTATTCTAAGCAGCTTGTTTTTGAGGGATGTTTAGCTAAATCACATTGCATAGATAAATGCTTTCTTCAGCGGTGCAGCACACGTGATTTAAAGCCTTTTAACAGACACAGCATCGTGATTAGACGGCTAATACCTGGGGGTGAATGAGGCGCGCTCAGCCATCCAGCTGTGTGCTAAAGCACAGTCAGCCACGCCCTCTCCGCTGTCTCAGCAACTGAAGCAGCTTGCTGCTGTTTCTTTCTCTTTTTTCTTTCTTTTTCTTTATTTTTTTAAATTAATTTTTATTGGAGTATAGTTGCTTTACAATGTTGTGTTAGTTTCTACTGTACAGCAAAATGAATCAGCTATACATATACATATATCCACGTTTTCTTGGATTTCCTTCCCATTTCCGCCATTTCTAATTTCTATCACCCCATCCACCTCTCTGCATCCCTTTTTCTTGATGCTTCTGTCTCCTTTCTCTTAGGCCTTGGAGCTGCAGTGACTTGGTTCCTGTCCCTTCCTGAGTTGTGGAGGCTCCTCCTTCTTCATCTGAGAGTCACCCCACACTGGTGTAATCTGCCTCCGGGTCATTTTCATTAGTTTCACCTGCTCAGAAGACCCATCAGCAGGGCCAGCATCCATGCTTTTACTCCTTTGATCTGGGTACCAAAGGCTGTCATTCAGGTAACTTACATGTCAACATCTAGAAACTAGTTTCTAATCATCTCCTGATTTCATATTGGAGAAGCTGACTCAAAGCCATCAAGTGGGGCTTCCCTGGTGGCGCAGTGGTTAAGAATCCGCCTGCCAAGTCAGGGGACACGAGTGCGAGCCCTGGTCCGGGAGAACCCCACATGCTTCGGAGCAACTAAGCCCTTTCACCACAACTACTGAAGCCCGCGTGCCTAGAGCCCGTGCTCCGCAGCAAGAGAAGCCACCGCAATGAGAAGCCCGTGCACCGCAATGAAGAGTAGTCCCTGCTCGCCGCAACTAGAGAAAGCCCGCGCACAGCAACGAAGACTCAACGCAGCCAAAAATAAATAAATAAATTTATTTTAGAAAGCCATCAAGTGGTTTAAACAGCAAGAGTATTTAATATCCTCAAATAGAACCACATCAGCAAATAGAACCACATCCCAACTTAATTTGAGCTGTTCAGATATCTCCTGTTTTTTAAAAAATACAGTTCTATGGAAAATCTACTATTCTAAGCCCCAGTCAGAATTTCAAATTACTAGAATCTACTGGAAATAAATATCTGGAGGAGCTGTCTGCCAAATTTATCTCAAATGTTCTTATATTTAGAATTCTAATCTCTCAAAAACACAGAGTAAAATGTTTCTTAAATAGAGTTCTTTCTAAGACGAAGAATGTTTATTTCCAAATCCTAGAACCTCCATCTTGCCTGACTCTTTGGTCTCATTTAAGACCAGTAATGAAAGCAACACCTCAGACAATGCCCTTAAGAGGCAGAAGTTATTTCTATAAAATCTCCACATTAAACTCCTGGGACTTAAGGTTCCCGAACCTGAGCTTAAGGGGCTTCCACTGGGGCCCAGACAACATGCAAATAAACCCACGGCTTGCTGACTCCTTCCACGTGGGGCCACTTGTCACCTTGCAGCTGAGGAAGACAATGCCAACAGTTACCACCTGGGATCTTTCCCATTCCGGGTAGAAAGTAACCCCACCACCAAAGTCCAGGGAAGTTAACCGCAATGTTAAACATCAGTAACGATCTGAAATCGTTGCCAAAACTCTTTCTGTCTGTGCAGTTTCATAGGGAAAATTAGCAAAGAGCCTTGAAGCGCACGCTGGAGGTGTAGTGGGTACAGATGGACAGATACATGGCAACCTGCCCCCAGTTCTCCTGCATAACTAACAGAGCCCTGAGGCACTTAGGCATCCGCCTCTCCCCCAGGACACTCAGCCTGGACCAGTCCTGGAGGGGGGTCCTGATAAACCACGACATCGCTGAGCTGCCCAGTCCACCGATGGGGAGGCCCACCACCCCCTGGAGGATGCTGCTAAGTGACAATGACAGCCTTATTGTCCAGGCCGAGGGGAGTTAGTCTTTTCTGCTACTTACAGCTGAAAACATCCTAAATGGTAAAAGGTTTTACGTATTGATACCACTCATGTTACCTTTGCCATGGTCTCTAGAGCTATAAAATTCCAGGACTGGAATGAGGTAAAAGGCAACTCAAGTACCTAAGACAGTGAGTATGTTTTATCTTCACATGCTAAGGAGAGTGATAAACACTGGCAGATCTTCTAATGATATAATTCAGTTTGTAAAGATAGATTCTCAGTTCCTCATGTCTGCCAGTAAGTCTAATGGAACCCATTTGTGGAGTCCAAGGAAAAAGCTCAAGACTCTGGACCGCATTTTTCATTTTTTTATTTTTTTGCGGTACGCGGGCCTCTCACTGTTGTGGCCTCTCCCGTTGCGGAGCATAGGCTCTGGACGCGCAGGCTCAGCGGCCATGGCTCACGGGCCCAGCCGCTCCGCGGCATGTGGGATCCTCCCGGACCGGGGCACAAACCCGTGTCCCCTGCATCGGCAGGCAGACTCTCAACCACTGCGCCACCAGGGAAGCCCTGGACCTCATTTTTAATGGCACATACACCACAATACTTAGAAAAAGAAACATCTTCCTCTGTTAAGACACGTCTCCAATCTCAAGGTTTAGGATAAATATGAGACTTTCACCTCTGAAGCTTTCTTCTCACTTGAAGAGTTTGAGTGGGCAGAGCTATTAAACAGCTTAAGGAAGCCGCTCAGGCATACAGCATTGCTTTGGATGATATAATCAGAAGGTTATAGCTGAACTGGACCTCACCAATGTAAATTACTATACCTTGCTATTATAGGGTAGCTGTCACATTTATTTCATCTATCCTCATAAAATCTTTGTGAGGGATGGCGATTACGTTTCCCCACTTTAGAAATGAAGGCTGAGTGTGTAGTGACTTGACCTACATTCTGCCATCAGTCAAAGAGGGACTTCTGTCTAGAACTTGGGCTCCTGTGGCTCACATTAGCTTTTCCAAATTAAAAAGAAATGGCCCTCCGGCTCCCCGGTGCGCAACAGGAGAACTCAATCTGTGTTATTTAGCACTCAAAATGCTGCAGACCCCAGTAATTACTTTGGATTTCGATTTTATGGGTTATTAAAAGGGGGAAATGTGTCCATGTCTGCCTCTGTGTCCATCTCCTCTTACACACAGGGCTCCTCTGGACCGTGAGAACCCAAGATCGCCCCAGGCGGATGACATGCTTTAAAAGAGGGTAGTCCTGCTCCAAAGACCTCCTCTGGGCAGGCTGACGGCTCCTTAAGACCAGGTGTACGCCTTCCAGGTATCGGCGCTGCAGCGAGCTGCTGGAGGGAGCCCAGGAGGACTCCGGCACAGAGGACGGCAAGCCTGGACAGTTTCCGTGCTGACAGGTACTAATTACCAGAGCCGACCAAGGCATGCCCGTAAACAACCGAGGCCAACTAAAGAGGGCATGACCTCTTTTTTAAAGGTACCAGAAGCAAAGGAACAAAAAAATCAAACTAGCCCACTGAGAGGTAACCTACAGAAGTAACACAAGAGCCCACCAAATCCAAACCAAGAAGTCCCTCTCTAGGGCAGACGAGGAGATCTGGTAAACATGTGTGCTCTGCAACAACCTTCGAGATTGAGTCCTGCCAACTAATACCTGGGAAGATGCTGCGTGAGCCATTTTTTTCCTGCCTGCTCCAACATGCCTGCGTGCAGGAAAACGAAGGGCTGAATGGATGGACTGTGGCCCTTATCCTCAGCTAGGCAGGAGATGAGAAACCTTCACCAGGGAAACAAGGGAAGACAGTCTTTGTGGGATGGGCCTGGAGCCTCAGAAAGAATGCGGGCCGGACAGAGGACTGATAAGGTCAAGCTTCCCCACCGCCCGAGCCAGCCCCCTGAGCCAGGAATGCAGGGCGGGTCAGCGCTTTCTCACCGGAGATAAGGCTGACTCTTTCCCAGGCACCCGAAGAGACTTTGGCTGTAGGCTTCTGGGAGCTCCCAGGAGCCAGGGTAACAAACAAAGCCATACTCTTGCTGCTGGAAGAAAGGATCACAATCAGTAGATCTCAACTCTGGGAATCCCCTGGGGAGCTTTAAAAAAAAAGTGTCTGGCCCCAGCCAAGGCCAATTAAACCCAAATCTCTAGGGGTGGCACTGGGGCCCGGACAGAAGAGTTTTTAAAAGCCCTTCGGGAGATTCCTCCAGTGCAGCCAGGGTTGAGAACCACTGGTGCAGATTCTTCTGCAAAGGACCAAATAGTAAATATTTCTGGCTTTGTGGGCCATACACTCTCTGTCTCAGTTCCTCAACTCTGCAACTGTAGCTGCTACAGACAATGGGTAAGTGAATGGACCTTGCTAGGTCCCAATAAAAGTTTATTTACAAAACACCCAGAGTGGACAGGATTCAGCCTGCGGGCCAAAATTCGCTGACCTGTGATTCAGACTATAATTTACCCCAAGCAAGAATTCCTTCTGAAAGGTCCTGCAACTGGTCATATACTTCATCTGAACGCATCCGGAGGCCAGAGTTTCTCAGGAACAATGAAAAAAAAGTTTCTGAAATAACGAATGTATTCAGTGTTTAAAAAGAAGGCAAACAGAAGAAAATATTGCAGCAAAGAAAGTAGGAGAAAACTCTACAAAATGGAGCTGCAGAGAAAGTACTGGGTGCGTCTTAGAGACTGAGTCCTTTGTAGTGAAGAGTTCCATGCCAGGGTTCTACAGAGCATTGGACAGGACTGGGCCCAAGGCAGCTAGCTCATAAGCGAACAGAACTAAAGCAGAGTTGGGGTCTTAGTCTCACGGGGATGTGTGCTCAAATCCAGCAAAGCATGACTTTGTTTTGGTCAGAGACAAAAAAGTTAAGGCTTGGATATTCTCAGGCACCAGATGGCCCAACACTGACACAAAATCTTTCCTCTCCAATGAACAGAGTTTTATTCTGATGACTTCCATAACTCAGGGGAAAATCTGTGAAAGGTGTGGAACAGAGCACTTCCCCTCCCCTTGCCCTCCCCCATGCCCTTCTGCTCCAATACCGGAAATGACTTTCTAGTGAATTCCTCTGTTTACAATTATTGCCTCATTTTCCCCTACAATCAGCCGTTCAGGATAAATCGTGTCCCCAACACCAGGCGCTAAGGAAATATCTGTTGAAAACTAAATGACTAGTTTAGTGGGCCACAGGAAAATCAAGAAGCAGAAGGCGTTCTGCCTTCCACGTGCCCCTTCAAGTGTTGTGAAATTGCCGGACTTGTCAATTTATAATGGGTCCTTATTTCCAGGTAACTTGAACGATGGGAGGGCAGCCTGTTCCAAAGCCACGATCAGTTCTTCTGAGCTGACTCTTCCATGTCTCGGAAATACTACACAGCACTGAAGGCTAGCTACACAAAAAGATCTGGGTTCAAATCCAAGGTCTACCGTTTACTAGGGATGTAACCTTCAAGAAGTAACTTAGCCTACCCAATATTGTCTCTGTGTGCACACCGAAAATAACATGACCGTGTCACAGTGCTTCACGGTGTTGCAATCACAACAATGCAGGAAAACACTAGCCCGTTACATGTTGCTTCCTTTCACTTGGAGTCACTGTCAATGAAGGAAGTAATGGGAAATAAGTCCCAATCTCCCTCTGTTGTTCCCAGTACCCGAGCAAGGAGCCCTGCTTTAGATGACTAACAATGTGAGCGACCTGGGTTGTGCCAGACCCAGGTGGCCAACTGGAGCCCAGGTGTGCCATGGATCCTGCCACCAGCAGCTCCTGATGTGGGCCCGGACCTCTGTAGGAGACATCTGTTAGAGCACAAGCCACCAGGATCATTGTCTTGAACTTTAGCCTGTGGCCAGAAATAGTTCATTTGAGTCATATCTAACAGAATTATCCTCAATGAAGTTCAGGTTAAACGGCAAATTGAAAGAGCCTGATCGGGCTTCCCTGGTGGCGCAGTGGTTGAGAGTCCACCTGCCGATGCAGGGGACGCCGGTTCGTGCCCCGGTCCGGGAAGATCCCACGTGCCGCAGAGCGGCTGGGCCCGTGAGCCATAGCCGCTGAGCCTGCGTGTCCGGAGCCTGTGCTCCACAACGGGAGAGGCCGCCAACAGTGAGAGGCCCGCATACCGAAAAAAAAAAAAAAAAAAAAAAAGAAAGAGCTTGATCAAAAACCGCAGGGATAGCAGCAATTTGATAAAATGCTTGAATTAGTTCCTAGCTTCCATTCGTAGTCTTTTTCCCTGAGGAGACAGGCTCCAGCAAGAGCCACTGGCATCTCCAGCCCTTCATGAAAATGGCCTAAGCTGGCCTCCAATGCCACCTGCACGAGTAGAGGCAGAGATCGCGTCTATGCAGGGACCTCTCACGGGTTGGGGAGTGGAGTCTCATGGTAGGATCTCAAGTCAACACCCCAGAGTCATCACCTTCCTTGACTCAAGGTTTCCTCATATATGATTTCAAAGACAGCATCTCAAGTGTTTCTTTTTTACTGGGCATTAATAAAATTCTACGGAGCACAGGAAGAATGAAATTGAGTGCAATTCCCTACTTGCCCAAATGTCAACGGAGTGAAAAGCCCGTGGAAATACAAAAACTGATGCTGAGGGAAGTCCCAGCTCCAGAGGACTATAAGTTCTGGATGCCCTCACCCTCTAGGCTCCACGTTGCTATGTGACTCCTCCCCTCGGGCTGGGCATAGAACCCGATAGGCTGCAACTAGGTCCTCCTATATTTGCATCCTCAAGGGCTCCAGTCCCGAGTCCCCACACTCACTGCAACTGAAGTCCTGGCTGCACCAGTACAGTAACCAGTACATAAAACACACCTTCTCTTGATGAAGTTTGTCCTTTCAATGACTGGCAAGAAACTTCCTGCCAGGTTTTTCTGATATGTGCTTCTCCCATCTTAGAAAGACTGACTGGAAAGCCTCTTTGGAGACCTAACCCAACCTGACCATGGAACAGATGAGGTGCCTACAGGCTACTGGGAAGAAATACTCTATTAGGTTGAATCATACGAAATTGCCAATATTTGGGCCTTTTTAAACTACAGAAATGACAATTGTATATGGTTCAATCTACTTCTACCAAGTAACTTTTGGAAAGGTTTAGAATCGCTAACTATATGCTTTCAGAAACAGTTATAAGCCAATGCTTCAGCCAAGTGTGACCTCGAGGCACCAAGTCCATGAGATCACTTAAAAGAGACCATATGCCGAGCCCCGAAAGTCATCTGAATAGATATCAAAAGATCGAAATTGGGCTTCCCTGGTGGCGCACTGGTTGAGAGTCCGCCTGCCGATGCAGGGGACACGGGTTCGTGCCCCGGTCCGGGAAGATCCCACATGCCGCGGAGCGGCTGGGCCCGTGAGCCATGGCCGCTGAGCCTGCGCGTCCGGAGCCTGTGCTCCGCAACGGGAGAGGCCACAACAGTGAGAGGCCTGTGTACCGCAAAAAAAAAAAAAAAAAAAGATCGAAATCTTATACGTCTAGTCTCTGACCACAATGGAATTAAATTAGAAATCAACAACATGATACCTTTAAAAAGTTCCAACAACTTACTTTTTTTTCGGCCATGCCACTCGGCTTGCAGGATCTTAGTTCCCCAACCAGAGACTGAACCCGGGCCCTCAGCAGTGAAATCGAGGAATCCTAACTACTGGACCACCAGGGAATTCCCCCAACAACTTAACTTTTTTTTTTTTTTTTTTGCGGTATGCGGGCGTCTCACTGTTGTGGCCTCTCCCATTGCGGAGCACAGACTAGGGATGCACAGGCTCAGCGGCCATGGCTCACGGGCCCAGCTGCTCCGTGGCATGTGAGATCCTCCCGGACCGGGACACGAACCCGTGTCCCCTGCATTGGCAGGCAGACTCTCCAACCACTGCACCATCAGGGAAGCCAACAACTTACTTTTAAAAAAACCCATGGGTCAAGAGAGAAATCTCAAAGAAAATGAGAAAATATTATGAACTGACTGAAAATGAAAATACCAAAATTTGTGGGATGCAGTTAAAGTAGTACTTAGAGGAGAATTTATACCTTTAGAGGCTATGTGAGAAAAAAGAGAGGTCTGAAATCAACGGTGTAAGCTCCCAATTTAGGAAGGTAGAAAAAGAACAAATTAAAGCCAAACTAAGTAGAAAGAAGGAAATAATAAAGAGGACAAACCAATAAAACAGAAAACAGACAAGAAATTGGGGGGAAAAAAAAGAAAACCAAAAGCCAGTTCGCTGTAATGCTACACACAATCAATAAACATTGAGCTGTGCTGATTAAGACACAAATTATTAATATCACAAATACGAGAAAGGACACCAGCTCAGCGTCCAGACATTGAAAGAATCATGCAGGAATTCTACAAAAAACTTCATAAACTTGACAGCTTGGATCAGCATTCAGCAGATTCCCCGTGGGCCAAATCCAGCTTGTTACTGTTTTTATACTTTTATCAGAACAAGCCACACACATCATTTAGGTATCATCTCTGGCTGCTTTTGCAGTCTAACAACAGGGTTGAGTAGCTGCATCTAAGATCATATGACCTACAGAGCCTAAAACACTATCTGATCTTTTACAGAGAAGCTTACTGATTTTTGGATTAGATGAAAGAGACGAATTCCTTGAAGCACACAAATACCAAAACTGATTCAAGAAGAAACAGGAAAATCTGACTAGCCCTGTATCTATTAGAGGTATTGAATTTGTAGTTACAAACATTCCCACAAAGACCTCCAGGTCCAGATGGCTTTTCTGGTGAATTCTATCAAACTGTTAAGAAAGCATTAATACCAATCCCACACGAACTTTCCAAAGCCTGGGGAGAAGGGAACACGTCCCAATTCATTCTGTAAGGCCAGTATTATCCTGATACCAAAATCAGAGAAAGACATTACAAGTAAAGAAAACTAGGAAGAGACCAGACTTTTCTAAAAACTAGCACTGAGCTGACCCATCACATTCTGATGGACAGTTAAAAAGAAACAAACAAGGGCTTCCCTGGTGGCGCAGTGGTTGAGAGTCCGCCTGCCGATGCAGGGGACACGGGTTCGTGCCCCGGTCCGGGATGATCCCACATGCCGCGGACCGGCTAGGCCCGTGAGCCATGGCTGCTGAGCCTGCGCGTCCGGAGCCTATGCTCCGCAACGGGAGAGGCCGCAACAGTGAGAGGCCCGCGCACTGCAAAAAAAAAAAAAAAAAGAAGAAACAAACAAGAAAAAAACCTAGTACATATCAATAGCTGAAGAACAAGAGATGAAGCAGCAGCCTGGAAACAACATACCATCATACCTGAGCCTGCATTCTCTCATGGCACATGGAGACACAGCCATCTCAATTCCTGCTACAGGAGGCAAAGCCCACCCCCACTGCTCTCTTCTTCACAGCTTGTATGCTGCAGTGAAAAATATGTTTGGCCCCTTGGCCTCAACTCCATTCTGACCTGCAAAACGGGATAAAGCTTTGACCACGTCCTTAACGTTCAAAGCTGTGTCACCAGAGCCAAATACCTGGCAACGTGGCAGTCACGTCACAGTAAGTCCCTCATGTCTCAACCAGACTTAGGTTTTTATACAATAAAACCTAGCAGTACCGAGTTCATACACTCTCCCCAAGCTCACCGGCACGCGGGACGGGCACGGCCACAAGCACCTGCTCGTGGTCGGTTATGCGTGACAACTTTGTCAGGAGGGGACCGGCTCAGGAAGTGACTGACTGGGTCAGTAACCAGAGGCTTTGGCTTCTGTGACTGGACCTGATTCCTTCAATTCCTGAGCATCTGCTGAGTCCTCCTGAAACAGGAGGCCATGTCCGGCAGCCTCCAAAACTCGGAGGGGTCCCCTTTGGAAGACGTCAGTGTGCTCCCATCTCACTCGAGGGGCAGACAGAGTTCCCCTGATTCCCCGCGTTATACTGAGTTCCCCCACCTCCAGTGTCTTGCCCAAGAAAGTATGCTACAAAGAGACAGGGGCTTGACATGTGTGGAGGCTCCTGAATCTTTCCATCCAGGACCAACAAAACCATCGTATGGCCTTCCCAGGGACCACCCCAGACAAGCAGGAATAACGGCAGAAATCTCTGAGTGAAGCCCTTTTCCACGCTGACAAACAGAAGCCAGGAGGCTGTTTCGTGTCACTACCTGAAACACGCTTGTTTATTTTCTCCCTTCCCCACCCGCATGGAAGCTCCGGGAGGGCAGGGGCCTCTCTTTTCTTGGGCTCCCCCCGTGTTGCAGTGCCTGGGCACAAGGCGGACACTTGATCAACATTTGCTGAAGGAGCGGTAGTGAATGACTGTCGGATTCCAGTGTGGAAGGCTGACTACCTAACAATCTGCGATTAGAAAATTTAGGAAGCTGTCTTGCCTGACTCAAGCTCAGTGTCTGCAAAAAGCCTAGCAGAGAGACAGCTCTGGAAGTCACACGTGTTAACCGTGGGGGACGGTGAACTCACAGCTGGCGTACGAGCGGCCGTCATCCTCGCACATCTTGTGCAGCTGCTGGTATTCCTCCTGGGCCAGCTCGAAACGCTGCTGCTTAATCTGGTAGATTTCTTTCTTGGCGTTGAGGGCCTCCTGGGCTACAATTAAATACTCCTTCAGCATCCGTTCCTGCTCCCGCCTCCACTGTTCTCTGGGATCCTCAATCTGGGTAAGCTCTGAAATTGAAAGGGTAAGAACATAAGGGACTTCAAAGTAAAATCTTTACGTTGACCAATAATCATGCAGTTATATGGCTAGTCGATGAGAAAATTAATTAACTACCAGGAGGTACATTATGGAAGCGTCTATATAACGAACCTCCCAGAGTGCGGATCATGTCCTATTTACATATCCACGCTTGGGAGGAGAAGAAAGCTCTGTAGACATGTAATAGCTCCATGGAGGGGAAGACGGTACCAGGCAACTTTTCACACTCTAAGTAAATGTTAGTGGACATGAACCCAAAGGAGGTCATCCCTGTCAAACTAAGACACACGTCCAAGCTTCCTCTCCCTGCCTTCTTCAAGCCAGGCTGCTGTGGGCTCTGCTGTCCCTGTGACTGGCTCGCTCCCCTTCTCCCACCTCCCACGCCAGACGACGTCCTTCTGCATTCTTCCTGGACTTCCCATAAATCCCCCGTTTTCCGCTCTGGCTCTCTCACTCTAGCAGCTCCCGTAAGGGCTCACGCCCACCTCCGGCTCCAACCTCTCCCCTGAGCGCCCATCCTTTCCTTCCTCCTCCCTCCTAGAGGCATCTCCACCTGGACAAACGCAAAGTAATTCTGAGTCATTCGTCCAAAGCAGAACTCATTCTCACACAGCGCCCTTTCACTACACAAACCAAAGCAAAGCAGAGGAAGCCACGCTGACGAGCGCCTGCGTCTCCCGCCTGCCCCTCTGAGTAAGCGCCTTCCTCTGGATCTACCCACTGAGCCAGCCTGGGACTCGCCCTCAAAGGACTCGTGCGCTCCTCTCCCCACACAGAGTATTCCATGGGTCATCCACCACTGGCAATTCCTGCCCCTGCGTATCACAGTGGCTGACGTACGCCTTCTCTCCTTCTCCCCTTACTTCAATCAGACCCTCACGATCTCTCTCCAAAAACACGCAGGCTGCCTGCCTCATCCCGCCAAAAGCCATCCTCCGTGCGCTCACCAAAGTGACCTTCCCAACTCTGCCTCCGGTTCTCTAACACATGGCCTTTTTTAAAGCACAAGGTTGTACCTTGGCGTGATGAAATGTTCTGGAACTAGATACAAGTGGAAGCTGGACAACACTGTGAATGCGCCAATTGCCACTGAACTGCAGACTTTTAAACGGTGAACTTTACGTTCTGTGCAGCTCACATCAAAATGGTTAAAAAAATGTAAATTTTAGGTTATCTTTGCCCCAGACACACACAGCACCTGCTAGGATGTTTCAAGTAAGTCCTTCCTTTTTAACCCCCCTCCCAGCAACATCCCCTACCCCGCTTCACACTGCTATCCCAGGGCCCCTCCTAGAAAGCCTCCCTGGGCCTTAAAAGCTCCCATGGGGAAATAAAAAACAAAGACAACAAAAATCGGGGTCTTGACCTAGCCCCGGAGTCCAGATTCAGTGGGCCGAGGGGGCGCGGGCAGAGTCACAGCTGTTATAAGTGCCCGGATGTCTCTGACGTTGATTCAGCCATGAGACTCACCCCGGCCGACAGGCATCGTTCGCACTCTGTCCAGTGCACCCGAGAGTCTTGGGAACCTTGCAGGTGATCCACGCAGGGCCCCTCCGGTCCCTCACGTCACCATCAATCTGCACAGTTCCAACTTAATATCTGACTCCCCAGGTCCTGTGCCTTTAGAGAGCTATAAAGCTGTGCTATCAAGAGTTAGATTCTCAGGAGCAAGTTTTCTGGAATGGGGTCTCTGGCCCATGTACTAATTGTTATAATAATAATCTTTTATGTTCCTGGGGAAAAAAAAAAGAGTTGGGTTCCCTGAAGGCCTCAGAGGGAGGAGGTGGTATGACCCTGGAGCTGATGTCTTCAGCCACATCCCCCATGGTGCTGGGTCACCCGTTACACTCAAGGGGGCCGGAAGAAAGTCCGTGGTGATTCTTCGGTTTTCGGGTTCATGGCCAAGTCCAGCATGTCATGTTGAATCCTCATGGTGGAGCCTGGGTCTCACTTTCCTGTGTCCCCAGGGCCTCAAGAGTGGCCAGCATACAGAGGTGCTCTGTGACGCTCGCTGTGACTCAGCCAGCAGGACAGCAAGGCACACCAGCGGCAAAGAAGGGGACACAGAGGGAGGAGCAATTGGTGTTTACGAGACGAGCCAGAGGCCTCAGTGGCAGGTAGGCGGCTTCCAAAAACGTTGTGTAAGGCGGATGCCTGTGCCGTTCAGCACTGCCGCCCGGGCCCAGAGAGGCCCACAGCACAGGGAAGGTGGCCCAGAAGGGCCAGACAGCCCGGCCGCACGCAGCCCAGGGGCACCGGGCCAGCCGGGCCAGAGGGAGGGCGGCGGACCCACCCGGAAGCCCTCCTGCCACTGGCATAACCGCCGGGGAGGGCAGCAGGGCCAGGGCGGCACTCACCCCCCTGCCCAATCCCTGGGTGAGAGCCGCAGTCACGTGAAGGCTGAGGGTACGGATTGGAAACTCCCCTGCCCCAGGAGCTAGCCAGGACGCCTCGCCATTCAGAGTTCCAAACGCTGAACTCAGAGGCCGGCCGGCAGGTGACAATGCAGGAATCAGCCCTAAAGGTACCAGCCCGGGTCGATCACACTAAGGGGACAGGAGGAGCCGTGGGACTGAGCGTGGAAGGAGCTTCGTCACTCACATGCTGGGCACCCCGCCCCCGGCCTCCCCCGCACTCAACAAACTGAAGGACAGAAAGCACACCAAGGGGAACTTCGGATCCCCGGTAGTAATGACGATGACAGAAACACGAGGCAGCTAGAATGAAAAGGGGGGAGTGAAGAAATGTGAATCTGAGAGAGAAATGGGTCCCCAGCTGGTCCCAGATGGAGGAAGGCTGAGGAGGCGGCAGAGAGCAAGGAGGGCGGGAAGCAGCGCGTCAGCTAGGCACCACGGACACTCAAGGCGGCTCAGCCTCTTCGGGGGGCCGTCCTGGGCACGCACGAGGGGGAGCAGCATCCCTGGCCTCCACCCACCAGATGCCGGGAGCACCTCTCCCAGGCATGACCATGAAAAATGCCCCAGACACTACCATGTGTCCCTGGGAGGCAAAACCAGCCCCAGGTGAGAACCACCGCTCCCAACAATTCTACCAAGAAGGCTGGCATGGTCAAGGACCCATTATTTTAGCTGTGGTCTTTACATCATTTTCTCCCTTCACAAAGCTCCAAAATGTTTGGTATATTAAAGCTAAAATCAAAGGGATAAGACAAAATGAAGTTAAGGTAACCACTTGGGCATTTATTGTTCCAAGAACTTGTAAACTTCACTCTGCCAGAAACACCCTTCTCATTTTGAGAGAGATTTCTATTACTAAACTGCCTGGGAAATTTACTCCTTCTTTTAGATATTCAAACTCTGCATTCCACATATTCCATGCAGTCCTGAGCAACACACACAAGCCAGGTAGCTACACAACTGCTTCACTTTTTGAAGAACTCAGCTAATCAACACTTCTGATGACACTGATAGAAGTCCAGTTTAATGCTGCATTGGAGAGTAACAATTGTTTCACTCTACAAAGAGTTCCTAGCTACCGGGGGATCAATATGGAAAGTCATTCATATGTAACAACTCAAGTGTGCCACTGTACTTACTATTTATGTGGTCCATGTAATAAATTCCGATTTGTTTATCATATACAGTTTCCCATCCTAACGGAAGTTCATCCCCAACACAGTCGGCAAAGGTCAATGGCTTTGTTATCCTGCAAAATAAAATTATGAAAGCAAATTTGAAAGTGAGGTCAATTTCATGTAAGTTTGCTGAATCGACTCTAGAATTCGGTTTCAATACAAAATTATTATCTAATTGACTGCTTTTGCTCCAACTATTTGGTTGGAAAATTAACTCACTGGCTTTGCCTCAATAATCATCAGTAACAATATCAGTACACTCACAGTTAAAAGCATTACTATCCCACAGTGCAACTTTAAATACCAGCAAAAACAGATATTGACAGTTACAGAACAGGTAAAACAAGCATCTTCTTCCAAGCTGTATGTTTAATGAGGTGATGACAATGGAATGTCGCTCTGCCACAACAACAGGAGAGCACCTATGTTCTCATTCCCTGACAACTGTTCCCCCCTCACAACTTTCAGCTTCTGTACATTACAGCTTAAATGTATCTAAAATGTATTTGTAAGTTTCATCTACCAGTGGTCATAAGTGAAGGAGTTAAATGTTAACCACTGACCAAAGGCAAAAAGCCAAACAAGCATGGTAACAATACAAGGAGATGCCTACTAAATACCGCCTGTATTCTTTACACAGAAGGAATCAGAAACTGCAAAGTATCCTCCTTGAAGTAAATCTGATCAAGGAAAGCTTGGCTTGACACAGATAGATAAAGGAAAGGTTTTCCAGATGGGTTTAAGTAGAACCTCCCCCGCCCCTACACCCCACGATCACACTGATTGACAAGACAGCTGTGGCATAAAACAAGCCGCCCCTATAATCGTCTGAGTCCAGGCAGCTATCTATTCAGTTGTCTCTATAAATGCACACTGACTGGTATGCATGGGAATCTGATAACCTAAATTTCACTAACTCAGTCTTCCCACATCTCTGTTCCAGTCTCTGGCCCCAGGAAAGTGAGACACCACAACCAACGCCAAGCCCCACAAGACAAGTATGAATCTTGAACATGTTATTTCCCCAAACTGGTTCGACAACAAAGCTCTGTCTCTCCCAGGAGCTTTTAGAAATTGATAAACACTATCAGAACGGCACTGATTGAACTCATCTTCGTTTTAAACATAATGGTTTTAAGAAGTTAGAGTCAATATCAAAACAGAAATACATATACAGAAGGTAAAACACACCATGGAAATCCTCTCAAATACGATGCGCTCAAAACCCCACAACATCACCAGATGAGCCTACTGCATAGTGCCGGTCCCAGCCCCAAACACCAGTGTCCGCAGCACAGTTCCTTTACGGGTCAGGAATGGTGTGGTGGCGGCGTGGTTCCAAGTCAAACAGGTAACGGCAGGCTGTTGTGCGTGACTCAAGTCCTGAATGGGACCAAGCCACAACAAATGCTACCTGAAGATAAACTGAGTCCTGAGCACAACTCTGCTATTCTAGATTCACGTATAAGCCTAGAGAAAGATGCCCAAGCACGGGCACGTTCTAAGCATCCTGACATACATGATCTCATTTAGTAGACAAATATAGGTGGGAATGGCTTCCCTGGTGGCGCGGTGGTTAAGAATCCGCCTGCCAATGCAGGGGACACGGGTTCGAGCCCTGGTCCGAGAAGATCCCACATGCCGCGGAGCCACTAAGCCTGTGCGCCACAACTGCTGAGCCTGCGCTCTAGAGCCCGCGAGCCACAGCTACTGAAGACTGCGCACCACAACTACTGAAGCCCGTGCGCCTAGAGCCTGTGCTCTGCAACAAGAGAAGCCACGGCGATGAGAAGCCCGCGCACCGCAACAAAGAGTGGCCCCCGCTCACCACAACTAGAGAAAAGCCCTGTGCAGCAACGAAGACCCGACGCAGCTAAAGGTAAAATAAATTAATTAAAAATATGTATAGGGCTTCCCTGGTGGCGCGATGGTTGAGAGTCCGCCTGCCGATGCAGGGGACACGGGTTCGTGCCCCGGTCCGGGAAGATCCCACATGCTGCGGAGCGACTGGGCCCGTGAGCCATGGCCGCTGAGCCTGCGCATCTGGAGCCTGTGCTCCGCACCGGGAGAGGCCACAACAGTGAGAGGCCCGCATACCACACACACACACAAAATATATATATATATATATATATATATATATATATATATATATACACATATGTGGGAAGCCTGACCTTCTAGCGCTGCTGAGCCCAATTCATTTACTTTACAACTCACAACTGTTATAAAACTATTGCAAGTTCATAGTTTTCAATTTTCTATCCAATAAACAACGCCAGTAAGTAAAATAACACTTCCATACTCTTTCTTCTAAAAATAAACTGACACATCTACCATTTTGGTAAATTTTATTTTGGCCTGATATAGAATCCGTACGTCTCTGATTCCACTTCTCTAAACAGAGCATGCACTTTGCATGATCATCCACAGAATCAGTACTTTGAAGCAAGCAGATGACGAGTCACGCCTCTCGGAGTCCAGCTCGCACCACGAGCAAGGAGAAGAAGTTATCAAGTCCTTGCTGTTCATCTCCTCTGTCCACAGGGCTCACACCTGGAGACCTTTTACTCACTTGACAGCAGTTCGAACAGGCTCAATGAAGAAGTTTTCCATCTCCCAAAAGACAGAAGTGGTAAACTAGAAGGCAAGGACAGGGGGCCCTTGGGCAGGAAGAAGGCAGCAAAGGAAGCAGCTGACAGCAGGGAGAAACACCCTCTCCCTGGCTTCATCCATCACACCGTGAAACATCTATGCTGCGCTTCTGCTTCATCCACCTGTTTATCAGGATGACACACGCTCCAGACTTCCAGACAGCTGTAACTTCATTGTATGTAGACAAATTTGGGCATGATTTTCAATAAGAGCATCGAGGATATCTAAATTTATTGTCCTGTCACCCACAGGTATGCCAGTCCAGGCTCTTGAGTTCTCATCTCCCCAAAAACTTGATGCTAGATTTTTCCCACCAACTCCTTCCTACGATCACCACACACAGACCCCAGGGTATTTTTGTTTCTATTACACAAAGTTTAGGAAATACACCTAAATAGGAGAGAAATGTCCATGCACACCACCACTCAAAAATAACCATTATTCCTATTTTGATGTGTCTTCCTCCATCTTTTTTCTATATGTTCTCTTTATTCGTCTTTTTCTGACATAGTCATGATCATACAGTATACACAATTTTCTCCCCTGCCTTTTCCACTTAAGTTTGTAACATGTTTACTTAATAATTCATACCTTGAGTCTCTCCAAAAATTACTCAAGATGGCCTAACACTATAGCCTAAGTATTCTGTCCCAGCTTGTTATAAATTATTTGTAAACAGCACCTGGAACAACTGAATAGATTAAGCTCCTTGAGAACAATTACCCTGTCTCAGCTGCCTTTGAACCTCCAGCACCCGGTCTAAGAATAAATAACTTGCATTTTTACAAACAGTTCGTTAAGGGGATTAATACGTTTTACCTAAGCACTCTCTTACTATTGATAGCTATACAGTATTTCCTAATCTCCACTAGTGTAAATATTCATGAGAGCTGCTTTGGAAAACAGTTCAGCAATTTCTCAAATATATAGCTAAACACAGTTTCCATATGAGTCAGTAATTCTACACCTAGGTGTATACCTAAGAGAAACGAAAACATATGCCCACAGCAGCATTATTCGCCATAGCCAAAAGGTGAAAACAACTAAGGGCCATCAACTGATGAATGGACAAATAAAACATGGTCTATCTATACAATGGAATATCACTCAGCCACAAAAAAAGAATGAAGTACTGGCACATGCTACAGTATGGATGGACCTTGAAGTCACTGGGCTGGGTGACAGAAGCCAGACATAGTGGCTACATGTTGTATGCATCCATCTACAAGAAATGTCCAGACCAGGCAAATTCATAGAGACAGAGGGTAGATCAGTGGTTGTCAGGGGTTGGAGATAAAGAGAGAATGGGGAGTGATTGCTAAGGAGTTAGCCTTCCTTTGGGGGGTGATAAAAATGTTCTGGAATTAGATAGTGGATGATGGTTGCACAACTTTGTGATTATACTAAAAACTAGTAAACAGCATGCTTTAAATGGTGATTTTTACAGTATATGTGAATTACATCTCAATTTAAAAAACTATGACGAAAGGAACATCTCTGTGCATATAGCTCGTAATCTGTATTTACAATTATTTTCTTTGAAAGATTCCCAGAAGTAAATTTATGGGGTTGAAGGATATGAAGGTCTTTTCTCCTTACTGTGAAGTCAATGTAAAAAATTCATAAAGTACAAAGCATAGGAAATAAAATCACCTAAAACCCAGAAGCCCTGGATTCATGGTTTAGCTTATTTTCCTACATTTTTCCACAGCTGACATGATACTAGATACAATTTCACACACTAATTTTTTTCATTTGTGTATTTCCTCATGTCCTTTAAGCCTCTGTCACCATCGCTTTCTATCATGTTAGAACCTTCCGTCATGTGCAGTAAACCATAACTTTTTTACCAGGCACACCTCAAGTCATCTATTTAGGTATGTTCCAATTTTCCGCTCTTTCTTGTAAATCACGGACATGAGCTCACAGCAAACACCTGATGTATACTGCCAAGGTGCTTTAGCATCAGCATACGCTCCTACCAGTGAAGTGAGAGATGGCCTTTCTCATCACCCTCTGGGGATATCTTGAATGCATTTGTTCAAGGGCTCGGGACAAATCTGGATGGCAAGAGCGTGCTTCACTTTCAAAGAACAAGCAGGTAGGGAGCGTAAGCTCCCCGGCATTTTCAGGCTGTGGGGGAAGTGTGCAATGAGCTGAGAAGCCGGGCACCAGTGTCCTCCCACGGCAAAGTCCGCTCTGCAGTGGGACATGAAGGCCCCCACGCGGCCAGTTCTCACTGGTCTCCTCCTGTTTGAGCGACATCAACCTGGAGCTGCCAGCTCTACCTGCCCTCAACCGCCCCGCACAGATCTTCCCACCGTAGATTCCCCGCTTCACAAACGGCTCTTCTTGGCCTCAGCAGAGGACATGAATATGGTTTGCTGGCCGTTCTTACCAGAATTGGTCCACAAGAAGGGAGAGAACGCTGGAGGACACAGACACGGGCTTCTTTTTGTTCCCTTTTGCCTGCTGCATCCTGCAGGGCTCTTTAAGAAGTGGCACTGGGCCATCTCAGCCAGCAACAGTTCCCAGAGAGCCATTTACTTCCATGAAACCTTGCATGAGTCATTCCTTCTCTCTCTGGGCCTGCCTCAGTTTCCTAATCTTTAAAATGGGGGTGGGGACTTCCCTGGTGGTCCAGGGGCTAAGACTCCACGCTCCCAATGCAGGGGGTCCAGGTTCAATCCCTGGTCAGGGAACTAGATCCCACATGCAGGCCACAACTAAAGATCCTGCACGCCGCAACTAAGACCTGGTGCAGCCAAATAAATAAATAAACATAAAAAAAAAAATGGGGGTGATCCGACCAACCTCACGGGGTCATGCTGGCTGGGTGCAGCCTCTTCGGTTACAGCGTGGAGACCAGCTCCATCCACTCCCCTTCCTGCTTCCCCCTCAACCTCCAACAGACTTGCTTCAGACACTATTAGTTTCCTCACGCTGCTGTGACAAATTGCCACAAACTTGGTGGCGTTAAACAACACATTTGTCATCTTACAGCTCCGGAGATCAGAAGTCCGATTGATTTCAGTGAACTAAAACCAGTGTCTGTAATAGACTACTGGCATCCGCGGCGGCTTCTTGCATCTTCAAAGCCAGCCACGGCTGGTAGAGTCTTTCTCAGGATGCCGTCTCTCTGGTTCTCCCTCTTCCACTCAGAAAGACCCTTGAGATTACACTGGGCCCACCCAGATCATCCAGGATCACCTCCCCGTTGCAAGATCCTTTATTTAGACCGCAGGGCTGACAGCGGGTGGAGCCGGCGGCGATGGCCCAGTGCCTCAAAAGCCATGTCCTCCCTCCCGGCCACGCTCAGGGGCTGGAATATCTGACACTGACTGCCCTGAATTGCAGAAAAGTAAACGTGGGCAGCAGAAGGTGAGAGCAGAGAGAAGAGAGCAAAGCATGAGCACTGATTCTTTTTGTTCAATCCATGAAGGCAAATGAATTTATTTGGATGATACACAATCTTTCTAATGGTGAGGCTTTTTTTTTCATTGAGGTAACACTGATTTGTAACAATAAGTTTCCTGTGTACAACATATTTCGGCTTCTGCATACACTACAGCGTGCTCACCACCAAAAATTTACTTTCCATCCGTCACCATACAGTTGACATGCGTTGATTTAGCCCTTCCCCCCACCGCCCCCCCTCTGGTGACCAGTACTCTGTTCTCTGTGTCTATGTGTAAACGCTGGTTCTGAACACATTTTCTTTACCAAAAGGAGGCCAGGGTAATCCTATGGCGCCTGTACTACACTTTCCAGTCTCCTGGAGCAAGATAATCTCTATATTTCCCATTCACGCTTAGGATACTATTCATCTCAATTTCATTCCAAACCAATCCTCAAGAAATTATGATGAGTCCCTCACGTTTTCTGGCACGCGTGGCTCACAGCGAGTCTCAGAGCCCGCCAGGACACGGCCTGGCTGTTTGTGGTTATTTACGTGGTGAATTACACCCTGTTTGCTGTGCCAGTGCTTCTCCAGCTCCAATGGTGGCACACTGACACCCAAGAGCCGGGTTCTCACTTAGCAGGGAGTGGGTCCCTAAACTCCCTGAAATTACACAAAAACAGCAAAGCTAAAACAGCAATGAACACACCACAAGCCTGCCACATTAGTCCTGAAAAGTCACTCAAATAATCACATTTATTATTTATAGAACACGCATATACTTGATTTGGCAATTGTCATCTAGTCTCAATTTTAGAATTTAGGGTAAAGAGTAACCACACCTAGAGCTCAGTCTAAACGTTGCAAATGACATTTCAGTGTATTACTGTAGCACGAGTGACCCGATTTCAGTGTTGAGTCTCAGAATTGTTCTTGAATTACATTTGTGGTTTCCATGTGAAAAGACTGTCTTCTTAGAAATTTTTTTTTTTTAATTACATATTATCAGTCTGGGTGCTTCCCTGGTGACGCAGTGGTTAAGAATCCACCTGCCAATGCAGGGGACACGGGTTCGAGCCCTGGTCCGGGGAGATCCCACATGCCGCGGAGCAACTAAGCCTGTGCGCCACCAACTACTGAGCCTGTGCTCTAGAGCCCGCGAGCCACAACTACTGAAGCCCGTGCGCCTAGAGCCCATGCTGCGCAACAAGAGAAGCCACCGCAATGAGAAGCCTGAGCACTTAACACTTTGTAATAAGTGACGGCACTTATCACTCTGTAATCATTATTTGATATGGCTGCCTCCCCTATTGGTCTGTGAGTTCCTTGAGAAAAAGGATTCTGTTTCTCTAATTCGTCTTTTTAGAGAGCCAGAGCCCTCACATACAACAGGTCTTCATTAAACTGTTTGATAAACTAATCAGGCCAATTTCAGAAACGTATATCATATAAAAACCACAATGGAGCCAATTACTAGTCAAGGAACAACTGGAAGAGGGCAAACTAGAATTTGACTAAGCTTGCAAAGCCTAAATTGTAAGAAAAACAGGGCTTAGGAGGCCAAGGTGCTACGGGATCATTCCTCCCTCGAACAGCTCTCCTTAGGCAGATACATCCTAGCAAGGGAGAAAGGTGGTTCAGCAGGCCACAGAGCGTGATGAAATGTCCCTGAAGACCTCCCACATACTCTGTTCTGATTCTCTACCGACCAAGTCCACTTCTCATCTACACTATGGTTTCCTGAGTGTGGGCCTTTCCACCAGGAAGGGAGAGTCCAGGGTGGACAGGGGTGAAATTCTGGCAAGATGTTCTTTCCTCCAGCAAAGAATAAAGTGTCCAAAGGCAAACCAATCTAGTAGGTATTTCGGACGACCAGCAAACTTCCTGGGGGCTCCACCTCACCAGCGATCCTACCAGTTCTCACACGGGTTCAGACACTGGTGAACCGAAAAAGTGTAAAGTCGTACAGTGTATGTTTTGTTGAATCACGCTGACAATGGACAGATACTGCAACAACTTGTAAAAACATCATGGGAGGAAAAACTTCCAACTGAGGCAACTATAAGCACTTACTAGTGAGGATGAGCCTGGGCAAATGACTGTCTGGCTGTGCCTCAGTTTTCTCATCTTTACTATGGGGTGGTAGGGCTAAAAGGCTGTAACCAATATCAAGGTTTTGGGGACTTATTGCATACTCCATAAACATGCATTTTCCTTCCATGCTATTTTCTCCTCTAAAAACTGGGGGAATGTCAGTATTATTCTGATGTAGCAGAATAATACTGTACAAGTGGAACACAGTTTAAAAGCCTGGGATTGAGATGCTAGGATGCAGGGCTGAGCAAGCTGCCCACAGGCCAAGATGCAAGTCTACCACCCAAAGGAAACCACAGCCAGAGGGGCAGCCGATCGCAGGCACCTGCCTGAGCACCTCACCCAGGACGGTCTTCCACCTTGAAAATGACAGAAAAAGAATTTCTCATCAAGCCCATCGAGTGCACAATCCTGAGATAAGTGAAAACACTTTGTTCACCTCAAATATAGGCTCTAATGATACAACTTAGACTAAAATAAAGACAAACTTCAGCCCAGTTAGTAAAAAGAATTCTCTAGGGCAGTGCTGTCCAATAGAAATATTTACAGTGACGACCACATACTTAACTAAAAAATTTCTAGGGCTTCCCTGGTAGCGCAGTGGTTGAGAATCCGCCTGCCAATGCAGGGGACACGGGTTCGAGCCCTGGTCCAGGAAGATCCCACATGGCGCAGAGCAACTAAGCCCGTGCGCCACAACTACTGAGCCTGCGCTCTAGAGCCTGCGAGCCACAACTACTGAGCCCACGTGCCACAACTACTGAAGCCTATGCCCTAGAGCCCGTGCTCTGCAACAAAAGAAGCCACAGGAATGAGAGAAGCCCACGCACCGCAACGAAGAGTAGCCCCCGCTCGTGGCAACTAAAAAAAGAAAGCCGGCGTGCAGCAACAAAGACCCAATGCAGCCAAAAATTAATTAATTAATTTAAAAAAAATTTCTAGTAGCCACATTTAAAAGGGTAAAAATAAACAGGTGAGGTTATTTTAATAATATTTTCTATTTAACACAGTACATCCAAAATACTATCAACTTGACATGTAATGATTATAAAAATTATGAGATATTTGACATCCTTTTTTGGTATGAAGTCTCTGAAAGCCGGTGTGTGTCTTACGCTGTGAGCTCACTTCCTGCTGGGCTCGCATATCTCAAGCGCCCAGTTGCCCATCTGGCTGCGGCTACCGCGCTGGACAGCACAGCTCCGGGACCTCAACTTGTTCTCTGACAGTCTGATTCTACGAAGGACCACGGCAAAATCCACGGGCTGAGACTGAGACCACTTAAGAAACATCCAGCCTGAGACACCGTCTTCTACAAGTCCCTGGTGGGGATCTGGAAAGAGTCAGGTTTCTAAGACCACAAAACATCCTGCAGGGAACTGTTTCCCTTCCCTCCGCCCCTGGCTGCCCATCCGCCTTCCCAGCAAGCCCCGCGGGAACAGCTATTCCCAAACTTGGAGCGTTCTCTCCCTTTCCCATGCTTCCCTCCCGCCCCCTTCCTGTTCAAATCCTGATGCGTCTTCCAAGATTTGGCCCAGATTCCTCCTGTCCAGACCCAGCCTACCCCAGCAGGAAGTAAGCGGTCCTTTCTTGGGCCAGCCTCAGCACTTTCTCTCTCCTCCTGGGACAGTTATTAAAACTCTAAGTAGAAGGTGGTTATTTGTTCACATCGCATCTCCTGTAGCATTTGTTCCTTCTGGGCAAGAATGGCATCTCCTCCCGCTCTGACCTGCCCCCACAGAGCTCCAGGGCGCACCCCAGTAGGTGCTCAGCTGCACACACAGGGTGAGTCACAGACAAGACCCGATTAAGGGCGAATGGAGCCTGCCACCAAATACATGTCCACGGCAGTTCTAGAGCTGTTCTCACACGTCTCTGCCTCGACAGAATACGCTCATGAGCAGGTGTGCAGATCTGAGGCTTGAGAGACTGGATCCAAGAAAGTGGGCTGCTGTGTGACGGATGCATCGCTTCCTCTTCGGGGACGGGAGGAACAGGTGCTCGAGATCTGTTTACCAGCGCCATAGGAAAGGCGGGCTTGTCGCATTACGAATGGCATCCTGGATGCACAGCGCTAAGGAATGAGAGCCAGTACAGGCTGGACGGCCCTCGCAAGGAGACCTAGAGTCAGCTCTGGGCCTTCGAATACTCTGCAGCTGCCCTCCAAGCCCCCGGGCCCACCCAAGCATGCACAGACCAGCCCTCAGAACCTAGCCCCCTCCCAATGGACCCCAATGGCTCCTCCTCCCTGGGCTCCCGACCAGGCCGACTAGCCACTAGGGAGAACCCCAGCCAATGCGATTCTCAGCATTGGGTGGGTGGAGAAACAACAACTCCCAGGACAGTGTGACTTCCGGAACCTGCCTTTTATAAAGAGGAACCAGAAAAGCAGGCATTCCAAAATACACAGGCAGAAAGCAGACCAGCAGATCAGTGGCTATCAGGGACCAGAGTGGGAGAGTGGGGGACGGCAGATGGAAATGTTCTAAAACTGAACATCCTGGTGATGGTGGTCCGGCTGCATACAGTTACTAAAACTCATTTAACTACACTAAAATGGTGAGCTTTGTGGGATGTAAATTACACCTTACTAAAAGCTGTGTTAAAAAAATACACACACACATTGCGATTCCTAATAAGTACTTCATTTACAGTAGGAAGAAACAATGTCAGGACTCCAAGTCATATGAAACACTGGGGAGAAGAAAAAAAAATCCAAGGACGTAGGTGACTGTCATCTCACTCACGTCAAACTGTTACACACATCTGGCGATGTTGATCCACAAATTCTAAGTCATGGCTGATCAATGTCCTGGACGTCGTCCAAATAGCTGGACACATATTGAAACATTCTCTAAACCATCATTCCCAATCCTCTGTATTCATCTGTCACGTTACTCTACGTCACGCTCTCATGCTACAGCCACAGCCCATTAGTGAGCAGTGAAATTGATGGAGTAGGTCCCAATCAGTGTTTTGGTTTAAAAAGAAAATACTGGAGCACATCATACCTCACAAGGGTAGAACGTACATACTATGCCATGACACTTTTCTTTCCATTGCACATGTGATACAGAATGGTCTCCTACTTTCCGGAGCAGTAACTGGCAAGGCAACGCTCCAGGCAGGATATACCTGTAGGTGGCTGCATCCAGTCACACAGGAACCACCGTGTTTAATGCACAGGGCTGCCGCCTACCACCTGTAGGTTTTGCAGACACTGCTGAAAGTGTGCAGTCACAGCCGCCAGCCCCCCAGGCAAAGCCCGCATTGTGCTCAGAGGGACGGGAGAAACTTCTTTAATCAGCACGACAATTTTAAAAAGGTGTGTCCCTCATAACCACCCCAACTTTACCTAAGGAGGAAACTGAGCTCAGGGACGGGCACCTAAGAAGTGGCAAGACCAGGGGGGAGAAGCCTGCTCGGGTCACCAGCGGCTCTCTGCACTCCCATCGAGCTCGGAGGAGGGATTCCAGGCAAAAATGAAAGGGTTCCTGCCAGTGAGGCAGGAACCACCATCCCTGAGGAAAAGAGCGGAAATAAAGATGCTGTATCACTGTTATAAGGATACTCATATACGCACCACATTCCGCTTTTAAATAATTTTTATCCTCCTTACTCTCCTGACAAATTGCTAATGATGATTACTCAGAGGAGAGTACAGTTTGGGAAGTTAATGGCCATCTTCTTATTTTTAGTATGGCCAAAACAATAGAAGAGAGACTTAAAATACTCCTTTAAGAATAAAATACAGTGTTATAAAAATTTGGTTCTTAACTTACTACTGAATATCACAGACAGGAAGGGATATTTAAAAATTAAAAGAGGAGGTTTTAAGGAAGGATTCGGGGAAAAAAAAAAAAGAAATAGTAACAATTGACGGAAGAAGAAAGTTCAACTGAAATACGAGAGGAAAACACCACTGGCCAAGGAGAGCAAAGAGGCCCAACAATAACATTCTTTAGAAATGGCATCACGGGGAGGCGACCCGGAACAGTCTGGCCATCCTTTCAGCCAAGCGGCACACAGGCATACAGCGGCAGAGACGGCACAGAACTCGGCTCTGTGATCTCAGTTTCAGCTTCGCAAATGCTGCCGAGATGGAGCTCGCCCCTGCGTACTGCTCCCAGTTGCAGAAGTCCTGTGCCAGGCTTGTAAGAGTAAGAGCTAAAGGATTTTATCACCCGCCCTTTTTTGTATTAATTACCTCCCCCCACCAAAAAAAGCCAGACATACACACCACTTTTTAGCAGTCACTTAATCTGTTTTCTTTGGGGCATGAGAATTCCATTTTTTACAGACGCCTCTTTGCATATATCGCCATCTGAATCCATGAACAAAAGCAGAGGGGAAAATGCCTGAACATCTAAGACATTCAGACACCCATCAAGCTCTGATGAAGAAACGTGCCAGGAAAGGATGCAGGGAATGGCAAGTGCTCGCGGTTCTTTTAGGTCTTGGATCTCTCTGGGAATCTGAGATAAGCCATCGATCTCCTCCCTAGAAAAACATGTTTACACATATACCCCAAATGCTGCCCTCATATATACACGAAATGCTGCCTGTCCGGGAAGTCCAGTTTTGGGAACCCTGTTCCCAAAGCTCCCTGCCCAGGGGAAGAGGCACCAGGGAGAGAGCACACACAGCTCCTGGAGGAAGGGCCGGTTTCACTGGCAGTGGGTTCAAGGCCCAAGAGAGAGGAGCACCAAGGCCGCTTCTGACCTGCCCAGGGAGGACGGGGGACCTGCCCAGGCCTCATGCAGGGGGGATGAGAACAGGTGAGGCGAAAGGAAGCCTCTCCCCCCTCCCCGCCCCCTGAAGGCACAGCCGGCCGGCCTGACAAAGAGCAAGGCTGTAGTTTGCAGGTGGCAGGGAGGCCTGAGGAATGGAGGCGGGCGCGCGGGCATCAGATCTGTTTCGGAGGAAGGTCCCTCGGGCTACAGAGAAAGTGGACAGCAGGAAGGGGGAGCAGAGGCTGGGCGGGAAAGGTCGAGGCCCGACGAGCGCTGGGCCTCAGTGACGGGGGCAGGTCCTTGAGTCGTGGTGAAGCCACTCACCAGGCCAGTGCTGATGGCAAGGGGACACCTGAGCTGAACGCTCTGGGAAGGGTAACAGGAGTAACCACTTCTGCTATTTCCGGGACCCTGCTGCGTTCCCTTCTATGTGACATCAGGAAGGTGGTGAGCTTAAGGTCTTGGGAGGCACCTCTGCACTAACGTGGGTCCGCCCGACGGGAAACTCATTCTCACTGTAAAGGTTCTACAACGCAGGGCTCCCCTGAGACTCTCCAAGGAGGCAGGATGGGTCACCGCTGCCTCTGCGGCAGCCTCCCTGCCGGGCCAGCTCGGGCGGGGACCACAGGCACGAGCGAGGCAGGCTGGGTGTTACTGGCTCGAGTGAGGATGTCCCGTACGTAGGAAGCTGCCCCCCAAACTGCAGGCACTGGCGCAGGGACTCCGTCATTTTGCTCAATATCAAGTCATAAAAATTGTTTAAAACATCCTCAGAGCAGGACTGTGGGTAACAATACTTGGGCAGCCCCCTGAAGTGGCTTAAGAGCGAGCCCCAAACTCTCCTTCAGAACTGAAAAGAGGCCAGGTTCCCACCTAGAGGAGCTGAGTAAATACACTGCGTGACAACAGCGACTCGAAATTCCCCACCGCGTGGCCACAAGCCGGAGCGGTCAGCATCTGCACGCCAACACCAGGGCTCCTCCCTCGCATGCCCCCGCCACTCTGGCTGAACTTTCTGCACCCTAAAGCCTCTAGAAGGCCATTAACATCTACACCGAGCCTCTCAAGTGCCCTCACTGAAACGCGCGTGCAGGCCCCCAGAATGGCCGCGGGCTGGGCTCCAGCTCATTCCCTCAGAACCCACGCTCCAGCCCTCTCCCGAGGTTCCTCCCACCACCAGGAGGCCCGTGGGACCGTCCCCTCAGCCCCGCTGACAGGGACGCCAACAGCTGCTGCACGCGCCCCCCTGGAGCCCTGGCCGGGGGAGCAGGGGTCGTTGGGCTGGGCAGGACCGCTGGCTGCTGTGTACAAAACGGAAAGCAACACCTAGAACAAGTAACCTGCGATTTTTCTGAAATACATCTGTTCTGTTAAACTTGTCCGTGCACATCCCCAAGACCAAGCCACCAGCGCTCGGCGCCTGAGCCCACCTGGGCAGAGCTCAGAACTGTCACCAAAGAGCACTGTTACGGTAAATGGGACTGGCCCCTCGATCGCTGGAACACTGCTCCCCTCATGTGCCTGGGGTCTGCTTCATGATGGCACAGGGGACACAAGTGAAGGAAGGAGTTCTTCCCAGGACCAGAAACCAAGGAAGACTAAAGGGCTCTGCCTGTCCGGCTTTGGGACACCATGGCCCAGCAATCCAATCGCAGAGAATGAGACCGCAATGATGCAGGCCTTCTGTCTTTGTTATCCTCTCCCAAACCAGCCCAGTGCTCTCAACCCTGAAGTGACCTTGACTCACCTTCTCACTCCAAGCGTCCACAGCCCCCTTTCCCTGCAGAGGCTACCTCACCGCGAGCCCAGGCAATCCTGCTCCCAAGACTCTGCTCTGAATCTTCATCGAAGGGCAAGTGCCTTCAGGCGCCCCAACTAGTCTGTGCACATCACGAAGTCAAGGATCCTAGAGGTCTTGCCTCCCCAGTACCTGGCACAGACCCTGACCCTACAGCAGGAGTGCACTGAGATCAGATGGATGGAAGGAGGGATGGAGTGACAGGGAGAGCTGGAAGGATGGAGGGAAGAATGACAGAGAGAAGGATGGATGGAGGAAGGGATGCATGGACTGAAGGATAGACAAAGGGATTGATGAAGGGATGGATAGACGGATAAACAGTTGGATCAGTAGATGGGTCAATGGAAGGAAGAAAGGAAGGAAGGAAGGAAGGGAGGGAGGGAGGGAGGGAGGAAGGAAGGGAGGGAGGGAGGAAGGGACGGAGGGAGGAAGGGACGGAGGGAGGAAGGGACAGAGGGAGGAAGGGACAGAGGGAGGGAGGGTGGAGGGAAGATATACAGAGGGATGGATGAAGGATGAACAAAAGAATGGAGGGATGGACAGGTGGACAGAGGGATGGATGAAGGATGGACAGAAGGTTGGAGGGCGAAAGGGAGGGATAAAGAGGTGAAGAATTCATCTATATAGGCCAGTGGGGAAGAAACTTCTAGAAAAGTAGGAAACAAACGGATTGAGTTAAGGGAAAACTCCGTCCTCCTATCGGGTCTCTCCTGCAAGTCAGAATTCCCAAATCAGGCCCCTTAGGATTTATAGGCAAACACATTCCAGGCAGGCTTAGAGGGCCAGAGGGCAGCCCAGTTCCTTCATATCTCAATTAGGCTTTATTTCCTTAGATTGCTTTCCTCACTAACTGGGATGCTGGAAGGTAACAAAAGGAGCTGAACTCAACAGTAACCAAACACCAACCAAGGAGAAGTCACCTCAAAACCTGCTATTGATCTGATTCTCATCAGGGCCACTTTGAGAAAGGGTGGGTGATTTGCGGGTGCCACACAGAGGGGCTTTCCTGCACTGTCCACTGAGGAAGCCACTAGCCACATGTGGCTATTTGAAGTTAAATTAATTAAAATTAAATTAAAAGTTCATTCTTCAGCTGCACTAGCCACATTTCAAGTACTCAAGAAATGTATGTGGCTAGTGGCTGCCATACTGGACAGGGCAGACATGGACCATGTCCATCATCACGGAATGTTCTACTGGACGGCACTGCTCCAGAGTCACAGGGAAGTGGGACGATGCTGATCTCCCAGGGGAAGGAGGCTGGGTGAAATGGGGTAGAGAGAGGCAGCGGACAACAGCTCGCTGAAGTATTTTCTCCGAGCAGCATGTATTTTAAGGTTTAAAATCTTAAAATACATTGACACTTTGGCTCACTAATCCCACTAGTACAGTGGTTCTCAACCAAGGGACACTGTGCCTCCCGGGGACACCTAGCAGTGTCCGGAGACATTTTTGGTTCTCACAAGGGTGGAGGGGAGGTGCTACTGAGTCTGGTAAGTGGAGGCCAGGGATGCTGCTAAACATCCTACAGTGCACAGGACAGCCCACCGTGAAGAATCACCCAAGCCCAAACGTCAATAGCAACACCTATGAAAAATGATCTAAAATAGGTGAAGAGCTTAATGCATAAAGAGGGGCATCACAGTACTAGGTACAATAACAGGAAAAAGGAAACAAGCTAAATGGCCAACAATAAGGATGGGACCCAATAAATTACTGCCCACCAACAATCATGTAATAGTTAGTCCCTGAGGACCTACCACACGCCAGGCTCTGCTCAGGCACTGTGGGCAAGGGAGCAAACAGCAAAACAGAACTCTCCTCCTGTGAGATCTGCCTGGGATAAGGTTTAAAGTGTGTTTAATAAGACACTGGAATAACTTGGAAGGGCTTTGGTTACTGGTCAGGGAGAAAGGGTGGCTATAAAATTACTTGATATATCACCGCATTTTGGTTTCTTTACTTACAAAAAGAAAAAAGACTAGATACAGAAAACACTCAAACACAACAGTAACTGTAGGTGGAGAGCCGGAGGGGACTGTGGGATGTCTATACAAATAAAATAAGCCATTTTGTATGAGAGAGCGTTTACCCAGAACCCAAAGCGGCCTCCTCTCCTCTCCTCTCCTCTCCCCATGATCCCATCGGACAAGTGCGGCCATCACTGAATTCTCCCCGGATTCCTGCTTCCCTCTGTCTAGAAGAAGGGCAAACCAGACAGTGAGAGCTGGAAGCACGTGACTCCAAGGCCGTCCCAGGGCCAACTCAGCCTGCAGCTGTGTTCTATCCGGTTAGCAGTGTCGGCCCTCAGATATTCTACCAAAACCCCAGTGGATTTCCGACATTTAACCTCAGCAGATTTCATTTCAAATACCTGAATTTCCAACTCCCTTAGAAATAGAAAGAGCTGGCACATGGGGATAAGAGTCCCCAAAGACAAAAACGGCTAAAGCTGATGAGGGCCATCCCCTTAGGAAGGGCCACTCACTAGCATGCCACAGTCCCCACCACTCCCTGTGACCTCTGACATCTGGCAGTTTGGTTGGGGGCCCAGCGCCGGTGGGTGTTTGAGGCTGTAGTCACCACGCCAAGGTGAGGTGCAGAGGTGGGCAAACCCTTCCTGCAGCATGGCCCAGCCAACAGACGGAACGCACAGAGCTCCTGCCACGCAGAGCTAGGCACGAGGCTTGGTATAAACGATGCTCATGGTTGCAGGCAGGTAATCTTGGCTAAGGATAAGAGAGCTCGGGGACCCCACCCTAGGAGAAGCTCTAAGAAATTTGTAAAGGGCTATTCATTTGTTTCAATACTCACTACAGGAAAGCTATTTGAGATGCCAAGTGCCAGGAGTCAACCTCCAGGAATTCAGCTCAGCCAGGGAGCAAATAAATAACAAACAGCCACTACCTGACAAACTCCCTCAATGGGAGGGGCACACAGAGGGCGATGGAAGCTCAGAGTAGGAAGCGATGCAACATAAACATATGTGATTTTTAGGTTCAGCAGAACATCAAACCCTGAGGCCCCGTCACTGCTCCAAAGCAATAACACAACGGCATTTACAGCTAGCTATTCGACCTTTCGTTCTCCTTTACAAACCTCAGTGTTTCTGGTTTCTCACGTCAAGGCTTATGTGCCCGAGTTTTATGATGAGATTGAAATCATCAACAAATATTCATTCATTACCGTGAACAAGATGGGGTACGTACGACAGTGGATTTCCACACTGGCTGCAAGGAGAATCAGCAGGGACGTGTGGGTTCACCCCGGAAGCTGGACCTCATTGATTTGTGGGGGAGCCCGAGCAGTAGTAGATTTAAATGCTCTTTAGATAATTATAACTTGAAGTCTGGCTTGAGCCAACTCGTATAAGTGAAGCTCTCACAGGTAAATAGTCATCCGGCTCCTGGGAGGCGGGGGCACCTCCACAGAGAGGGAAGATGGGAGGTGAGAGGAGTCAGGAACTATATACGGGAAGCACAGGATCAGTTACTTTAAGCAGCATCTGCTTTTCAAACTGAGAATTCCACCCAGAATATTTAAAATACCTTTAGAACTCTAATCAAATAATTATTTATTCAGCCCAGGGGTGGGTGATGGCATTGCCACTCGGCAAGTGCAAGAAAAGCTCTGGGAAACACGAGGGATGAGGGCAGGCCCCAGACAGTGTACTGTCTGGGAAAGAGGAGAGAACGGAAAACTGCCAGCCAAATACATGCACTAAAAACATTTCACGACGATACGCTTCTGCATGTGGTAAAGAGTAAAATGCCACGCTCATCCCACGGTCAGTTTCTCCTCTTTCAGAGGGAGACGGTGGTTCTAAAACAGTCATCAATTTTTAAAACTGGTACACAGAGCACGTGCTAAGCATGAGACATACAGCTGACCAGGAGACTATTCGAAACAGACTTTCCTTTGCCTTCTTTCTAAGGGTGAATGTGATGCGGCACTTAAGTAAAATGATCCTATAAACACTGCCCAGCAAAATATACCACGTGCCCTAACCTGGAATTTAATAAAACATGCGCACTTCTATGGAACTGAATCCCTCTGAGGTGACCTTTTTCTTCTGCTTTTCTGCCCATCAAAACCCGTTCTTAGGAGTCCCTACGCTGTTGCCAAAGTGTGTATGGAAGTAAGTCACTATCGACCAGCTGGAGACATGGGCGGGGCAGGCCAGGGGGCGCAATGCAGCAGAAGGTGCAGGAAGGAAGAACACGGCAGGGCCTCGGCCCCTGGGAAGCCAGGGGCGAGAAGGGACCCACCAGGGTGATGCAGGATGCTGTGGGAAACAATGCCAGGTCAACGGAAGAACAGACTCCTATGACACAGAGAGCCCTAGGGAGCACGCCCTGCCCTGCCCCCATGCCCAGCCTCCTATCAGATGAGAACTTCGACTAGAAAGCTCCACCAACCATCCCACGACCATCCCACCTTCTCAGTTTTGAGCCAAGCCCTCAGCCTCCTTTGGAATTAGGGTCATGAGGTAGGGGGACAACAGACTGACGATACTTTCTTCAGAGTGGAAAACCGCAACATTCCACATTGCCGTGATTGAAGCGGAAACACCGCACGCAAGCACCAGTCGTGCTCTCTCCATCAGAAGAAACCAAAACGAAACAGTAAGCGCACAGCTCAGCATCTTACACACGAATGCTGAGGTGCCCTTACCATGGGCACAGGAGAAACAGGCAGATGACATGTCACCTCCTGAGGGGCCTGACGACATGGCAAGTCTTGGTGGTACTCCAGGGAGGCCAGGCCATCCTGTAATGTGAGTGAGTGTGATGCTCTGCACAGAACATTCTGGAGAAAGGGGAGCGGGGAGCTGATGCCGGCTGATCCTTTATGGAGCTGCTGGATTCTCTGTTTTGATGACACCTAACCAGTCAGGTCGTCAGTCACCTTAGCTAAACTACTGTTTCACCAGGTAGTTGTTTGTTTGTGGGGGAAAGGGGGCTTACCAGAACCCCATGGTTAGGGGCCAAGGGGCTGCGTTTGTTTGTTTTCAGAAAGCTGCCCAGGTGTTTTGCAGGAAGCCCCAAGAATCACTGGTCCAGATCAGTGGTTCCTGAGCTTGGTTGCTAATTGAACTCACCAGGAGAACTTCTCAAAAGCGGACACCAGTTGCAAATCATATACCTGACAAGGGTCCAGTATTCGTTATATACAAATAACTCCTAAAATTCAACAACAAAAAGGCAAACAACCCAATGAAAAAATGGGCAAAGGAATTGAACAGATATCTCTCCAAGATATACAGACAGCCAAAAAGCACATGGAAAGGGGCTTAACATCATCAGCCATTAGGGAAATGCACACCAAAACCACAATGAGATACCACTTCACACCCACGAGGATGGTCGTTTCTTCAAAAAAGCAAACAACAACAGAAAATAACAAGTGTTGGTAAGAATATGGAGGAACTAACCCTCATGCATTGCTAGTGAGGATGTAAAATGGTACAGCTGCTGTGGAAAAAAGTTTGATGGTTCCTCAAAAAGTGAAACATCAAATTACCATATAACCCAACAATTCCACTCCTAGGTATATACCCAAGAATACTGAAAGCAGATACTCAAACAGACACTTGTACATGCGTGTCATAGCAGCCCTACTCACAAGAGCCAAAAGTTGGAAACAACCCAAATGCCCATCAACAAAGAAAGGGATAAACACAATGTGCTCTATCCGTACAATGAAATGGGATTCAGCCCTGAAAAGGAATGAAGTCCGGATCCGTGCCACCACATGGGTGAGCCTTAAAACATTACGCTATACACGGAAGACCATACATTCTATGATTCTATTTACGAAAAATGTCCAGAATCAGCAAACCAGAGAGACAGAAAGCAGATCAGTGGTTGCCTGGGGCTGGAAAGAGGGAGGAATGGGGAGTGACTGCTTAATGGGTATAAGGTTTTCTTTTCGCTGATGGAAATATCTTGGAACTAGACAGGGGCAGTGGTTGCACAACACTGAATGTACTAAATGCCACTGAATTAACCATTTTAAATGGTTAGTGGTTAATTTCATGTTATGTGAATTTCACCTCAATCTTTAAAAATGGGAAGAAAATGGATATCAGGGGGCTTCCTGGGCCCTGCTGATCAGAATCTCCTGCGGGGGGGCGGGGGGGGGGGGGGGGGGGGGGGGGAGATATACATATATATATACCACCTTAAATTAGTATAAAACCGAGAGCATTTCTGTGGCTAAGACCTCAGGGTTTTACCTGATGCTATATTCATCATGGGTAAAGGGTATATGACATGCTGCCCTCCCTCTCTCTGAAAAAAACTGTGCATTTTAGAAAAATTTTTTTTAAATTTATTTTTGGCTGCGTTGGGTCTTCATCGCTGCGCGCGGCCTTTCTCTAGTTGCAGCGAGCGGGGGCTACTCTCCGTTGCGGTGCGCGGGCTTCTCATTGCGGTGGCTTTTCTTGTTGTGGAGCACGGGTTCTAGGCGCGCGGGCTTCAGTAGTTGTGGCGCACGGACTTAGTTGCTCTGTGGCATGTGGGGTCTTCCCGGACCGGGGCTCAAACCTTTGTCCCCTGCATTGGCAGGTGGATTCCTAACCACTGCGCCACCAGGGAAGTTCCAAAACTACGCCTTTTAAAACAGCATAAATAGATGTGTAACATTCAGAAAAATGAAAATAATGACAAAATCATGGCAACGAGGCACTCAAGAACAACGGAACCAGGACAGTGTGTGGATTCAAAATCACGCCCCCAAAATGATGGACGGACCCAGAGTGTAGTCTGCAGAGATGAACACAAAACAAACTGGAGAGGTGACCTCAACATCACCGGACCATGGTGTGCTCATTATGGACACCCAAATAAGGGCAAATGTTAATGGACCCTAACGAGAGCTGACAAGGACCAGAGGGAAAGGTGAAACTGAAGCTGCCCCCCAGGCCAGCTCAACAAAAGAAAGAACGATGTAACTCTGAGCTGGCTGGGACTCCGTGGTCAGAGATGTCATCAGGCAGAAGGGACCCGGCCGCCTGACTGCTGACGGCCCACGTTCAGGCTGCAACGTTTGCGGGAGCGTGTGAGGTGCAAGACCCCCCTCGGAACAGACATGATGCCTGTGGCTTCAAGCCTCTGATGTTCCAATGCTGTTCACTGTGACGGTTCCTGGAGGTGTTTCAGAAATCTGGCTTCAGGGACCTCCCTGGTGGTCCAGTGGCTAAGACTCCATGCTCCCAGTGCAGGGGGCCCGGGTTTGATCCCTGGTCAGGGAACTAGATCCCACATGCCGCAACTAAGGAGTCTGCAGGCCACAACTAAAAGATCCCGCAGCTAAGATCCAATGCAGCCAAAATAAATAAATAAATATTTTAAAAAAAGAAAGAAATCTGGCTTCTGTAATCCTGACTGGAGATGGTGACGTTTTGTGTCATTGCACAATTCCACCGGAGTGGAGGAGTTACCATGGAGGGACCACCGTACGGAGTAATCATTTGCTCCCTTATAAACAAACTGCACTACAATTAACACTCGCCAGCACCTTCCTTTCCCTGCTTCTGGAAAGTTCTGACTTTGATCCATCTTTCCAGTAAGTCTAAGGCCTGATTATCAAAAGAACAATGGCCTAAAGGTCACACTTCTGTTTCACCTTTACTTTCAAGGGGGGAAAAAAGAACTTAATACGGGAACAATTAACTTTACGCAGGGCTACCTTTTTGGTGAGAAAAAAACCCAGCTTTGCAAACAGTACCAGCCAACTGTTTCAGAAAACCAATTCCAGTAACTCGTATGCCTGCGGTACCGTTATGTCATTGGTTTGCTTCTCGGAAAATTTCCCAATTTTTGTTTATTTTAGTAATTTGGAATAGGTCAAGGCACCTCTTTTAACTCCAGGTAGAGAGGTAAAGCAACCAAACACCAGTGAAACATAAAAAAGATCACGGGAAAGAGAGGAAAGACGCAAAGGCGTGCTTGTGTTTTCTGGTCCACAATCAGTGAGGAGGTCCTGTGCAATCCAAGTTGACTTTAACTACCCACAAGTCTGGAGAGCAGGCCACACACCAACCTCGCAACTCAGGACGGCAGAAAAACCAGGAAGAACTTAGTTCCTCCTCCTGCCCCACAACCTGCCTGGGATTAATCCACATGGTTTTACTGAAAATGGGAAAAGTAGCACTCCTCCCCGAAATGACATGCTAGGGTGTTATTTCCACTGGTGCAAGAAAAGGGATGCCGCCCACTCCAACCAATGAAAGAGTAGCTACTAAGCACCCCAAACAGACGGAAAGAAAGTCTGTTTCTCTACTTTACATAACAAAATAAAAGTTAGCCCGGCTGAAGGAAATACAGACTTTGGATTCCAAATATTTACTGAGTTGGCACTGGATTTAGAACTGAGATGCTGACAATGACTCAGGAAAAACAAGGATTTTATCAGTTACATGTTTACATAAAACTTTATAGTGATCCATATTTTTAACGGAGCCAGGTGATAAATGGCATAAGAAAAAGAATTCTATTAATAATTTTCAAGATAAAGTAAGTACATGAGTTCTTATTTCGAAATGGAAAGAACGTCTAAAGCCCCAAGATAGAGCTGAGAGTTGCTCAAACGGGAATTATTGGTTCTGGCCACCAAGGTGGCACTTAAAATGCAAATGGTGCTCTGTCCTTCTCCCTTAAGTACGTGGAAATGCAAGAAGCTATTCTTGGTAATCCTTGACATTTTCGTCAAATGCCATCTACATGGTGACATCCTGGAGGTTTATGATATTGGAGGGGAGACGGTTTGGCTTCCGGTGTCTTGCTGAGGTGAATGAGATGGCAATCGCGGGTTGACCTGGGCCGGACCAATCACAGAATGATTTATGTGAGATGCTTCCTGAAGCAGTCCGTCTATCCACGGCCAGCAGAGCACTGCCAGGTCGGCTACATGCCTTTCCTGAGGAAAAGTCACAATGTGAAAAAGCTCTGCAGAGCTGGCCACTGTGGCCTCCAGCCTCATCATTTTAGACCCCAAACCACCCAACCATTAGGAAGTAACTACTCACTTTTTTTTTTAGTCATAATAATAATTAAAAATTCATTTCTAAAACAAGAATTTACAACATTGTATGGGCATTCCAAAAGTATATGTAAATCTTCTCTAAAGATATACTCTTTAAACACACCGCTCAACTGCTAAAATAACAAAAACGAAACACATCTGCTGCACAGCGGTTCCCGTTCATGACATTCCTCGCAGCCCCGTCAGCAAAGCTGAGGACAGTCCATGGAAAAGGCCCGGCTTCCTTGTGCCGATGCTGGCAGAACCCTGCACTCCCCCAGCCCGCAAGGATCCAGAGGCAGGGTGACGCAGACAGGCCACTACATGCCAGTACCAAGCCCTCCCCACAAGCTGTGCAAAACAAGTCTCCAGATGTCGCCCCTAGCTGAGAATCACTGTTGAAGTGGAATCCGAGAGCCTGGGGTGGGAATCTCTCTTACAGCTTTGGGCACCGGCTGCTAGGCAAATCTTTAAGTTAACTGTTGAAGTGACTTAACGTCTTTCACCACCTTCCTAACCCCGTTTTAGCAACCTTCCCATATCCCACCACTGGCATGCGAGCCCCGCAAGAGCGAGGACTTTCCAGGGGCATCAGTATAGACATGCGTTCTGACAGCTCCCTTTCAAGACCAAACAGCACAATGATTTGGGTAAACTTAACTTCAACCCAAAAGTAAGTTCACCTGTGCCTTTAAATGTACATCCAAAAGCTGTTAATACACATATGAAAACTGTCTTGTAGGTATTGTACAAGGTAGCCAAGAAGATATAGCTGAAGATCTTGACCCTGAATCAACTTCTCTTATTCTTAATATCTGTCCAGTATTAAGTGCCTATTAATTATGGAACAAGGTCTAATCACGTGACGTGAATTTGTAAAACCTCTAACATCACCAAGTACTACAAATACCAAATTCCGGAACACGATGACATCCATACCTGGAAATCAATAATTCTGTACATGTTCGGGGTTTTTTCAGATTTGCATCCTAGCTAATACAAACTACAATGAAAGCTGAAGATGCAAACGCTTTGGTGGTGTTAACACAGCACACAAACAAGCATGACATCGATCACAAGTCAGCAAATTAAGTCCCAAAGGCCAAATCCAGCCTGCCTCCAGTCTCTGTAAATAGGTTTTTACTGAACACAGGCAGGCACATCCACATTTAGGTATTGCCTATGGCTGCTTCTGAGCTACAACAGCAGAGTTGAGCAGGTGCACCAGACACCCTATGGCCCGCCAAACCTAAAATATTTACTATCTAGCCCTTTACCCAAAAAGCATGATGGCTCTGCTCTAATCTGTTCATAACATTTCATGTCCAGCAACTTCATGTACCCAGCCACAAAACCAAGGGAATGCAAAGAACAGCTCTAAGCAGAGAGGAAAAACAGTCACCACGCACTCTGACTGCTTCTTTACACTGGTGAGTCTCCAGTGCTACACAAGTAGGAGGAAACTAAGGAAGCAATTCAGAAGCAGAAGTGACATAAAGGAGGGAGGAAAATTTGACAGGTAGAAGAGAAAAGACCTTGAAGAATCACTAAGCTGAATGACTATTTATTCTGTACGACCACAAGAACAATGAAAATATGAGTGTCTACTACACTAGACATTGACCTTAGTGTCCCCATTTTCTGAAAAGAGGAAACCAAGGCTCAGAGAGTCCAAGTGCTGCCTTAGGGCACAGGTGAAACTGCAGAGCCTCGAGTCAGACTCAAGACCATCCATGCCTAAAATCAAGGCTAACCACATCCGGGTGGCCCCTGTGGTTACTGGTACCTTCCAAGAACATACCAATGCCCATGTTCACTCATACAAACCTTAACTATCAAGAAAATGTTACATTTTTAAAAAATTAATTAATTTAATTTTTTTTGGCTGTGTTGGGTCTTCGTTGCTGCGCACAGGCTTTCTCTAGTTGCGGCAAGCAAGGGCTACTCTTCATTGTAGGGCACAGGCTTCTCACCGCGGTGGCTTCTCTTGTTGTGGAGCACGGGCTCTAGGCACGCGGGCTCAGTAGTTGTGGCACACAGGCTTAGTTGCTCCGTGGCATGTGGGATCTTCCCAGACCAGGGCTCGAACCTGTGTCCCCTATATTGGCAGGCAGATTCTTAACCACTGTGCCACCAGGGAAGTCCCAAAAATGTTACATTTTAGTATATCCAAAAAGAAATAAAAAGCATATAATACAATTTTAAGAGGTTCTTTCAAAAACATGTGAAAGATAAAAATGCTGATATTGAAAGTCCCAGGTATCAATTGGTCCTTTATCCACAAACTTCATTTTACCCCAAAGGCTGCCACATAATCAGATATCACATCAACTTTTCTAAACAAACAGCAGTGCTAGTAAGTTGTTCTATAAGATAAATTCCTCTGAATGAGAGGCAGTTTCCTTCATGAAACCAACTATATTTTTAACCTAGTAATGATTACCAGGTTGTAACATGGTAGTACGCTCCCCTTCCAGTTGGCCAAACTCCTGGGCAATGTTAACGTGTGGCTTCTTGGTAAGTGTCCCTGGCAATTGTATGAACGTTTTAAGAAGCCCAGAAGCCTTTTGCACGGTTAGAGGCTGCCAAGTCTAATTTACATAGCCTGGTCTGTCCAATTATCAAGACAAGGCAACCACCTGAATTTAAAAACAGAGTCACTTTAAAAGACTTTTAAAAACAACTTTATTGTGGTATAATCTACAAACCATAAAATCTTCCCATTTTATGTGTAATTTCAATGATTTTTAGTAAATTTACTTAGTTGTGCAACACATAATCCAGTTTTAGAACATTTCCATCATCCCAATCACACCCTTGGTACCCATTAGCAGTCACTCCCCTTTCCTACCCCCAGCCCTAGGCAACCACTAATCCACCTTCTACCTCTATGGATTTGGCTTTTCTGGACATCGTGTATCAGTCGAATCATACAACGTGTTGTCTTTTGCTTCTTTCACTTAGCACAGTGTCTTTGAGGTTCATCCATCACCTCCCTTTTCATGTGAAACCTATCCAGTACCTGGGGCTCATATCTAGTGACTGCACACCACAGTTTAATGCCGGGTTGGGTATGAGGCTGGGAAGAGTTAGAGAAAGCATGTGGAAGGTTCTCCACAAATCACTGTACAATGGCTGCTGTATGATGTACCTGGGCTAGTGCTAGCAAACACATGCGCATGCATCCCTCATGTCAATGACACGCATAGTGTGCATGGCAGGCACCTCTGGGGGTGCCTGCCCTTCTCAAACGAAGCCTCTGTTATTCCAAGAAGCAGAGATGGGCTTCGAGAGGTCTGCAATCCTCCTGAAAGCATATGCAAGCTTCTGTGTGCTTGCGCGTGTTTCCAAAGTCAGAACCTCTACCTTGGGTCCAATTTCCTGGGGCCAGTGATCCCAGTGCTTTAGAGTCCCTGCACTCGACCCAGCCTCAGAGCACGTCTACCAAGTCTGTCAAATGCATGAAGGACACACGAATACTCACAAAAGAGAGATGAAGGAAAAACAAATATTAGAATTCAACCATATAAACATCAACAATTTAACAGTTCCAAAGACCACTGTAGTAGTAAAAAAGACATTAGTAGAAAAACTGGTGAAATCCAAATAACGTCTGGAGTTTGGTTAATAGTAACGTATCAAGGTAGGCTTCTTAGTTCTGACAAGTGTACTATGCTAATATAAAATAGTAACAGTGAGGAAAACTATCCTATCTTTGCAAACTTTCTGTAATTCTAAAACACTCCAAAATAGAAGTGTATTCCAGCAAATCAACAACCACTGGATTGCATTTATCCCATGCCTAGATCTCTTAGGGCAAATATGGAAAAAAACAAAACACTACAGAGAAAATAACTGCACATTAGCATAATAACTACAGTACTTATATAATCATACAGATCAGGGATAATCTAAATGGTCGAAAACAGAGGGATATTTAATAAACGACAGCACAGCTGCTCAGTGGCAGCTTCTGCCTCCAAGAAGAACGCCAGTGGCGAGAACACAGGGCAACAGGGGATAGAGACACAGAAGTGAGGATGCCTTTGCCGGCTGCAAGTAACAGAAACCCCAATTCAACTGGCTTTAAAAGATAAGGAGACTTTGCTATTTTACATTTCACATATGAAAAGCTGCTGCAGGCAGGCAGCTCCAGAACCTTATGTCTACCCACCCACCTTAACAAAGATGCAGCCTTTCCACTCCACCACCTTCGGTTTCTCAGCAGCTCCCTGCTGGTTTTCACGGCAGCAACTTGGCTGCCCAGCTCCAGGTTTAGGTGGAGACATGACATTAACTGGCGGGAGTTACTTCTATGTAGGTCTATGGGAACAAGGAGCCTTCTACTCAACCATGCCTGCCTCAGACCTCCCCTCACAGCTCGCTGGACAGCTCTGGGTCACGTGCTCCTGCCTCCGCCAACCGCAGGCCTAGCTGCTCTATGACTGGCTTAGGGCCACCTGAGGCACTACTGACATTTGGGGCTGGATTATTCTTTGTTGTGGTAGGGGCCATCCTGTGCTTTGCAGAATATCTGGCAGCGTTCCTGGACTCTACCCACTAGATGCAAGTAGCACCCCATACCCACCTCCAGTTGTGACAATCAAAAATGTCTCCAGACATTGCCAAGTGCCCCCTGGGGTGGGGGTGGGGGGGCAATTACCCCTAGTTGAGAACCACTGGCTTAGAGCCATCAAGACTTCACCAGGAGCTGCTGAGAGGGTCACATTCCCTGAGTCAAGACAAGGGTGGCCACTCCAACAAAACAGGGGCTCTGACAGTTGGCAAGAAGGCACTGCTCTTGAGAACTCTAGAATATATAAGAAAGTGAAATACAGAAATACAAGGTTATCATTATGAATAAATAAAACCTGTTTCTACAGGCATAATTACATGAAACAAACGTTTATTGAGAACCTGCTATGTGCTAGGTACTGTACAGAAAAAGCAGAATAAAATGTAAATAAGTGAGTTAAAGGAAAGGAGGTAGTTAAAATTTAAAAAAAAAAACCTATGAATAACTAGATCTCTGCTTGATTCCTTCATTTTCCAATTTCCTTTTTAACATTTTAAAATAATTATAGATTCACAGAAAGTTGCAAAGAAATGTACAGGGAGGTTCCATGCACCCTTCACCCAGTTTCCCCCAAGGTCCTATCCTGCATAAATACAGTACAACCCCAAACCAGGTAACCAACACTGGAACAATCCACACAGCTTATTCAGAGTTCACGTGCTTCCGTGTGTGTGTGTGTGTGTGTGTGTGTGTAGTTCCATGCCATTTTATCACGTGTGTAGCTTCTAGATACAGAAACGATCCACCACTACAAGCCTCCCTCATGCCACTCTTTTACAGCCATACCCACCCCTGTCCCCCATCCGTAATCCGTGGCAACCACTGATCCATCCTCTACCTATAGTTTTCTTATTTCAGGAATGCTACATAAACGGAGTCCTACCAATTTCATTCTGTGCACTGTGTTGCCTGGAATGGTACAGTGCAATGGGGTTTGAGCACCTCTCGGTTTCCTCTGAAGGGGAGCAGGTTAATGAAGGGCTTTCCCTGTGACACCAGTCCCATGGGGTCTTTTTGTGTCTCCAAGTCTGTAGGGAGAGGTGGAGAGCAGCTCTGAGCAGGTACATATGTGCACATGCACAACTCCTGTAACTGGCCTTTAAAAAACACACAAGTGGGCTTCCCTGGTGGTACAGCGGTTGAGAGCCCGCCTGCCGATGCAGGGGACGCGGGTTCATGCCCCGGTCCGGGAAGATCCCACATGCCGCGGAGCGGCTGGGCCCGTGAGCCGTGGCCGCTGAGCCTGCGTGTCCGGAGCCTGTGCTCCGCAACGGGAGAGGCCACGACAGTGAGAGCCCCGCGTACTGCAAAAAAAAAACAAAAAAACAAAAAAACAAAAAAAACCCACACAAGTTCATAAAGCACAGATGAGGGGAGGGGAGCCTCATTTACCTAGGAGCACAAAAGAATGAGAGTCCCATACCCGAATTCTTCAGGAACTAAAACGTTTTGCACCTTTGAACCTTAGCTCAATTGTGTATTTTTTCCAGTATTATTCAGATATAACTGTGTAAATTTAAGGTGCACAAACATGCTAATTTTGATACACTTACATATTGCAATAATCTGATTACCACAGTAGGGTTAGCGGACACCTCCGCGACATCATATAATTACCATTTCTTTTTTGTGGTGAGAACATTTAAGATCTACTCTCTTAGCAATTTTCAAGTATACAATACACTGCTATTAGCTATAATCTTAATGCTGTACATTAGATCCCCAGAATTAACTGTGTATTTTTAATGAAAATCATTCCAAAAGTGCTTATTTTCCTGTCTTCTTATTATAAAGTACAGTTGACCCTTGAACAACACAGGGGTTAGGGGTGCCCACCCACCAGAAAGTCAAAAATCTGCATATAACTTATAGTCAGCCCTCTGTACCCACAGTTCTTCCGTATCCACAGTTCTGTGCTGTGGTATTTACTACTGAAATAAATCTAGCGGACCCATGCAGTTCAAACCCAAGTTGCCCAAGGGTCGACTGTAGTCTTTATTTTTTAAGATTTATTCATTATTTATTTATTTTATTTATTTTTGGCTGCGTCGGGTCTTCGTTCTGGCACGCGGGATCTCTGTTGAGGTGTGAGGGATCTTTCATTGCAGTGCGCGGGCTTCTCTCTAGTTGTGGCACGTGGGTTTTCTCTCTCCAGCTGTGGCGCACAGGCTCAGGGCACACGGGCTCTAGTTGAGGCGCGACGGCTCAGTATTTGTGGTGTGCAGGCTTAGTTGCCCCGCGGCATGTGGGATCGTAGCTCCCCGACCAGAGATCCAACCCACGTCCCCTGCATTATAAGGCGGATTCTTTACCACTGGACCACCAGGGAAATCCCTCAACTGTAGTCTTAATTGGCATGTTGTTTAAATGATCTAATCTAACTTTCCCTGCTTGTCTTATGACAGTTAGATGCAGCAGCCTTTCAGGGGGAGGAGAAGTCTCTATTTAGGTTTCCTTGACTAAAGGGTCCCCCGCTGGGTTTTATCTTTCTGAGCCCCTTCTCTCTAGTTGGTTAAACTTCCCGCTGGGGTCTTCTTATCCTGTGTCCCCCATCCCAGCCCCCATCTACCCCACCCCCAGTGACTAATAGTTACCTTGAATAGACCCTGTATTCTCCTAAGATCAGAGGTCAGCAAACGTTTTCTGTAAAGAGCCAGACAGTAAATATTTCCAGTTTTGCGGGCCACATGGCCTCTGTCCAGAGACTCAACTTTGTCCTTATAGCGCAAAAGCAGCCAAAGACAATAACTAATTGCACGATTGTGGCCGTGCTCCAATAAAACTTTATCTATGGACACTGAGACTTGAAATCCAAATAACTTTCATGAAATACTACTCTTCTTTTGATTCTTTTTCAACCATTTAAAAATGAAAATCCCATTCTTATCTTGCAGGCTGTATAAAAACAGGTGGCCAGCGGGATTGAGCTTGTAGGCCGCTGTTTGCCAACCCCTGTCCTAAGATCTCCCAGGGGCAGTCATCACATGTGGGAAACAGTTCACACTCAACAAGCATCAGTTCGTCAACTGACAACAAGTATTGTTTTCTCGTACATGTAAGAAAATCCAGCCACAAGGAAATGTGGGGACTTGCAGGTGCAGCTGCAGGAGCGGACCTGGACCCTCTGTATCTTCTGACTTCAGGGCTGACCATCTCCCCCCACCAGCCACCCCTGCTCCCTCGGCAGCAGGCTGGTAACCGCTGCGCTGTTGGCCTATTATTTCATGTAGGTTCTTTTTGTTTTCCCAGCTGCATTTTCATCCCCTTGAGGAAAAGGCCTAGGCGATATTAATTATGTGTTACCCTCCATGGCACCTGGTACAGACTTAGCATCTAGATTAATAAAAATCCTACCATATATTCGCTTTTGGCTACCTGTTCCTAATTTTAGAAAGAAATGTGAAATATTTTATACTTTTCTCTTAAAGTGACAAACTAAAAGCTAAATTAAGTTGATCTCTTTTCTTTGATCCTCAATTGATTTTTCTTAAAGGGTGACAGCTGCTTCCGTGGGCAAAGTTCGCACGGCTGCCCTCAGTTAGAATCACATGATGGTGTGTCCTCTGCATTAAACCAAGAAGCAAAAGCACAAAACCAGATCCCTACAACACATATGAACCTCAATAACATTAGGCTAGGTGAATGAAGCCTGACATAAAAGGCCATCTGTATACAGCTACAGAGATATGAAATATGGAATATAGAATTCCACCTATATGAAATGCCTGCGACAGGCAAATCCATAGAGACAGAAAGTAGATTGGTGGTTTGGCAACTGCCAGGACTGGGGGTGGAGAGGGGAGCAGGGAGAGACTGCTTAATGACCACAGGGTTTCCTTCTGGGGTGATGGAAATGTTTTGGAACTGGACAGAGCGGTGGTTGCACAACACTGGTAATGTACCAAATGCCACTGAGTTGTTTACTTTAAAATGAGTTATTTTGTTATGTGACTTATATCCCAATGAAAACAAGGTTTTTTAGAGAATGGTGGTAGATCTGTACATTCTGACGGTGGAAAGAGTGCCTAGACATATTATTAAATGAAAATGGCAAGTCACAGAAAAAAAAATTGATAGCAAGATCCCATTCATGTAAACTTCCAAAACAAGTATCCGGGCTTCTGCGCATATACTTAGGCAGAGGTGTAGAGAAGGGACGAGCAGGCCACACAGCAAGCTATTATAATGCTGGTTAGCCGGGGAAGGGGCAGGCAGGGATTTTCTTGTGTTCTGCATACTTCCACATTGTGTCATTCTAGCTTCAGTGGCTTCCCGTCTAATAGAAAAACGCCCCAGGTCCCTGTGGGTCTGAACATTTTAAAGGGAATCCACCGTCAGGACCACGCACATCTGTGCATCAGAGCACAGCGCCAACAGAGACTGGAAAGTGGGGTCTTCAGGAGAGAAGCACAGCTGCTTGCAAAGAAAAACTCAATCAGGCAGCTTTTTGGGCACCAGGATGTCGAACAATTAATTTTTATTAAGTTTCTCGCTCCTCTGGCTGCATCCATCAGTTGATTAATCACATGAAGTGCATTGAGCTTCAGAAATGAGTACAACAGGCCTCAGAAGGGCCTGCTGTCAGGACAGCATCACCCCCTCTTTACAATCTTTAAGTTTCTCTCAGAGAAAGGCCAGTGTGTGCGAGGGGCATTTCCAGACAGAAGAAGAAAGGAGGGGAGGGTGCGAACACGGGTCGCTGCAGTCAGACCATCCCTGAACTGCTCTCTGAATGCCAGGCCCCCTCCTGGAGACTGGAGCCTGGCGGGCTGGCTGGGTGTGACCCTGGCCTTGTCCCTGACCTGCCAGGCAAGGTCTGCCAGTCGTGCTAGCAATGAGCCAAGGATGAGGGCACCTTCTCCTCCTTCAAAATCAGACAGATGACCGTCTTTGTCCAATTTGCAGAGAAAAATTAATAAAGGCACCCAGTCTCGCAATGTTGAGACTGCCATCTCCACTTCTGTTAAACATCAGCACCTCCTATATCTCACTCCTCCACCAGCCCTGGCACAAAACTGTGACTCTTGGCTACACACTGTAATCTCCAGGGGAGCCTAAAACTCGGGGCTACCTGGCCCACGTGGGGAGGCGCCAGCATTCCTGAACTTCCCGGCCACTGTGCACAGCCCCAGTGGGGAAGACCACTCCAAGTTCTCAAGGAGCCAAAACAAGCATCAGACAGACGAGGACAGACAACAGCTGATCACAGCAAGCCTGAAACCTCGTATTTTTCACGGAGTACACGAGGTCGTGTTTATATCTTGACACTGTAAACCTATGAATGGTCATTTTTCTCTGAGTAAAACGGTTGGGAGTTGACATCGTGGGATTAAAGACATAGCTATTTCCTAGATTCTGCAAGGACACCTGGACAGGGAGGGCGCTTCAGGGCGGCTTCCAAAACGCGGTGCAGCCCCACCAGGGAACAGTATTTGGCAACGAAAGGGAATGGAGCCCTGATCCACACTGCGACTCGGACAAATCTCGAAAACGTGATGCTGAGTGAGATAAGCCAGACGCAGAAGGCCACAGATTGCACGACTCCAAGTACATGAAATGTCTAGAACAGGCACATCTATAGAGACAGAGAACAGATTCGTGGTTGCCAGGAGCTGAGGGAGATGGGAGTTATTGCTAAAGGGCACAGGGTTTCTTTTTGAGGCAATGAAAATGTTCTGGAATTAGGTAGTGGTGATGGTTGCACAACCTTGTGAGTGCACGAAAAACCACTAAGTAGGGCACTTTAAAATGGCACATTTTATGGTATGTGAAGCATATCTCAATTTTTAAAAACCAGGGTAATTTTCAGGACAAATCCAGTTGACCCATACACTAGAGGGCTGCCCCACACTACAGACAGGCACCTTTGCACAGGACGGAGCTCACCTCCTGCAGTGGTTCTCTGGTGTCCTGCCCGAGCTCCAGGTGGCCTGGAAATGTCACACTCACCGGGGCAGTGCCCGATCTCCTGACGGCACTGAGACTGGCACACAGGAGCCGCTCAGGAGAACTCTGCCTGGCTCGATGTCCCACCCACTGAACTGTGGGGCTTGTCCCCCAGGGGTTGGCCCAGCCAGCTCCCTTCTTCTTTCCCTCTCCCTCCCTGAACCCCTTGAGCTTTAAGGAAATAAAAAGAGGGCCCTCCAGATGGAAAATGTTGAGGATTCTACAGCTCCACAAGCAACTTTTCAAGGATGCCCTTGCCCTGCCTTTCTACAGCTTCTGAGCAAAGGCAGAGGCCATCCTCTCACCAGTTGCTCCTTTGTCCACAGAGGGATGGGGATGTCTCTTGGGGGCATCCCAGGCAACCTGATCCCCGTCTCTCTCTCTCACTCTCGCTCTCTCTCTCTCTCTCTCTCTCTCTCTCACACACACACACAGAGACACACACACGCAGAAGGCCAGGCCAGCTCTCTCTGGGTTACTGCAGAACACTGAAGTGTTAACAGATTCATTTTCTTTTTTCGGCTGTGTTGGGTCTTCGTTGCTGTGTGTGGGCTTTCTCTAGTTGCGGCAAGCAGGGGTTACTCTTTGCTGTGGTGCACAGGCTTCTCATTGTGGTGGCTTGTCTTGTTGCGGAGTATGGGCTCTAGGCATGCGGGCTTCAGTAGTTGCACCACGTGGGCTCAGTAGTTGTGGCTCGCAAGCCCTAGAGTACAGGCTCAGGAGTTGTGGTGCACGGGCTTAGCTGCTCCACAGCATGTGGGATCTTCCTGGACCAGGGCTCAAACCCGTGTCCCCTGCATTGGCAGGCGGATTCTTAACCGCTGTGCCACCAAGGAAGTCCCGAGATTCATTTTCTTCTGTTCCACTGCATATACACTTGTATACACTTGACATTCAGTATCTACCCATTGATTGAGAATATTCTACAAATTGAAGAATACATTCATACTACTTTCCCAAAGTTTCATGTACTCGTATTACCATTTGCATGGTTAGTAAATTCAGGGGTTTTCACATAAACATGTTTAACGTCCGTTCTTCATGGAAAAAACAGACAGCAGGTCTCTGTGGTCTTACCCCCTTTTATGGAACATCTTAGTAACCACCAATCTGCTCGAAACAAATTCAGCTCCTAAATGTGAATCATTGCAACCAGGTAGATAGAAGGAGTTCAGCGAGTCTCCATCAGACCATCTGGCCCCCAGAGGACACTTGGCAATGTCGGAAGACACTTTTGGTTGTCATGACTTGGAGGGGTGTGCTACTGGCAGGCACTAGGTAGAGACCAGGGATGCTGCGAAATATGCTACACTACACAGGACAGCGTGACAATAAAGAATTACCCACCCCCAAATATTAATAGTACCAGGGCAGAGAAACCCTGCTCTAAAGTAACACCTGCCCAGTTTGGATACCTCTTAGGACACTGCCTGTCAGCAATACAGTAAGTTGAATGACTCCACATGTTTCTCTATGTAACCGACTCACTGAACATACACCATCAACAACAACGGTGGCAAAAACAGTGAAGGCTTATGAGTGGGGTTAATAGGAGGCCTCAGCTTGGCCCCCTGGAAAGCAAGATTCCTTTGGCACCCTCCCCCCACCCCGCTCCTGATTTCACCTGCCTTAATTCAAGCATCAGCTAAGTCCTGTGCCCTACTTGTCTCCTTCACAATTTCTCTGATATAATCCCTGACTTTTCTAGTCCTAGTGCCCCAGATATCTCTAACTTAGGCCCGTCAGTATCTGTTGAAACCTCCGACAATTTCCAAGTGGCCTCTTCTCTCAGAATTCCACCCTGTCCATCACTCATATTTGGCTAGCTCAACAAATAAGACGTGGTGCCTAACGTGAGTGAAACTCTAAGCTCAATCCACAAGGTGCAGGCCTCCCAGGAGTGCGTAAGGAGGCAACAAGAGAACGGATATAAAACGCCCGGCGCAGTCCCCTGAGCGCCCGACAAATACCAGCTGCCTGGCTGTTATCAACGGACACCAAGCTGACCACATGCTTCCACTGTCTCTGGGAGAACAACACATGGGGCGAATCGGTTTCCTACTGCTGCTGTAACAAACTGCCACAAACCAGGTGACCTAAAACAACACACATTTATTACCTCACAGTTCTGGAGGTCAGAAGTCAAAAATCAGTTTCATTCTGCCAAAATCAAGGTGTCAGCAGGGCCGTGTTCCATCTGCAAGCTCTGGAAAAAATACACCTCCTTGGCTCTCGCAGCTTCCAGAAACTGCCTGCATTCCTCAGCTAGTGGCCACATGACTCCAACATCTGATTCTGCTGTCACATCTTCTTCTCTGACTCTGACCCTCCTGCTGCCCTCTTGTAAGGATTCTTCTGATGACACTGAGCCCACCCAGATAATCCAGGATGATCACCTCATTTCAAGATTCTTAACTTAATCCCCCCTACAAATGCCATTTGTGTTGGAAGGTAACTTATTAACAGGTTTAGGAGACTAGGACATGGACATCTTTGGTGGGCCATTATTCTATCGGGGCGGGGGGGAGGTGTCTGTTAAATATCAAACAACAGTGAATATAAGATAAAAGTAACCAGTGGGTATAACACAGTACAAGGGGCACACGGTTACCTAGCCAAGGGAAGGAAGGTCAGGTTAGGTAGTGGATTTGGGCTCAACTCCAGAGTCAGACAGATGCCTCCTCATTGGCTCTGGGAAGCGAGGTTACTAAGTCAACCCCCTTGGCCTCAGCTCCATCACCTGTCCACCTACAACTCATGCAGCCCTCGTGGGCTTTCAGGGAGAGCATCCACCAAGTGCCTAGAGTGCCTGGCACACGATAAGCACTCCACGTGGTCCTAAGACCCAAGGGATCCCAGCGGGGAGAACAGGAGGCAGGAACAGCACGGTGAGGCCTCAGGGAAGAGGACACGGGCACGTGTGAGCGCCATGGAGGCAGGGACCTGTCTGCTGGTGGTCACCACTGGAGTCCTGAACCCGGAAGCGCGCCTGAGATGGAGAGGCTGTGCAACAGTTACTGAACGAATGAATGGGTGATCGAATGAACAAATGAACAGAGGCGGTATGCTTAAACTGAGTAGGGACTGGGCAGTGGGGTGGCGTACGTGACAGAGCACTGCATCAGGGTCAGAAGACTCAGCTCAAGTCCCTGTCCTTCCCACAGCCGGTGGGGCGCACGCCTTGGCTACAGCCCTCAGATACAAGATGAGGGGTTTGAAGGAAGCGGCCCTGGCTCTTCCAAGAACAAAGCTGGAGGATTCAAGCCACGCGTGGTCTTGCCTGAGCCTGACCTGCTGTACACGAAGACTCGGGGTCAGTCAAACTGAACGGTTTGCTCTCTTATTCCAAACGCACCTAGCATTTCCTCTTCCGCAGCACTTCCCTCACATTTCCCCTTCTCAGCCCCAGCACTGAGAAAACACGAGAAACGCTCAACCTAGGAGATGATGGACAAGGATAAAGAACCCCCAGCCTCCAGTGAGCCCTCCTCCTTTCTCTGAAGCCATCACCACCTGATAATGGTGCCTGGCGACCATCACTGTCTCCATTTTATGTGTCTCCCATCTCCCAGACAAACTTGGCCTCCATCCACCATCCCAGCACACAGGACGCCAAGAATCTATAACTATTACTTCATTTTACTGGATGTGAATGGGAATAACTGAACTCAGGAAAACTTAGCTCTGCTTGTATGCCATCAGATTAATTTTACTGAATTTACTGTAAAGGCAGCCAATTAGCAAAAGGACCCAGGCTAGAAGCAGCTCACCCGGTGACCTTTTAACATGTCACTTGACCCAACGGTTTATGCACTAGAACCTACCAGAGGTGAAACACAGTTTCCGCTTCCAAAATCAGAGCGAAAGGGAAGAAAAGGAAACTTAGAGATTTCCAAACATCCGGGAGCTATTTTTGGAAATGAATGACTTTTCCATTCACTCCTCTTAAAAAAAAAAAAAGAAAAGAAAGAAAGGTATTAGACGGAGAACAAACCAAGAAGTGGTTGTTGATCATCTAAATGGAAGAAGATTCTTACAGAAGCCCACTCCTTATAGCCTGAAAAGCAAGACACTGCCCCATGTATACAGAGACTACCTATAATCTCAAAGAATGAAAAATGGAAAAATCATTATTTGCTTATCAGAAAGTTTATATAATCCCAAAATAGACTCTGCGGGGTAAATATAGTAAACCTCCTATTAATTAACACTGAATAAAGGTTCCAAGAAGGTAGCAATGATGCCATCTGGCCCTGTTATGTGGGGCTCCAACCTGGCAAATTCCGGAACCATGGATTGTTTTCTCCTTAAAGCAACAGCCTGTTCAAAAGACTTTTAATATATCACAGAATTTCTCCATGTGGCGCAGGTCAAACCCCATCTCGTGAACAAATGGATCCCTAAAATCTTTTGTCATGATATAGTCTGGGCCTTCCACCATCATCCTGATCATTTAATACTCTGCTTTGATCTCAAATGTGACATGGTCCACCACTCAAACTGCTCGAGGTTGGGAGGTTGGCATTTCCAGTAACGTACAACCCCAACTGAGCTATCGGAAACAGAACACTAAGTTTCAACAGGTCAGTCCACCTATAGGTTAACATCAATACAACCCTGCAAGAAGCAGACATACGCATGTCAAAGGCACTGAATTTTTCCAAAAGAGGCAAAAAAGTTCTTCCCATATTATCCACGTAAATGGTAAATACCTTTTTATAAAGTGGCCATTGAACTCTGAGTTGATGTATGTGGAACACATATGTGTCACTAATGTAAACCACATACAACTCACACACAGAAACTACCAGTCACAAAAATGGTGAATTAACTTTATTTTTTTTTTTGAATTAACTTTATTTTTAATCTTATTTATTTATTTATTTGGCCGCGCCATGCAGCACATGGGATTCTTAGTTCCCTGACCAGAGATCAAACCCAGCCCCCTACATTGGGAGCGAGGAGTCTTAATCACTGGACCGCCAGGGAAGTCCCAACTTTATATTTTTTAACGAAGTTTTTGGGTATGATTCCCAGAAAACTAACCACAAAAATTATATGCACAGTACTGATCTGCAGACATAGTGAATTTAAACCTAAGGTGGGTTCATACTCCCAACTAAAGAAATTCCGTTTTGAAAATATTGAGATTTTTTTTTCTACACATCTGTAGCCACATCTGTAAAGATGTCTCCTCACGTTTGCAACCTCTTTGTTGTAGCTTGAAAAAGAAAGTACAGCTACAATAATTCACCAACACACCCTGAGCTGGTAAGACCCAATGTTGTTAAAAACAACATTGAATGGAATTACTATAAAACTCTAGAAGAGTTTGTTTACAAACCTTGGCCCTCGGTAACCTTGCTTATGGCAGCATATTTTATGCTATTAGGTTTAATAAATTATATAGGAAATGATGTTTTCAGTCGGCAACAATTTTCGCCTAACCGACTACATTCATCTATTCCTCCATAATTTCACTTTCCTTAAAAACCTATTTCTTTGCCTCTCCTGAAAGTTCTCCATTTGGAAGCTGTTTGGGGAAAGTCCTCTTTTTTTTTTTTTTTTTTTTTTTGCGGTACGCCGGTCTCTCACTGTTGTGGCCTCTCCCGTTGCGGAGCACAGGCTCCGGACGCGCAGGCTCAGCGGCCATGGCTCACGGGCCTAGCCGCCCGGCGGCATGTGGGATCCTCCCGGACCGGGGCATGAACCCGTGTCCCCAGCATCGGCAGGCGGACTCCCAACCACTGCGCCACCAGGGAAACCCGAAAGTCCTCATTTTTTGAATACCGTTTTCCAGTCGTGTGAATCAAATGCAACTCAAAAAGGGTTTAACTGTCAGATGCACATGGAGAAAATGCTGTGCTCTGACACACGATTTTTCCATATCATAAAAATCATAAAAATCAATTACAACTTTAAAGGATAACCGGTCACCTATAAAAATCGGCAGGGTTCTGTTGTGAAAGAAGAATGACTATTACAGCATTTACACCCTTCCGTAGACTCTACTTAAATGTCTGTGGCTCGCTGAGCATTCCATACATATTTCGGGCAAGGTATTATGGGAGCTGAAGTGCAAGCTGTCCCCTGCTGAATTTTCACTAACTATAAAAACAGTGTCTCATAAAAGTGTACACGTTTTTACTTTACACAAAAATGTAAAATGTCCACTTTTGTTCACTCCACCGACAATTTTAGCATTAGAAACAGGGCTTTTTAAAAACCTGTAACATAAGTGATGTATAAAATGTCATTCAATAACACAGATTTCTGGAAAGAGGAACATAGGAAATGTGTATGAAATACATGGAAAGGAAGATTCTACAAGCTGTCTTCTGTGGGGTCTGCTCACCTATTACCCTCATATAATGAGTCTTTGCCTTTTCTAAGCAAAACAGTATTTTTTAATTGGTTCATTTTCCAGTTGCTTGGATTTTTAACAGACATACAGCATAAAAGGGCACCACATTCCAAGTAGTTCTACCAACTCCAGAACCATCCAAGGCTTGATCAGACAGCTGTGGCTCTAGCCTTTGGTTAAAATTATAATATGATCTCACCTGATTTTCAAAATAACTATGCATCTTTTTAAGCCAATAAACTGTGCTATAATCTCTCTAAGCTTCTGAGTCCAGAAGCTTGCCATGTTCAAAGAGAATGTTAGGGAACCATGATCCTTTTGCCTTTCTTTGTTTTCCCCTATCTGAACCCAGAGAAATCCTCAAACAATAATTTAGCAGCTTCCCTCTCCAAAGGTTTATTTTCAAACGCCAGTGCCATGCAGCGCTGCCTTTCCAGTGCAGGTAGGAGGAAGCAGGAGCCTCTCACCACGCTGGGCCTTTTCAAGTCTCAAAATCACAATATTTCCTTTCTGGCACTCAGGCCCAGCGTGGAAAGAAGTTGCTCCAGATAGGACAAGATATCAGATCATCACTGTAATCCCTTGGTTTCAACAGAATTCCAACTCCACAAAAAAATGCCTCTCCCCAAAAGCAGCTGAACCACTGAAACAGACAATCGAACAAAAAGTTAACGAAGAAGTCACTACATGAACTTAATTAATCGTAATCCGGCGGTGCTTTTAGAAGCATCCGTTTTTCACTCCGTAGGATTTATTTACGTGAATAATAAGACAGTTTAATGCTCTACTCGGATCTCGCACAAAAAGTAAACCTAAAATTCAACTCTTGTGTTCCCGTTATTCCAAAACATATGGGTCTGATCATAGCCCATTCTGACCGCAGTACACAGGCTTTTTCAATCAGAATTTTAACTCCATTTTTAAGGCGCTAAAGAGTAACCGTCACAAGTTTGATGGTTACTCCAAAGAATCGGGAATCCCTCAAGTGTCCCATCTGGCACAGTCTTCGAATGGAAACTAGGTTCAGCCCGCCAGACAAGGAGCCCACACCACGAGGCTGGGGCGCACGTTTGTGCTCCAAGATGACAGCTCATCTGGCCACCGCGAGGTCGGGGGCGCCTGTAGGGCCATAGCCGGGTGGCGGTGGGCCGCGGAGGCCCGACAGGGATGGGCAAGACCGCGGAGGAAAAAGGAAGAGAGGGCCATCCGTCAGCCCCTGGAGAGGAAATTCCAGGCGCCCAGCTCCCAGGCGTCGGTCAGCGGGTGCCGTGAGGGAACCAAGTCAGAGTGTCCGCCTCGCGGTGGAGGCCGGGGATTCCGCACTCCTGGGGCTCGAGGCCGGGAAAGCGGGAGCCTCGATCCTCGGCCAGGGGTCCGGGGATGGGGGCGCCCGGATCCTCGCCGGGCGCGGAGGACTCACGATCTTCGTCCACACCCGGAGGCCTCCCGGGTCCTCGATCCTCTCCTTGGGCCCAAGGTATGGGGCGCCCTAATCCTGGCCGGGGCCCGCGCCACCCTTACCGGTCACGGGGGTCGATCCACGACGTCTGGCGCGTGTTGTGGTCGATGTAGAAGACGCGGCCGTCGTAGTCGCGCGCCTCCTCCCAGCCGGCGGGGAGCGGCAGCTCGGCGCTCTCCCGGGCCCGTGGGGGTGGCGGAGCGGAGGGCGCGGGGGGCGCGGGGGCCGCGGCGGGGGGCGCGGGCGGCGGCGGCTCCCGCGGGGGCTGCGCGGGCTGAGGCGACTCCCGCGGGGCCTCGCGCGGCTGTCCCCGCCGCCGCCGCCGGCCGCCGCTCAGCCACGGCATGACGGCGCGGGCCCCGCCGCCGCCCGGCCGCCCCACGCGCGCCGCCTCCTCCGCCAGCACTAAGGCCCGGCGTCCGGGGCGCGGGGACGGCCGCGGGGAGCCGCCCGCCGCGCCCGGTGCATCCTCCGCCCGGTGCCCGCGCACCGGCGCCCGCCTGCCGCCCGCCTGCCGCCCGGCCCTGCGCGCCGCCGCCCGCGCCGCCTGGGTCACTCGAGTCGCCGCCGCTCGTGGAGTCACAGCCCCAGAGCTGCCGCAGCCGCTACCGGCAGCCCCTCAGTTCCCGCGGCGCGCCCGGCCATCTTCGTTCCTCGGCGCGGCCCGGTAGGGGCGGGGGCTACGCAGGCCCCGCCCCGCGTGTGACCCGCCCCTCCCCATCCCTTTCTCCCTTGGCGGCTCCTACCCCGCTTGCTGCAAGCCCTTCAATCTCCCTTGGCTGCTCCGCCTCCTGTCTCTCCTGGGGGCTCCTCGTCTCTTGGCTCCTGTGCCCCCCCGCCCCCACCCCCGCCCGCTGCTCTACTACTCCTCCCCAGCCGGCTGCTCCCACCCCCCCCAACCGCGCTCAGTGTTCTTCCATCTTCCCCTCCTGCTCCGCGCGCTCCTCCCTCTTCTCTCCCGCTCCACCACCTCCTTGGGCCTCGCCGGGAAACCGCACGGGAGCCAGGATGGGCGCCGCCGCGTCCGTCCGCCCCCGGGCCACCGCAGAGAGGAAGGAGGGCCGGGAGGACTGCGCCCCACCCGGGCTGCAGGCGCGGCCTGCCGGGGGCTGACCCTTGGGGCCCAAACAATTCCCGGGGGAGAGGGCGGTCACCTCACTGCACCCATTCTCAGGCCTTGGGTGTCTGGGGTCCTCCTCTCTGCCCACTTGGTGGGGGAGGGGAGCTGCGCCCTGGGTCTCCCGAATACCCAGGATGGTCCCGCGAGGGGGGGTAAGTCCCCGGAAGGGAGGCCGAGGGGGCTCCGTGGCTGGAGGAGGAACCCGAGGCCGGTCCTCTTGGGTAGGACCTGGAGGACACACCTGGAAGTGGGGAGCTGGGCAGGTGGGCACTTCTCACCCCTGCCAGGAGAGCCCCAGCAGGGCTGATCCGAAGTCCCTACTCTGGGCCACGCCCCCTGACCTGCCCTGAGCTCTTGCATCTTCCAGTCTGGAGGATCCAATAGTGTGAGTGGAGACCCAAATAGGCCACTGCTCGGGCGGAAGCCAGGTCAGCTCCTAAAACATGAAACCTCTGTGGTAATTGGTAATTATGTTCCACTCACATCTCATAGCTGGAGAAACTGAAGTCCAAAGATGGGGCTCTCTCTTCCTCCAAATCTTCATGCTCCAGATCCCCGGCCACAAGACTTAATGCCAGGAAGTGCAGGAACGTATCAGGGAGGTTTTAAAACACTGTTACCGTGATATAAAAAGATCTGATAAAAACCCTAACAGCAATCCATATCTAGCTACATAGGGGAAGAGACTAGAGGAAAACCTCCCCAAATGCTCACAGCAGTTTGCATTCCTTCAGTGGGATGATTTTTTTTTAATTATCGTATTTACTGTCTAAATTGTTTGTAAAAGGGTTATATTACTTTTATAAGGGGAAAAGTTGTTTTAAAAAAGAATGTGAAGGCATGGAGACTGTAATTGGGACATATCCGAGGGAGGCCTTTCCTCCTCTTCTCCCACCACAACACAGAAACTTCCTTGCTCCCCAAGAATCTGCCCCCACCCGAACATCATATGCCGGAAATTCCACCACGGGAGTCCTTTTAGTCACACATGCACAGTTATTAAATGTCCAAGGGAAAGGGATGGAGCGTATCAAAAAAGCAAATACTTTGTGATCTTGCATGTTCCAGAGAATGCCCAAGTGCTGAGTGTCCCTACCCTGACATCTTCCCTTCTGATCGGCATGCTTTATTACCAAGGAAGCTGCCACTGCCTTGTCCCTCTCTCCCTGCCCGTGCTGCAGTCACTTTACCACCCAACATGGCTGGGCTGAAGCTGCAATCCCACCCTCCCTGCCAGGCATCGTGTCCTTTCAGAATTTCGCAAATCTGGGCGCTATCACTAAAAATTACCCTGAATGGGGCTGGAGTGCATTGGAGTGACGCCAACCTCAACAGAGAGAGAGAACAGCCACACACGTCAAAGGACTCACAGAAGGAAAGGCAAGATGAAAAAGTATCAGATAAAGAATAAGGGGTGGGGGAAGCTACACCCCATGAGGGAGCTAAGAGGCAAGAGCTCATGGGCCTTTCCCCGAGGGTGAGATCTTCTGGACTCCTCAGACTGGCTGCAGGACCTACCATAGCAGGCACTGTGCTGGGCGTTGGGATGCTGCAGAGAACAGGAAAGAGTCTGTGCACCCCCAGCCCGCAAGTCGGGGACTAAACCGAGAATAGGCATTTAGGACTGTGGCTTGTCTACAACCAAGCCAGGTGCCAGTTCAGACTGGGAACTCAGGGGAGGCCTTGTGAGAGCGAAAGGAAGATGGCTTGGATGAGGAAGCTGAGGCTCCGGTCCTCAGATTCTGGAGTCCTGAGCCCTTGCCCCTTGACATGTGTAGCGGCAGTCACCAAATACTTGCTGATTTACTAGCAGATACGGCGCCTCACCCAGATCTCCCTGGCTGGGGCGCACACCCTTCTAAGAGGATTACCCTTGGCTGACAGATGTCTGAGAGGTGATACTCCCCACCCACCCACCCACCCCCACCCCCCCGCCCCGGTCCCAGGACTGCTCCTGCAGTATGACAGACCAGGCCCCTGGCCTTGGTGGGACAAAGTGTAGTGCACCTCACCCTCCAGGGCCCCCACCTGGGCTACCATGGCTTTGCTAGCTCCTTTCCTCTCTAGCCTGCCTCCCCTACCCCCATCCATCACTTGCATGAGAACTACCCCTCCTTGAGCACTGCTTCTGGGGAGGCTGACCACAGAGAGTCTGCTGTGCTTATTCTTCCAAGCACTTAGCAAATATAAACAGTTTGACCATCGTGACGACATCGACACACAGTCCTAACTTCATTTGCACATTAACAGAGGAAAATTGGGAAGAAAATGTCACACGGCGTGCCAGTGGAGACAGACGGAAGCCCCTCACTGAAAGGCTTTATCCACAGGCCCACCCACGGCCCCTTGACCTCTCTGAGTCGGAGAAGTGAAGCAGGCCAGCCGCATTTGTCTTCCTAAAATGAGCCAACAAAAGGAAGAGACCAGAACTTGGGATGACCGAGGCCTCCATCTTCCCTTGTAATGTTTGCCCCAGGCAGAAAACGGACGGTCCCTAAAGACCTGTGCGGGGCATTGGGATGGTAGAGAAGTTGGTGGGGGGGTTGAGGGGAATCTTGCCTCCCCAGCTTTGCCGTATATTGGGAAGTCTTGTGTGCGTTGTGTTAAGTGTTAGGGAGAATAAGGCCTGTCTTTCTCACAGTCAAGTGGGGCTTTCCATGTTGGAGTGAAAAACACAAGCATACACAAAGCACTGCAGGGAAAGGAGGCTTTCGTCTGAGCCGAAGGCACAATTATGCATTCTTTATTGCCTCCATATTCATACCACAGCCTTGCCAACAACGAAAAGTACAAACGTTGTAGCGACCTCTCTCCCACCAAGATTTCTGATGGAAAAACAGCTCAGGAAAAATCCACTTAGGCCCTGGGTACTGGAGATGCAAATATTGATACTTGTTCTCCTTGCAGACCCTTTGGGGAATCCCCTTGCGCAAACTGTTAAAATGCCCTCAAGTGGAGCTTGCAGAATATTTTCTTTAAAATGCTTCTTAAGGAGTAAATCCAACACACTCCTTGCACGCCAGGCAAGCATGCCCAGAGTTTGAAGATTTTTACTCGGATTCCGCCTTCTGTTCCCAAAGGATAACCTTGAGTTAGCAAGGAAGGTACAAAATTGCCTCTATCCACATTCAATACTTGGGAAGCTTCTGGAAAAGAGAACACCGGGAGGGCTGCAATCGTCATGTCGAAAATGAGAGAAATAAATACTGCTGGAGAAGTCTTGCCTGCTTGTATAAACAATCGCGTGTTCCAGGAAGTGACACAGTGGGTAATTCTACACAATGTGCTGAGAGGAAAACGGAAATGGGCCAGAGTGGGTCTGAAGAAGAAATGGCTCATTGTTTGGCATTCTTTAAATGCTGGAATAGTTACTCAATTATGGGCGCTTCCCATATATTTAAATAATGCAAATCCACAAGCTGCAGAGAAGATCAGCTGGAGCTCTGGCTCATTCCTGTCTTGCCGGTTTAGGGTCTGCAGAGTCACAGAGCAATGCCGAGATCCCTAACCCGAGACCTCTCCCCAGGCTCAGGAACGACAAGCGGGCGGGTGGGGCTATTCCCTGAGGGTTTTTTTCCTGACTTTAAGTCTTCAACTTTAGACACTTATTTGACTTGTGATCGGAAACGCCCTTGTTTGGCTTTTGAGTGTGGACGGGGAGGCTGGGAGCATTTTTCTCAAATGGGACTTCCTTGACTTGAGTAGGACTTGTGCAGTTTTGAGATGAGGTTTTTTCTCATGTCCTGATCTTCCATTCCAAAGAGATGCAGAGTATTCTGAAAGAGTCAGCTGTGTGAATAAACCAGGCCGTCTGTTGGGTCATTTTAGTGCTTTATTCTGCTGTGTGTTGGCTTCTTCGCGTACAGCAATGCCCTTGGCGTTGGTTCATGGCTGTCATGTTGTAGGCGGACTCGGCATTTGTACCTGGGTTATTAACTTCAGTTTTACGGAAAAAAAAAAAGACCAATTTCTTTCCCAAACTTAGAATATTTGCTGTCACCCACTTGCTTCCTCTCCAGGTGTCCCCTCCCAAAGCTATATTTTTTACTTCTCCTTCCCAACCCTTGGGTTGTGTTTGCACAAAACGGTAATGAGCCAAATGGAAACGTATTCCAGGCAAACCATAATTTTCAGAAGACACAGCCGCCATGAGCCGGCATACTACACGATGCTTCCTCCTGGCTGGGTTCTCTCCTGTTTAGGATTACGACTCTGGTCCCCTGTGGATTTGGAAAAACAGATTCTTCAACTGCAGACCTCTGCTTTAAGAGCCAAGCAGACCAGCTTGGAAGTCTCAGGCTTACAGAAACAGGAAGGCGGATTTATCCGACACAGAAATGAGCAGTCTCTGGGTTATTACCATTTGATGACACCAGCATTATAAATTAGTCCCTTTTGTAGCATGAATGGAACAGTTTTGGAACACAGGCAACGTCGGTAGATCCTGAAACAACAACCTCGAGATGTTTGTTATGTATCGGTGCTTTTCAACCAGGGGCGATTGTGGTCCCCAGGGGACATTTGGCAACACCTGGAGATGTTTGCTACGGGCATCCAGTGAGTAGAAGCCAGGGCTGCCACTCAACATCCTACAGGGCCCAAGACAACCCCACAACAGAGAATTATCCAGCCCAAATGTCAGTGCTGATGTAGAGAAGCCCTGTAATACACGTGTAATTGATGGTAACATTTGTTCTACCTAGGCTTTTAGTGGGGAAATCAAGGCCCAGACAATGTAAGTAACTAGGCCAATGTGATCTGGCCACTGCTAAAAAGCATCAGCCCTGAGATCAAAGCTCAGCTATCCCATCTGACCTCTGTATTAGTCAGGGTTCTCCACAGAAACAGAACCAATAGGATACATATACCGAGATTCATTATAAGGAATTTGCTCACGTGATTATGGAGGTTGAGTAAGGAAAAGTTGAGTTAGCAAACTGGAAACCCAGGAGAGCCAATGATATGGTTGCAGTCCAAGGCCAGCAGGCTGGAGACCCCAGAAGAGCTGATGTTTCACTTCAGGTCCAAAGGCAGGAAAAAGCGGATGACCCAGCGCAATCAGTCAGGCAGGAGGAGTTCCCCCTTGCTTATTGACTCACAGGAGAGTCAACCTTTTTGTTTTACTCCGGCGTTTGACGGATTGGATGAGACCCACCCACATCTGCTTTCCTCAGTCTCCTGATTCAAGTTTTCCTCTCATCCAGGAGCACCCACACCAACACACCCAGAATGTTTGACCCAATATCTGGGCACCCTGTGGTCCAGTCAGGTGGACACGTAAACTCCCCATTACGGCTCCTGACTTGATAACCAGTTGCTCTGTGTTTCTACAACTCTTCATGTCCGCAGAGTGATTCATGGACGGCAGCATCAGCATTGCGGGGGATCTCATCCAAAGGGCCAGCCCGGACCCATTGGTTTGTGAAGCGCTATGTTACACACATGGAAGGGGGGGGCGCGGGGGTGCGGACATCTAAAAAAAACGATTTTACTATATTGATTCAGAGAGCCATCTGGTTAGTGTTTCCGTTACTCAACTCCATAATCAATAGGGCTTTCTTTATCATTTAAGAGGTGCCAAGCGCTACTCAGCTTTGCATGAGAAGCATATCTAACAGTCTGCATTTGTGTGTCATTCAACCGTAGGCCAAGCCTCCGCGAACTTCAGCCTGGCTTACCTGGCACAGAAGTAGAAATGGGTAAAAGGCAGCCCCGAGCCAACCATGCTGTCAGCAATGTTTGATTTTTGCCTGTTTCCTCTGCCTCTCCCCGGCCTGGTATCCCCACCCAGGACTGGCTACACAGTTTGCTGTCTACATTTTGCAGTGCCAAATGAAAAGGCGGGACCCTTTTCAGACTGATTCCACAAAACACCCTAAACAGAGCGGCTTATAAACAACAGACATTCCTTTCTCACAGTTCTGGAGGCCGGGAAGTCCATGATCAGGGTGCCAGCGTGATCCGGTGCGTCTTCATATGGTGGACGGGTTTAGGGAGCTCTGTGAGGTCTCTTTGAAAAGAACATTGATCACATTCGTGAAGCTCCATCATCATGACCTAAGCACCTCCCAAAGGCCCCACCTCCAATACCATCACATGGGGGTTAGGACTTCAATACATGAACTTGGGGGGCACACCAACGTTCAGACCATGGCAGCCCCCTTGTTTAAAAAAATACTAATAATTTTAAGAGGGTAGACAATTAAAACAAGCACAAGCCCTTCAGAGCACAGGGCCCTCCCTGTCCATACCTTTGACTTCTAGTCATTGTGCCCTTTGAACATTCCAAAGGGACAGCAATTTTCAGCGATAGCACAGAAGATCATTTTGGGGAAAGAGGCCCTGTCCCAGCAAATCAAACCACTTGTTCCCCAGGACTTCTCTGCCAGCCCAGCTACCTCTCCAACGTCAGCATGATACTGCTGGCAGGAAGAACATCCTCTGCTCCTACGCCCTGGGCTCCCTGGTGTTGAGGGTTGAATTATGTCCCCCCAAAAATATGTTCAAGTACCTATCCCTAGTACCTGTGAATGTGACCTTATTTGGAAATAGGGTCATTGCAGATATAATTAGCTAAATTACGATGAAGTTATACTGACGTAGGGTGGACCCTTAACCCAATATGACTGGTGTGCTTAGAAGAAGAAAGAAGACAGACACACAGGAAGAAGGCCATGTTATGGAGGCAGACACTGGAGTGATATGTCTACAAGCCAACGAATGGCAGAGATTGGCAGCAACACCTGGTGTTTATGTGTGTGTGTATATATATATATATATATATATATATATATATATATATATATAATGTTTTAATAAATTTATTTATGTTTGGCTGTGTTGAGTCTTCGTTGCTGCGCGCGGGCTATCTCTAGTTGTAGCGAGTGGGGGCTACTCTTTGTTGCGGTGCGCGGGCTCTAGGCGCACGTTCTTCAGTAGTTGTGGCGCATGGGCTCAGTAGTTGTGGCTCACGGGCTCTAGAGTGCAGGCTCAGCAGTTGTGGCGCACGGGCTTAGTTGCTCCATGGCATGTGGGATCTTCCGGACAAGGGCTCGAACCCGTGTCCCCTGCATTGGTAGGCGGATTCCTAACCACTGTACCACCAGGGAAGTCCCATTCTCTAAAGCCTTTAAAGGGAGCATGGCCCTGCTGACACCTTGATTTCAGAATTCTAGCCTCCAGAACCATGAGACAATAACTTTCTACTGTTTCAAGCCACCCAGTCTGTGGTACTTGGCATACCGCGGCCCTAGGAAACTAATACTCCTGGAAACTTGTCCCTAGGCTCTTGCTTTTGCTTCAGGCAAGACTGAAATCTATAGAAGTGTCCTGATCAGTGCCAAGGAATCCCAGAAAAGAGAAGCCTTCCATGACCGCCTCCAGAAATCCCACCAAACCCAGGAGCCCCAGGTATGACATGCTTGACTCGGTAAACAGTAAGAGCTGACATCCAACGTAGACCAGAAGTATCCAGTTTTACCATGTGCTGCACAAAGTTCCGATTTACCTTGGACCACTGGGTATCCAACCTGTAGATGAGGGTAATGTCTCTTTATGGAAACATTTCAGCTAATCCCAAAGAAGCAGTGATAGAATCAGAATTAGAGTGAAGACCCCTCCCCCAGGGATTGACTGGATCCTGGCGCTGAGCTTCAACGGTTGCTAAGATCATAAAATGATAGACGATCAGACCTGATGTGCTTCCTCAGAAAAACACACCACCTGTGACGTAGCCTTGTCAAAAAGTCAAACCTGTATCGAGGGATCAAAGCCTGTAGATCTGGTTACCTGCTTCCAGGAAATATAGACATCAGAGGAATAGTTAACATCTCGGGAATGCTATCGGCAAAATCCCAGCTGATATCCAACAAATGACCTTGTTTCTTTCAGAAATAAACTCTAAGTGGGGGGTGGGGGTGGGGGTGGGGGAAGGAGAGATGGAAAGGGAGCCTGTAGATGAAAAAAAAAGACTAAAGAGACATAGGAACTAGCAGCACGGTGTGGGCCGTATTTGAATCCTGCTTCATATAACTGGAAAAAAACATCTGTGACATTTATGAGGCAAATGGAAATGTAAACACTCCCTGGTAGTAGATGATATAAGGAATTATTTCTTAAAATTTAGGTTGGATAATGGTATTCCAGTTTTTTAAAAAAATAGGGCATATAGTTTAGAAACACGTTTGGAAATAATTATGGGAAATGGGATCTATATATAAGATTTGTTTAAAAATAACATGGGTGATGGAGAGTGGGAATGAGTAGACTTGAGACAAGGTCATCATAAACTGATAATTGTTGAAGCTGGTGATGGGTCATGGGGGTCATCATAAAACCTCTACGATTCATATATGCTTAAAAATGTCCATAATAAAAAAATTTTGAAAATTCCATTGGAATGCCATAAAAACAGCTGAGTGGATAGAATCTGAATTTTGGGTGTTATGTCTACAGGTTTTCTATAGCTGCTGTAACAAATTACCACAAACATGGTGACTTGAAAGTATAGAAATTCATTAGAAATCCAAAATGAGTCTCGTTATGATAAAATTAATGTGTTGGCAGGGCTGCATTCCTTCTGGAGGATCTAGTGGAGATTCTGCATCCTTACCTTTCCCAGTATCTAGCGGCTGCCTGAATTCCTGGGCTCATGGCCCCTTCCAGCAATCATGTCCCTCCTCCACCTCAGCTTACATCTTACCTCTCCTTCCCTGACTCTGACCCACTGCTTCCCTCATATGAGGACCTTTTTGATTACATTGATCTCACCTGGATAATACAGAACAATCTTCCCATCCCAAGATCCTTAATTTAATCACATCTGCAAACTTCCATTTGCCATGTAAAGTAACGTCATGTAAGGAAACATAGCTTTTGGGGATTAGGACATGTCTGGACATCTTTTGGCGGGGGGATTATTCTGCCTACCAGGTATCTCAGATCGACATTTACCAACATTTTCTTGTTCAAAACAGAGACATCCGGTTATGATTTCTGCATACTTCAACGGGGTGATTTTGCCTCCCGGGGAGATTTGGCAGTATCTGGAGACATTTAAAAAAACTTTTACTTGGGCTTCCCTGGTGGCGCAGTGGTTGGGAGTCCCGCCTGCCGATGCAGGGGACACGTGGTCCGTGCCCCGGTCCGGGAAGATCCCGCATACCGCGGAGCGGCTGGGCCCGTGAGCCATGGCCGCTGAGCCTGCGCGTTCCGGAGCCTGTGCTCCGCAACGGGAGAGGCCGCAACAGTGAGAGGCCCGCATACCGCAAAAAAAAAAAAAAAGTTTTACTTTATTGAAGTACAGTTGATTTACAATGTTGTGTTAATTTCTGTCGCTACAGCAAAAGTTTTAGAATATATATATATATATATAATATATATATATACACATTCTTTTTCAGGCAATACTGGAGACTTTTTTTTTTTTTTTAGAAGTTGGGGTAAGAGTTTATTAATTAATTTATTTTTAGTTTGCTGTGTTGGGTCTTCGTTTCTGTGTGAGGGCTTTCTCCAGTTGTGGCAAGCGGGGGCCACTCTTCATCACCGTGCGCGGGCCTCTCACTATCGCGGCCTCTCTTGTTGCGGAGCACAGGCTCCAGACGCGCAGGCTCAATACTTGTGGCTCACGGGCCCAGTCGCTCTGCGGCATGTGGGATCTTCCCGGACCAGGGCACGAACCCGCGTCCCCTGCGTTAACAGGCAGACTCTCAACCACGGCGCCACCAGGGAAGCCCCTGGAGACATTTTTGATTGTCAAGACAGGAGGTAAGGTCGGGGAGGGTAGGTGGGGGAGGAGGCGGTGCTACTGGAATCTATCTAGTGGGTAGAGACCATGTATTGTAGGCTGCTAAACCTCATACAACGCAGAGAACGAGAGATCTACCAAGCCCCACATGTTACTAGTACTGAGGTTGAGCAACCCTGGGCAAGGAGCAACAGAAGGAAAAGCGCACGTTATATTCTCCACAATGTATCTGCAAAGAGCAAGAAATTAAGAAGTATTTTTTGAATGAATAAACAATTAGCTTGCTAATAAGATACATTACACCTTCTCATCAATAAGACGACCTCAAATTCGGTGACCACAGCTGAGTCACCGAATTATATCCAAAAGTGAATATAATCCAGAATATCAAAAAAACTATGTGTTCCTGCTGAAATCACAAGAAGACAGACACCAAAGACCTGACGTGCCTCTAGGGAAAACACCACCAACCTATGAGACAGTTTTGCCCTAAAATCCAAACCCGATCTGATCAAAGCCTCTGGAAAGATTCCATGGATTCCAAAGATCTTATTTGCAGATAAAAGGCTATTTACATCTTAGGATTCCTCTAGTGCAAAGGTCTTTAGAGCCAGAGAGAAAAGTGCATATTTTGAGAACCACAGACCTGCAAAATCCAATCAAGGATAAAGCTGCCAGTCCTACAAATGTCCATGGGGTACATGGAAGACTCAGTAATGTGTACAGCTTAATTAAAATTAAGGGTCAGGGTCTTGAGAGCACCTCCCATGAAGTATAGCATCCTGGACATACAATCATTTATAGGCTTCAAGTGTCCCATTAGGGTCACTGACAAGAATCTAGCTAGGGGCAGCCCAAATCGTGGGAATGTATGCAGGCTCAGTCATGGGATGGTAATTACTATCTGTAATGGAATGAATCTCTCAGCTCCAGGAGGATTTGGGAAAAGTACAGAAACTTTTAAGAGAATCAAAATATAGGATTCATATTTGGGGTAAAGAAAAAATCTCTGCGTATTTGGTATTTTATGCATTTGTAAAGTTTCAAAGAATTTCTGAGTTTTGGAAACCACTGTAAAATATATAATTGGGTAATTCATCTAAACGTGATTTTAGTTGAAAACTATATAGCATTGGAATATTTTAAAAGAGCTTAAATTTTACTATATTTATAAGTTTAATTTATTAGATTTTAAGGATATTTGCATACCTGGGAATGTATTTGTTAATTGAGACAATTGAAGTGATTAAAAAGGGAACTGGGTGTAATGTGTTAAGGGTTTTAAATGTACTTTAAAATTCATGAAAGTGTTTAATTATCTGAGTTTGCAAGTGGGATCAAATATTTTCCAAAGTCCTCTTAAAATTGGTTGCTATTATTTGCTAGACTTAAAAATGAATTTTAAAAAAGAATAATCAATTTTCTAGGCTGAACTTAAAAGGTTAAGGAAAAGCTACAAGGAGATATCACCTCACACCTGTCAGAATGGTTATCACCAAAGAGAGCACAAATAACAAATGCTGGGGAGGGTGTACAGAAAAGGGAATCCTCTCACACTGTTGGTAGGAATGTAAATCGGTGCAGCCACTGTGGAAAACAGTTTGGAGGTTTCTCAAAAAACTAAAAATAAAACTACCATACGACCCCGCAATTCTACTGCTAGGCATATATCCCCCCAAAACCATAAACACTAATTCTAAAAGATACATGTCCCCAAGTGCTATAGCAGCATTATTTACAATCGTCAAGATATGGAAGGGACTTCCCTGGTGGTCCAGTGGTAAAGAATTCACCTTCCGATGCAGGGGAAGTGGGTTCGATCCCTGGTCAGGGAACTAGGATACCACATGCCACAGGGCAACTAAGCCCACGTGCCACAACTACAGAGCCTCAACTAGAGAAGAGAAAACCCCCACACCACAACTAGAGAGAAGCCTGCAGGGCGCAACAGAAGATCCCACGTGCCGCAACTAAGATCCAGCACAGCCAAAAAAAAAAAAAAAAAGATATGGAAGCAACCTAAGTGTCCATCAACAGATGAATGAATAAAGAAGATCAGGGGGCTTCCCTGATGGCGCAGTGGTTGAGAGTCCGCCTGCCGATGCAGGGGACACGGGTTCGTGCCCCGGTCCGGGAGGATCCCACATGCCGCGGAGCGGCTGGGCCCGTGAGCCATGATGGCCGCTGAGCCTGCGCGTCCGGAGCCTGTGCTCCGCGACAGGAGAGGCCGCAACAGTGAGAAGCCCGTGTACCACAAAAAAAAAAAAGAAGAAGATGAGGTATATATATACGATGGAATACTACTCAGTCATGAAAAGGAACAAAATAATGCCATTTGCAGCAACATGGATGGACTGGGAAGTTATTATGCTAAGTGAAAAAAGTCAGAGAAAGACAAATACTGTATGATATCGCTTATATGTGGAATCTAAAAAATACAACAAACTATAACAAAAAAAAAGCAGACTCACAGATATAGAGAACAAACTACTAGTTGCCAAGGGGTGTGGGAAGGTGGGAAGGGCAATATAGGGGTAGGGGATTAAGAGATACAACTATTATGTATACAATAAGCTACAAGGGGGAGTTCCCTGGTGACCTAGTGGTTAGGGTGCCGGGCTTTCACTGCCGTGGCCCAAGTTCAATCCCTGGTTGGGGAACTGAGATCCCACAAGCTGTGGGACACCGCCAAGAAAAACAAATAAGCTGGGCTTCCCTGGTGGCGCAATGGTTGAGAGTCCGCCTGCCGGTGCAGGGGATACGGGTTCGTGTCCCGGTCCGGGAAGATCCCACATGCCGCGGAGCGGCTGGGCCCGTGAGCCATGGCCGCTGAGCCTGCGCGTCCGGAGCCTGTAAAAAAAAAAAAACAAAAAACAAAAAAAAACAAATAAGCTACAAGGATATATGGCACAGTGTGGGGAATATAGCCAAGATTTTATAATAACTATAAATGGAGTGTAACCTTTAAAACTGTGACTCACTGCATTGCACACCCGTAACTTATATAATATTGTACAGCAACTGCACTTTAATAGAAAATGTTAGAAAAAGAGTTAAGGGAAAAGTAGGCATTTGAACGTATAACTTAAATAAGTTGACTATCAGATTTGTAAACTGAGCAGACCTTTTTTTGTGCACACACAAACACACACACACACCATTTTTGAGGGCTATAATCACTTCTGAAGGGCTGTACGATGTCCAAATTACTGTGCTTACATTAAAAAAAAAATCACAAGCCCATCTTTGCAACCCTATGCCAATAATATGATCAAATACCAATATTGTTTACCAAATAAATTCCACCCAAACTCAGAAACCTTGCTCAGCCCTCCAGAGCCTGCATAGAGCTGATAAGTTCTCATATGATTCAAAATGCATTCCTCCTAAGATGCTTGTTTCTGTTTTTTTTTTACATATTCTGAATCTAATTTTCTGCCTTTGTCATATTCTCATCCATTTATGGATTTGCATGAGTGTGTGTGATTGGTTGTCATCTGAATAAATTATTTCATTCTCAACCAACTAATTTATGTTCCTTATAAAGGGCCAGCTTAACTCTATGCCAGTTTAACTAAGGAGTGTTGATGGAGGGTCCAAATAACCCTGTTTGCAGCCGGTACGTGCTTTGGAAGGTACTGAGCTCTGATTGGTTGAATTCTACCGTGGTCTAATCGTGGCCCACCACAGTGAGAGTCACACTGTGGTCCACAGAGCAGCACCATCTGGCCTCACTCGGACCTCCGCACGTTCACGTTTACGAAGCATTGGTCTACACAAGAATTCAGGTAACAGTAATCACTGTTGCAGTGATATTGTGCTGTTTGAGTTTCCTGCTCAGCAGACGACATAGTTCCATTTATTTCTTTTAAATGAAAAGATGACAAGTTGCAATTCAGTTAACTCTGTAAATTGTCTCTACAAATTATTAAATTACATGTGTATATTGAGTTCTCACAAATGGCACTTGGGTGACTGGAACATGAACATGTCACAGTAATAGTTGGACAGAAGTCTCCCATGATATGGAAAGAGGTGGGGGGTATCATAATCCATTGAGGCCCTAGCACCCCGGAAGCTCCAGGAAGTGTGGTGAGCTCCAGCCAACTCAGCTACTATCACCCTAGATAAAGTTCTGGGTAGATTAATGAAGGTCACAAATGCATTTCTGTTCCTCACGTCAAGAAGGGAGTCCATTTCCCCTCTTCCTTTAAAAAAAATTTTTAGCTTATTTATCTTGCTTTTTATTACGACATCGTCACATACATGCAATATTTCCCGTCTTCTAGAATGAGCACACCCATGGCTTTCTTTGACTGATATAATATGGTAGAAGTGAAGTTCTGGGACTTCCATCCCCAGGCTTAAGAGAACGGGTGCTTCAACTTTCTTGCTCTTAGGAGTCAGCCACCGTGTAAGAAGTCTGATGACTTTGAGCCCACCATGCTATCAGGCAGCCCAGGAGAACCATGTGGAAAGGAGCATTGAGGGGCCAGACTCTGGGAGGTAAGGCTTCTTGCACCATCCAACCCAGACAGCTGCGCAGCCCCGTGCATGACTGTGGCCCATGCCACGTGCAGCCAAAGAATCCCCTCGCTGAGTCCTGCCTGACCCACAGAATCATGAGCAAACAATAAAATATTGTTGTTTAAGCCATTAATCTTGAAGGTGATTTGTCACATAGCAATAAATATTTGTGACAAATGCTCGGACCTGTCTAACAGCCGCTTACCTCCTATTCATCACAGAATAGATCTGCCAACCTAAGAGGAGTTTCTCCCCCTAAAGCAGGAGGAGAAAAGTGATGAGGAAAGCAAGGAAAACTGAGTAGAAGAAGAGATAAGAAACAGAAAATGAGAAAATACCAAAGAGAAGTTGGCCTGCTCTGATGTAACTCTATGTTCCCAGATGTGGCCAAGCAGTGCCCACCCCCATCACTCTTTTTTTCTTTCTAAAATTTGTGTTAAAGCATAACTTATTGACTGGTAAGTGCACAGATCGTTAAGTGTAAACCTCCAAGAATTTTTACAAACCAAACGCATGCATCTGACTGACAGCCAGATCAGCACTTCAGATGCCCCCTCCTGGCCTCTTCCAGTTACTACACTGACCCTCTTCGGGTTACCACTCTCCTGACTCCTGTTTCTCAACGTTCTATCAGGAACATGCATACTATATGTAATCTTTTGTTTCCGGCTTCTTTTTCTCAACTTTAGGTTTGCGAGAGTCATTCACTCTGTTGTGTGTAGTTGTAGTTCATTTGGTGTGGGATGGTTAGTATCATTGTACGATGACACCACAATGTCTTTGTGTATAGGTGGATTTTATCTAAAACACGGGTCAGCAAACCTTTTCCGTGCATATTTTAGGCACTGCGAGCCATAGATCTCTGTCACAACTACTCTCTGCCATTGCAACTTGAAAGCAACATAGATAACATGTAAACGAATGGATCTAGTTGTGTACCAATAAAATACTGTCTTTATTGATACTGAAATTTGAATTTCATAGAATTCTCATGTCACACTATTTTATTCTTTGATTTTTTTTTCTAACCTGTTAAAATGTAAAAAATACTGTTTTTACGCTATATGTTTAGTCCAAGCAGATGGTATTTTTTTTTTTTAAGTTTCCAAATGTTGATGCGGGTGCAGGAAAACAGGAATTCTCAGGGAATGTAAAGTGGTGCATTCTTTGAGGTTGCCAGTGGGGCATTATATATCAAATACTTTAAAACCTTTCATACTCTTTGACCATTTCTAGGCATTTATCCAAAGAAAATAACCAGAGATGTGCATGAAGATTAATGGGCAAAGATATTCCTCATAGCATTATTTATAATATTGAAAAATTGGAAGCAGACTCCAACGTTCAGTTCTGGCAATTGGGCGGATTGAGGTAATGCATCCCGTGCTCCTCATATGTCTACAAATACACAGACTGCTGTATAAAATATGATACAAATATGAAATACACTGACTAGCTAGAGAGAAGCATCACTTTCCTGGGTCAGAATGGAAATGTATGCCCATATAGACCCTCACCATTAGGAGCTGGGGTTTTAATACCAGCACAGAAATAAAAGACATGACATTGACCCACCAAGACAGGAAGCTGGAATTGAGACCCCTGCATAAAGTTGGAACAAGAACTTCCTGCCTCCTTTATGAAAGGGAGGACTAGGGAAAGGTCTCATCCTCCCAAAAGAGGTAGTGAGGAACTTTGTCTCTTGTGGGCACTCCAAGGGAGGGGGTGGGACGTTTTAAAAATATTAAGTCTTCCAGTCCATGAACGCGGGATGTGTTTTCATTTACCCATGTCTTCTTTAACGTCTCTCAGCTGTGTCTCGTACTTTTTATTGCACGTGTTTCTCACCTCTTTAATCAATTCCTAAGTATTTTATTCTTTTTGATGTCTTTGCAGATGGAATTGTTTTTGTAAATTTCCCTTTCAGTTCACTGATTACTAGTGTAGAGAAATACAAGTGATTTTTGTGTCTTGATTATGTATCCTGCTACTTTGCTCATTTATTAGTTCTAACAGGTTTTTCGGGTGGAATCTTTAGGGTTCTCTACATAAGGCATACATCATTTTATTGTACTTTGCCTTATTTTTGTTTTTACAATAATGCGGTGTTCGAAGGTTTGTGACCACCTTGCATCAAGCATGTCTATGGGTGCCATTTTCCAAAAGCATTTGCTCACTTTGTGTCTCTGTGTCACATTTTGGTCATTCTTGCAATATTTCTGTTAATATTTCTGTTAATATTTTCTATTGTTATAATATTTTCATGGTGATCTGTGATCTTTGATGTCACTACTATAACTTGCTGAAGACTCAGATGATAGCATTCTTTTTAGCAATAAAGTATTTTTTACTTCAGGTATGTAACACTGCTTTTCAGACATAATGCTGGTGCACACTTAATAGACTACAGTATAGTGCAAACATGACTTAAAAAATTTTTTTTTAAGTTTTGGCTGTGCCGCATGGCATGTGGGATCCTGTTTGCCCGACTAGGGACCGAACCGGGCCCCCTGCGGTGGAAGCGCGTACTCTTAACCACTGGACCTCCAGGGAAGTCCCCAAACACAACTTTCATACGAACTGGGAAACCAAAAAATTCATGTGACTGGCTTTATTGCGATATTCACTTTTTTGTGGTGGATTGGAACCAAACCTGCAATATCTCCAATGTATGCCCATATAAGATCATAACATCTGCAAATACAGATCATCATTTTTTCTAATTTGGAAGGATGTTTCCTTGCCTAATTTCCCTGGCTAGAACTTCCAGTACTTTGTTGAATAGAAGTGGTGAAAGTAGGCAGCCATGCCTAGTTCCTGATGTGAAAGGAAAAGCGTTGGGTTTTTCACCATTGAGTATGACATTTGCTGTGGAGTTTTCATATATGGCTTCTATTACGTTGAGGCAGATTTTTCCTATTCCTAGTTTGAGTGTTCTTATCATTGAAGGGTATTGAAGTTGGTGAATGCTTTTTCTGCACCCACTGAGATCATTATGTGCTTTTCCCTTTATTTTCTTACTGTGGTGTATGTATCACATTGATTGATTTTTATATGATGAACCATTCTTTCATCCCAGTTATAAATCCCACTGGTCATGGTGTATAATCCTTTTAATATGCTGCTGAATTCAATTTGCTAGTATTTTGATGAGAATTTTTGCCTCGGTGTTCATAAGGGATATTGGTCTGCAGTTTTCCTGTCGTGTCTTTTTTCTGGCTTTGCCATAAGGATAATTGTGGCCTCATAGAATGAGTAGGAAGTGTTTCCCTCCTTCAGTTTTCTTTGGAAAAGTTTAAGAAGGACAGTATCATTCTTTAACTATTTGGTAGAATTCACTGGTGAAGCCATCAGGTCCAGGGCTTTTTTGTTGGTGGTGGTGGGAGATTTTTGATTGTTGATCCAACGTCTTTACTGTTTATAGGTCTATTCAGATTTTTTGTTTCTTCATGATTTAGTCTTGGTAGGTTTTGTGTTTCTCAGAATATGTCCATTTCATCTAAGTTATCCATTTTGTTGGTGAACAATTGTTTGCAGTACTCTCTTATAGTCATTTTTATTTCTGTAGAGTCAGTAGTAATGTTCCCACTTTCACTTCATTTCTGATTTTCATAATTTGAATCTTCTCTCTTCTTTTCTTAGTCCATCTAACCAAAGGTTTGTCAATGTTGTTGACCTTTTCAAAGAACCAACATTTGGTTTGATTGGTTTTCTCTGTTGTTTTTCTATTCTCTATTTTGTTTATCTCTGCTCTAACCTTTATTCCCTACCTTCTGCTAGCTTTGGATTTAGTTTGTTCGTTCTTGCTAGTTCCTTAAGTTGTAAAGTTAGGTTGTTGATTTGAGATTTTTCTTGTTGTTCAGTGTAAGCATTTATAGCTATGAATTTCTCCCTTTTTCTGTGTCCCATAAGTTTTGATATGTTGTGTTTTCATTTTCACTTGTCTCCAAGTATTTTCTAATTCCCCCTGCGATTTCTTCTTTGATCCGTGGCTTGTTTAAAAGTGTTGTTTAATTTTCACAAGTTTGTGAAATTTCCAGTTTTCCTTCTCTTATTGATTTCTAACCTCATCTCGTTGTGGTCAGAGAAGACACTTCGTGTGACATCTGTCTTTTTAAGTCTACTGAGACTTAATTTGTGGACTAACGTGTGGTCTGTCCTGTAAAATATTCCACGTACACTTGAGAATGTGTACGCCATTGTTGTTGGGTGGAGTGTTCTGTTAGATGTAGTTGGCTTTTTGTGTTCTTTAAGTCCTCTATTTCCTTGCTATCTTCTGTCTGGTTGTTTTATTATCGTGAGTGGGGTATTGAAGTCTATGACTGTTATTGTAGAAAAGTCTATTTCTCTGTTCAGTTCTGTCCATTTTTGCTTCATCTATTTTGATGCCTGTCATTAGGTGCATAAATGTTTATAATTGGTGTATCTTCTTGCTCTGTTGGAACTTCTATTAATATATAATGCCCTTCTTTATCTCTTTGTAAACTTTTTTTGATTTAAAGTCTATTTGTCTGCTCTTAGTAGAACCACCCCTTTGTTTGTTATTTGCAGGGGCTATCTTTTTACATCCTTTCACTTTCAATCTATTTGTGTCTTTGGACCTAAAGTGAGAGTCTTATAGACAGCATATAGTTGGATAAAGTGTTTTTATCCATTCTGCTCCCACAGGCTCTGTGCAGGCTGCTCCAGGAGCACTGCTCAGCTGCCTGCCGTGGGGCTCCGGGTTGAGAACCCTTAGCTGCTACTGCACTAAGAGCGGAAAGTGACTGAAATTAACCACAATTTACCCTCCAAGCCTTCCACTGCGAGTTGCAAGCCTTCCATATACTAGAGTTCCAAATAGCTACATCAGACAGATTCTGCCAATGCAACTGTTGTTTAGGTAGGAAGACAGCTCCCTGGTGCTTCCTACTCTGCCACCTTCCCAGAAGCCCCCAATGGTTATATCTTATGTAACTGCAAAACCAGGAGATTAACATTGGTACAAAGTGTGTATAGTTCTGTGCCATCACGTGTACAGGTTTGTGTGATCACAATGAAGATACAGAGCTATTCCATTACTAGAGAGGTCTCTCTACTGCTACCCCTTTATAATCACAGTCCCCTCCCCCATACCATCCTTAACCCCTGGCAACCACTCATCTTTTCTCCATCGCAATAATTCTGTCATTTCAAGAATATTATATAAATGGGGTTACATTATATGGAACTGTTTGGGGTTTCTTTTCATGCAGCACATAGTGCCCTTGGGATCCATCCAAGGTATTTCATGGATCGATAGTTCATTTTTGCCCTTGTTTTTACTTTTAAGTTATATTCCATGGTATAAATGTACTACACTTTAACTATTCACGTGTCATAGAACATTTTTGGCTGTTCCTAGTTTTTAGCTATCACACGTAAAGCTGCTTTGAATAATTGTGTACAGGTTTTCGTTTCTCTGGGATTAGTGCCCACGAAACAGTGGGTAACCCTTAGTTCACTCCATTTCACCTGTAACCTGCCTTCGGTAACCAAGGTCGTTTTAATTGTTTAATTGAGGACTTGCCTGCCCTCCAAGCAGCAGGTAGCCGAAACAATAAGATGTTTGCCCGACTTGTTGTCTGGGAACTTGGAATCAGCTGTGTCTAGTTAGAGCGGAGCTGGTTAAGACTGGATAGGACCACCGACCCTCCAACTGGGCATGCGCGAGTGACCTTTTGACCCCGCAGAGCCCTGTAGCTTAGTTACGCCTGCCCCGAACAATTCCCGCACCTTTTTCTAATCACCTTCCCTCGTGCTCCCTGCGCTCTCCACGCCTCACACCCCCCTGCTTTTTCGGTTTTTTTTTTTTTTTTTTTTTTCGGTACGCGGGCCTCTCACTGCTGTGGCCTCTCCCGTTGCGTAGCACAGGCTCCGGACGCGCAGGCGCAGCGGCCATCATGGCTCACGGGCCCAACAGCTCCGCGGCACGTGGGATCCTCCCGAACCGGCGCAGGAAGCCGCGTCCACTGCGTCGGCAGGCGGACCCCCAACCACTGCCCCACCAGGGAAGCCCCCCTCTGCTTTTTTTTTTTTATTAGTTATCCCCTTGCCTTCAGGGAGGTGGATGTGACGCCAGTTTTCCCGTTTCCTCGCTTGACTACCTCGTGAGTAAACCCTGTCTTTGCCGCAGACCTCGGCGGCTCAGCGTTTTGGCTTTCGCTGCGCTTCGGACAAACAAGCCTGGTTCGGGAACACCCTGGAGTGGGCTGCTGGGGCGAATGGTAAGTGTATATTTAGATTTTTAAGAAACTGCCGCAACATGGTCTACAGCGGTTGTACCGTTCCGTGTCGCTACTACAGATGTCTAGGCGGGTTTCTCCGCATCCTCAGCAGCAGTTGGTGGTGTCAGTATGTTTTTTTAAATGTTAGCCTTTCTGGTAGGCGTGTAATGACATCTCATTGTGCTTTCAGTTTGTAGTTCCCAAGTGGCTAATGATGTCGACGATCTTTTCACGTGTTTGGCATCTGTATATCCTCTTCAGTGAAATGTCTCTTCACATCTTCTCCGATTTTCCAGTTGGATTGTTTGGTTTTTTCTGTTGAGGTGTGAGAGTTTGCTTTCGTTTGGCCCCGCCTGTAGTACCGAAGGCTTTGGGTTGCCTCCCCAGCTTCCCCTCACTCTCCAGTCTACCTAAGGGAATCCAAATGTTGGTCAGGTATCCACCCCTGCACTGCGCGGCGTGTTTCTTGAAGGGAAAGCCAACTCCTCCTCTTGCCCTAAGAATCAACTCAGTATGATGGACGTTCTTAACCTCTGCCTCGTTGGTGACGTCTTCAGGAAAACCAGTGTGACCCAATGCCAGCTGCTGCTATGTGACGGGGGTGTGTGGTGGGGAGTCTGATAGGAAGACTTCTGGGAGAAATTTCCCCTCTTTTTAACCCAGAGTCATAGGACAATATTATTTATCTCTTCCTCTTGACATTGACAAGTTTGGATGAGGTACTGCTGCAGATGTCTTGCCTCAAACGTGTTGATTAAACTAGTACAGAGGATGGTAGAAAAGAGAAATGTGGAAGTCCAGGCATAGTGACATCGTGAAGATGTCAGCCAGCCTTGAGGACAGCTACATCTCGACTTTCTATTAAAAGAGATCGAAGTTTCCACTTTCCTTATTGTTTGATCCACATGAGTCACGGTTTCTGACACTTGCAGCCCCAAATATTCTCATAGAAACGCCCGCCCTCTGGCCTGTTGTTATCGTCGAGGACTGTGGTTGCGTTTCTGTTTTCTTTTTAAACCAGCCCCACCCCCGACGTTGCTCCAGTGACTCACTGTTACTGTCACTGTTACTCTTGAGCTAATGGACGTTCGTAGAAGCCGGCACACAACAACCAGTCAGTACACACGTGGAGCACTTATTAATACAAATACGGCCCGGGTAAAAGGACCCAAAGCAAGTCTGAACACATAGCGAAAAATCAATATCAGACAGACCATGCTTATGGAGGGAAAGGCAAACCCCATTCCAAGAGAAGTTTGCAGAGCACAAAACCATCCACAATGCCGGACGCCTAACATCCCCGCTGCTTTCCCGGTGGGGGCTTCAGGGGGAGGGGATAAGGCAGGCGGTGTGGACTGACCCCCTGGCTCCCGCCCTGCGGAGGGAGCTGGCCCCGTCCCTCCACCAGGGCTCAGCTCCTAGGCTTACAGCTCAGTTCCTGGGCTCTGCTCGTCCCCGACAAGTCAGAAAGTGCGAAGGCGCTGTGATGTTACCCTCCTGCAGGCTCACGAGTCAGCCTGCCTGGCCTTCAGCCCTGGTCAGAGACACGGGCTTCATTACAGCGAAAGGCGGCAGCCCCAGCAGTGTCTTGACGTGACGCCCAGCTCCCCGGTTCCCACGGGGCGACGGAACAAGAGCGCCATCACCTGCCCGTGGTGGGGACGCGGCAGAGCACAGGAGCCCTGAGTTAGGAGCCGAGCTGTCAGCAGGGCTGCTGCTGGCCCGCCCTCCTCTCCCGCGGAGAGGTGACTCTCCCTGGGATGCAAGCCAAACTCCCAGGGCCTGAGCCGGAGGCTCTGCAGCTTTGTTGCCCTGAAGGCGAGCAGAGTTCTCCCGGTTGAGAAGGAGAAGGCGGAGGGACCCGGATGGCTCCGGGAGTGCCACGTGCTTCGTCTGTCCTAGCTGCTCTCTCTCTCCAGCACTCTGGGCTGGCTGCTGTCCTCCCATCCACACGGAAACGCCCAGAAAGCTAGGGAGAGAGGTCGCCCACACTGGCCCTGGCACTTGAGGTGGGAAGTGGTGAGCACCACCCACTGTTGCCCGGCTCCAGGGCCGCACTGTCCCTCGGTGCTTGTCCCCAGCCCGTCCATGCGTTTGTCAACAGTCCCTGTATTAAGCCCTCCTTATTTAATGTTATTTATTTTTGGCTGCGTTGGGTCTTGGTTGCGGCGAGCGAGGGCTACTCTCCGTTGCGGTGCGCGGGCTTCTCATTGCGGTGGCTTCTGTGGTTGTGGGGCACGGGCTATAGGCGCGTGGGCTTCAGTAGTTGTGGCACGTGGGCTCAGTAGTTGTGGCTCGCGGGCTCTAGAGCGCAGCCTCAGTAGTTGTGGCGCACGGGCCCAGTTGCTCCGTGGCATGTGGGATCTTCCGGGACCAGGGCTCGAACCCGTGTCCCCTGCATTGCCAGGCGGATTCTTAACCGCTGCGCCACCAGGGAAGCCCAAGCTCTCCTTAAATTACCCGGTTTGTGCATGCCACGTGCTTCCTCTAGACACCCGGTCTCAATCAGACATAGATACACAATTTGTACAAATCGGTAGGAAAAAGGTAAAGAACCCGAGCAGGTGATAAGCAAAGGCACTGGATTCACAAAAGACAAAACCTTGTTGCCAGTGACCGTGAAGAGATGCTTAACGTCCGAGATGCTTCTTAAAGCCATGCCTCCTACCACAAAGAGGAAGTGAGGAAACGGGACTAATTCACGACCCGCTGAATTGAAAATTGGTAGTTCAGGAGTGTGATTCAGCAGTAGCCGGTAGAGCTGAAGGGGATGACCCTTTCGAACCCGGCATTCCTCTGCTGGAGTCCCAAACTTAATTCTTCTCTAGGTAGAACAGCTAGAGAAGCTGTGCGTACCTGCCCCATCAAAGGAGCAGTGATACTCAATGATTAGAAACCACCTAAGTGCTTATCGATAGGGAATGTGTTAATAAATTCTATTTATAAATTATAATACCTTAAGGCAGTTAAAATTAACTGGGTCTAAATCAACCGGGGGTAAATCATAATGTTAAGCAAATATAGGACATGCCGTGGTGATTGCATTTACGTGTAGAATTTAAAAGCTCGGGACAGTACTATATCGTTTACAGAGCAGAGTTTTGTAATGAAAGCCTGAGATCAAGGATAGGAAAAATAAGCAGCAGCTTCAGATCAGAGGTGACTCTGGGGATGGAAGGAGAGAAGTTAGTTGGACATGGGGACCTCCAGCCCTACCTGTAAACTTTTCTTTCTTCAAAATATCTGAAGTAAAAATGGCAACAATTAACATCTATCAAATTCGAGTAGTGATTAATTGGGTGTGGTATAGTTTTCTATGTATATTTTATACATGGGAAATCTTTAATACTTTAAAGACAGTTAAAACGCCTAAATGAGCAATTTAAATCAGGGAAGCAAGGTCCAACGAGTCCACAGACTGGAACACCAGGCGGCCTTTAGAAACCAGCATGTCAGAGAACTTAGGGAAGCAGGGAAATGCTCAAGAGACATTTGATGTGAAGCGTAGATTAGAAAATTGTTGTATGGGGGACGTTTTGTCCGCAGACTTTAAAAAAAAAAGATGTACCTTCCTCTTTTCGTCACACATAGAAATGTGGAGACGAATGCCACATGGTCCCTGATTAGAGGTGAATTGTCTTTTCTCCCATATATCAGTTTTTACAATGAATGTACAGTCATTTATCAGAAAAAGAAACAACCTAATGATTAATTTGTACCAGCAGCCTGTCAAAATGAACAGCTGAAGAGCAGCGCTCAATTTCAGACCAAACGCCTTGAAATGATTTTTGCTCTTTACTGTGCTTATGCTGCCCTCCGATGGAGAAATAGAAGAATGCTTATGAACGTCGAGCAATTTATAAAATGCAGATGTGTTCTTCACATATTGATACAGACGCTATATAACTTTATTAAAAATTAATACATGTGCAATGTAAAAAACTTAAAGTACCCGGAAAAATACGAAGAAAGGAAAAACTCACCCATAATCTCACTTTATTATTAGCTCAGGATTCTGAGTTCCTGGGCAGGGGAGATAAACGAGATGAGGGTGTAGTAGTTCGTTCAGTATAAAGTCAGCTTTTCTGCTATTGGAGTGCTAACCTAGGCATTTTTAAAAAAAATTATTTATTTGTTTATGTGGCTGTGTTGGGTCTTCGTTGCTGCGCGCGGGCTTTCTCTAGTTGCGGCGAGCGGGGGTGGGGGGCTACTCTTCGTTGAGGTGTGCGGGCTTCTCATTGCAGTGGCTTCTCTTGTTGCGGAGCACGGGCTCTAGGCGCGCGCGCTTCAGTAGTTGTGGCACGTGGGCTCAGTAGTTGTGGCTCGCGGGCTCTAGAGCGCAGCCTCAGTAGTTGTGGCGCGCGGGCCCAGTTGCTCCGTGGCATGTGGGATCTTCCGGGACCAGGGCTCGAACCCGTGTCCCCTGCATTGCCAGGCGGATTCTTAACCGCTGCGCCACCAGGGAAGCCCAAGCTCTCCTTAAATTACCCGGTTTGTGCATGCCACGTGCTTCCTCTAGACACCCGGTCTCAATCAGACATAGATACACAATTTGTACAAATCGGTAGGAAAAAGGTAAAGAACCCGAGCAGGTGATAAGCAAAGGCACTGGATTCACAAAAGACAAAACCTTGTTGCCAGTGACCGTGAAGAGATGCTTAACGTCCGAGATGCTTCTTAAAGCCATGCCTCCTACCACAAAGAGGAAGTGAGGAAACGGGACTAATTCACGACCCGCTGAATTGAAAATTGGTAGTTCAGGAGTGTGATTCAGCAGTAGCCGGTAGAGCTGAAGGGGATGACCCTTTCGAACCCGGCATTCCTCTGCTGGAGTCCCAAACTTAATTCTTCTCTAGGTAGAACAGCTAGAGAAGCTGTGCGTACCTGCCCCATCAAAGGAGCAGTGATACTCAATGATTAGAAACCACCTAAGTGCTTATCGATAGGGAATGTGTTAATAAATTCTATTTATAAATTATAATACCTTAAGGCAGTTAAAATTAACTGGGTCTAAATCAACCGGGGGTAAATCATAATGTTAAGCAAATATAGGACATGCCGTGGTGATTGCATTTACGTGTAGAATTTAAAAGCTCGGGACAGTACTATATCGTTTACAGAGCAGAGTTTTGTAATGAAAGCCTGAGATCAAGGATAGGAAAAATAAGCAGCAGCTTCAGATCAGAGGTGACTCTGGGGATGGAAGGAGAGAAGTTAGTTGGACATGGGGACCTCCAGCCCTACCTGTAAACTTTTCTTTCTTCAAAATATCTGAAGTAAAAATGGCAACAATTAACATCTATCAAATTCGAGTAGTGATTAATTGGGTGTGGTATAGTTTTCTATGTATATTTTATACATGGGAAATCTTTAATACTTTAAAGACAGTTAAAACGCCTAAATGAGCAATTTAAATCAGGGAAGCAAGGTCCAACGAGTCCACAGACTGGAACACCAGGCAGCCTTTAGAAACCAGCATGTCAGAGAACTTAGGGAAGCAGGGAAATGCTCAAGAGACATTTGATGTGAAGCGTAGATTAGAAAATTGTTGTATGGGGGACGTTTTGTCAGCAGACTTAAAAAAAAAAAGATGTACCACCTTCCTCTTTTCGTCACACATAGAAATGTGGAGACGAATGCCACATGGTCCCTGATTAGAGGTGAATTGTCTTTTCTCCCATATATCAGTTTTTACAATGAATGTACAGTCATTTATCAGAAAAAGAAACAACCTAATGATTAATTTGTACCAGCAGCCTGTCAAAATGAACAGCTGAAGAGCAGCGCTCAATTTCAGACCAAACGCCTTGAAATGATTTTTGCTCTTTACTGTGCTTATGCTGCCCTCCGATGGAGAAATAGAAGAATGCTTATGAACGTCGAGCAATTTATAAAATGCAGATGTGTTCTTCACATATTGATACAGACGCTATATAACTTTATTAAAAATTAATACATGTGCAATGTAAAAAACTTAAAGTACCCGGAAAACTACGAAGAAAGGAAAAACTCACCCATAATCTCACTTTATTATTAGCTCAGGATTCTGAGTTCCTGGGCAGGGGAGATAAACGAGATGAGGGTGTAGTAGTTCGTTCAGTATAAAGTCAGCTTTTCTGCTATTGGAGTGCTAACCTAGGCATTTTTAAAAAAAATTATTTATTTGTTTATGTGGCTGTGTTGGGTCTTCGTTGCTGCGCGCGGGCTTTCTCTAGTTGCGGCGAGCGGGGGTGGGGGGCTACTCTTCGTTGAGGTGTGCGGGCTTCTCATTGCAGTGGCTTCTCTTGTTGCGGAGCACGGGCTCTAGGCGCGCGCGCTTCAGTAGTTGTGGCACGTGGGCTCAGTAGTTGTGGCTCGCGGGCTCTAGAGCGCAGCCTCAGTAGTTGTGGCGCGCGGGCCCAGTTGCTCCGTGGCATGTGGGATCTTCCGGGACCAGGGCTCGAACCCGTGTCCCCTGCATTGCCAGGCGGATTCTTAACCGCTGCGCCACCAGGGAAGCCCAAGCTCTCCTTAAATTACCCGGTTTGTGCATGCCACGTGCTTCCTCTAGACACCCGGTCTCAATCAGACATAGATACACAATTTGTACAAATCGGTAGGAAAAAGGTAAAGAACCCGAGCAGGTGATAAGCAAAGGCACTGGATTCACAAAAGACAAAACCTTGTTGCCCGTGACCGTGAAGAGATGCTTAACGTCCGAGATGCTTCTTAAAGCCATGCCTCCTACCACAAAGAGGAAGTGAGGAAACGGGACTAATTCACGACCCGCTGAATTGAAAATTGGTAGTTCAGGAGTGTGATTCAGCAGTAGCCGGTAGAGCTGAAGGGGATGACCCTTTCGAACCCGGCATTCCTCTGCTGGAGTCCCAAACTTAATTCTTCTCTAGGTAGAACAGCTAGAGAAGCTGTGCGTACCTGCCCCATCAAAGGAGCAGTGATACTCAATGATTAGAAACCACCTAAGTGCTTATCGATAGGGAATGTGTTAATAAATTCTATTTATAAATTATAATACCTTAAGGCAGTTAAAATTAACTGGGTCTAAATCAACCGGGGGTAAATCATAATGTTAAGCAAATATAGGACATGCCGTGGTGATTGCATTTACGTGTAGAATTTAAAAGCTCGGGACAGTACTATATCGTTTACAGAGCAGAGTTTTGTAATGAAAGCCTGAGATCAAGGATAGGAAAAATAAGCAGCAGCTTCAGATCAGAGGTGACTCTGGGGATGGAAGGAGAGAAGTTAGTTGGACATGGGGACCTCCAGCCCTACCTGTAAACTTTTCTTTCTTCAAAATATCTGAAGTAAAAATGGCAACAATTAACATCTATCAAATTCGAGTAGTGATTAATTGGGTGTGGTATAGTTTTCTATGTATATTTTATACATGGGAAATCTTTAATACTTTAAAGACAGTTAAAACGCCTAAATGAGCAATTTAAATCAGGGAAGCAAGGTCCAACGAGTCCACAGACTGGAACACCAGGCGGCCTTTAGAAACCAGCATGTCAGAGAACTTAGGGAAGCAGGGAAATGCTCAAGAGACATTTGATGTGAAGCGTAGATTAGAAAATTGTTGTATGGGGGACGTTTTGTCAGCAGACTTAAAAAAAAAAAGATGTACCACCTTCCTCTTTTCGTCACACATAGAAATGTGGAGACGAATGCCACATGGTCCCTGATTAGAGGTGAATTGTCTTTTCTCCCATATATCAGTTTTTACAATGAATGTACAGTCATTTATCAGAAAAAGAAACAACCTAATGATTAATTTGTACCAGCAGCCTGTCAAAATGAACAGCTGAAGAGCAGCGCTCAATTTCAGACCAAACGCCTTGAAATGATTTTTGCTCTTTACTGTGCTTATGCTGCCCTCCGATGGAGAAATAGAAGAATGCTTATGAACGTCGAGCAATTTATAAAATGCAGATGTGTTCTTCACATATTGATACAGACGCTATATAACTTTATTAAAAATTAATACATGTGCAATGTAAAAAACTTAAAGTACCCGGAAAACTACGAAGAAAGGAAAAACTCACCCATAATCTCACTTTATTATTAGCTCAGGATTCTGAGTTCCTGGGCAGGGGAGATAAACGAGATGAGGGTGTAGTAGTTCGTTCAGTATAAAGTCAGCTTTTCTGCTATTGGAGTGCTAACCTAGGCATTTTTAAAAAAAATTATTTATTTGTTTATGTGGCTGTGTTGGGTCTTCGTTGCTGCGCGCGGGCTTTCTCTAGTTGCGGCGAGCGGGGGTGGGGGGCTACTCTTCGTTGAGGTGTGCGGGCTTCTCATTGCAGTGGCTTCTCTTGTTGCGGAGCACGGGCTCTAGGCGCGCGCGCTTCAGTAGTTGTGGCACGTGGGCTCAGTAGTTGTGGCTCGCGGGCTCTAGAGCGCAGCCTCAGTAGTTGTGGCGCGCGGGCCCAGTTGCTCCGTGGCATGTGGGATCTTCCGGGACCAGGGCTCGAACCCGTGTCCCCTGCATTGCCAGGCGGATTCTTAACCGCTGCGCCACCAGGGAAGCCCAAGCTCTCCTTAAATTACCCGGTTTGTGCATGCCACGTGCTTCCTCTAGACACCCGGTCTCAATCAGACATAGATACACAATTTGTACAAATCGGTAGGAAAAAGGTAAAGAACCCGAGCAGGTGATAAGCAAAGGCACTGGATTCACAAAAGACAAAACCTTGTTGCCCGTGACCGTGAAGAGATGCTTAACGTCCGAGATGCTTCTTAAAGCCATGCCTCCTACCACAAAGAGGAAGTGAGGAAACGGGACTAATTCACGACCCGCTGAATTGAAAATTGGTAGTTCAGGAGTGTGATTCAGCAGTAGCCGGTAGAGCTGAAGGGGATGACCCTTTCGAACCCGGCATTCCTCTGCTGGAGTCCCAAACTTAATTCTTCTCTAGGTAGAACAGCTAGAGAAGCTGTGCGTACCTGCCCCATCAAAGGAGCAGTGATACTCAATGATTAGAAACCACCTAAGTGCTTATCGATAGGGAATGTGTTAATAAATTCTATTTATAAATTATAATACCTTAAGGCAGTTAAAATTAACTGGGTCTAAATCAACCGGGGGTAAATCATAATGTTAAGCAAATATAGGACATGCCGTGGTGATTGCATTTACGTGTAGAATTTAAAAGCTCGGGACAGTACTATATCGTTTACAGAGCAGAGTTTTGTAATGAAAGCCTGAGATCAAGGATAGGAAAAATAAGCAGCAGCTTCAGATCAGAGGTGACTCTGGGGATGGAAGGAGAGAAGTTAGTTGGACATGGGGACCTCCAGCCCTACCTGTAAACTTTTCTTTCTTCAAAATATCTGAAGTAAAAATGGCAACAATTAACATCTATCAAATTCGAGTAGTGATTAATTGGGTGTGGTATAGTTTTCTATGTATATTTTATACATGGGAAATCTTTAATACTTTAAAGACAGTTAAAACGCCTAAATGAGCAATTTAAATCAGGGAAGCAAGGTCCAACGAGTCCACAGACTGGAACACCAGGCGGCCTTTAGAAACCAGCATGTCAGAGAACTTAGGGAAGCAGGGAAATGCTCAAGAGACATTTGATGTGAAGCGTAGATTAGAAAATTGTTGTATGGGGGACGTTTTGTCAGCAGACTTAAAAAAAAAAAGATGTACCACCTTCCTCTTTTCGTCACACATAGAAATGTGGAGACGAATGCCACATGGTCCCTGATTAGAGGTGAATTGTCTTTTCTCCCATATATCAGTTTTTACAATGAATGTACAGTCATTTATCAGAAAAAGAAACAACCTAATGATTAATTTGTACCAGCAGCCTGTCAAAATGAACAGCTGAAGAGCAGCGCTCAATTTCAGACCAAACGCCTTGAAATGATTTTTGCTCTTTACTGTGCTTATGCTGCCCTCCGATGGAGAAATAGAAGAATGCTTATGAACGTCGAGCAATTTATAAAATGCAGATGTGTTCTTCACATATTGATACAGACGCTATATAACTTTATTAAAAATTAATACATGTGCAATGTAAAAAACTTAAAGTACCCGGAAAACTACGAAGAAAGGAAAAACTCACCCATAATCTCACTTTATTATTAGCTCAGGATTCTGAGTTCCTGGGCAGGGGAGATAAACGAGATGAGGGTGTAGTAGTTCGTTCAGTATAAAGTCAGCTTTTCTGCTATTGGAGTGCTAACCTAGGCATTTTTAAAAAAAATTATTTATTTGTTTATGTGGCTGTGTTGGGTCTTCGTTGCTGCGCGCGGGCTTTCTCTAGTTGCGGCGAGCGGGGGTGGGGGGCTACTCTTCGTTGAGGTGTGCGGGCTTCTCATTGCAGTGGCTTCTCTTGTTGCGGAGCACGGGCTCTAGGCGCGCGCGCTTCAGTAGTTGTGGCACGTGGGCTCAGTAGTTGTGGCTCGCGGGCTCTAGGGCGCAGCCTCAGTAGTTGTGGCGCGCGGGCCCAGTTGCTCCGTGGCATGTGGGATCTTCCGGGACCAGGGCTCGAACCCGTGTCCCCTGCATTGCCAGGCGGATTCTTAACCGCTGCGCCACCAGGGAAGCCCAAGCTCTCCTTAAATTACCCGGTTTGTGCATGCCACGTGCTTCCTCTAGACACCCGGTCTCAATCAGACATAGATACACAATTTGTACAAATCGGTAGGAAAAAGGTAAAGAACCCGAGCAGGTGATAAGCAAAGGCACTGGATTCACAAAAGACAAAACCTTGTTGCCAGTGACCGTGAAGAGATGCTTAACGTCCGAGATGCTTCTTAAAGCCATGCCTCCTACCACAAAGAGGAAGTGAGGAAACGGGACTAATTCACGACCCGCTGAATTGAAAATTGGTAGTTCAGGAGTGTGATTCAGCAGTAGCCGGTAGAGCTGAAGGGGATGACCCTTTCGAACCCGGCATTCCTCTGCTGGAGTCCCAAACTTAATTCTTCTCTAGGTAGAACAGCTAGAGAAGCTGTGCGTACCTGCCCCATCAAAGGAGCAGTGATACTCAATGATTAGAAACCACCTAAGTGCTTATCGATAGGGAATGTGTTAATAAATTCTATTTATAAATTATAATACCTTAAGGCAGTTAAAATTAACTGGGTCTAAATCAACCGGGGGTAAATCATAATGTTAAGCAAATATAGGACATGCCGTGGTGATTGCATTTACGTGTAGAATTTAAAAGCTCGGGACAGTACTATATCGTTTACAGAGCAGAGTTTTGTAATGAAAGCCTGAGATCAAGGATAGGAAAAATAAGCAGCAGCTTCAGATCAGAGGTGACTCTGGGGATGGAAGGAGAGAAGTTAGTTGGACATGGGGACCTCCAGCCCTACCTGTAAACTTTTCTTTCTTCAAAATATCTGAAGTAAAAATGGCAACAATTAACATCTATCAAATTCGAGTAGTGATTAATTGGGTGTGGTATAGTTTTCTATGTATATTTTATACATGGGAAATCTTTAATACTTTAAAGACAGTTAAAACGCCTAAATGAGCAATTTAAATCAGGGAAGCAAGGTCCAACGAGTCCACAGACTGGAACACCAGGCGGCCTTTAGAAACCAGCATGTCAGAGAACTTAGGGAAGCAGGGAAATGCTCAAGAGACATTTGATGTGAAGCGTAGATTAGAAAATTGTTGTATGGGGGACGTTTTGTCAGCAGACTTAAAAAAAAAAAGATGTACCACCTTCCTCTTTTCGTCACACATAGAAATGTGGAGACGAATGCCACATGGTCCCTGATTAGAGGTGAATTGTCTTTTCTCCCATATATCAGTTTTTACAATGAATGTACAGTCATTTATCAGAAAAAGAAACAACCTAATGATTAATTTGTACCAGCAGCCTGTCAAAATGAACAGCTGAAGAGCAGCGCTCAATTTCAGACCAAACGCCTTGAAATGATTTTTGCTCTTTACTGTGCTTATGCTGCCCTCCGATGGAGAAATAGAAGAATGCTTATGAGCGTCGAGCAATTTATAAAATGCAGATGTGTTCTTCACATATTGATACAGACGCTATATAACTTTATTAAAAATTAATACATGTGCAATGTAAAAAACTTAAAGTACCCGGAAAACTACGAAGAAAGGAAAAACTCACCCATAATCTCACTTTATTATTAGCTCAGGATTCTGAGTTCCTGGGCAGGGGAGATAAACGAGATGAGGGTGTAGTAGTTCGTTCAGTATAAAGTCAGCTTTTCTGCTATTGGAGTGCTAACCTAGGCATTTTTAAAAAAAATTATTTATTTGTTTATGTGGCTGTGTTGGGTCTTCGTTGCTGCGCGCGGGCTTTCTCTAGTTGCGGCGAGCGGGGGTGGGGGGCTACTCTTCGTTGAGGTGTGCGGGCTTCTCATTGCAGTGGCTTCTCTTGTTGCGGAGCACGGGCTCTAGGCGCGCGCGCTTCAGTAGTTGTGGCACGTGGGCTCAGTAGTTGTGGCTCGCGGGCTCTAGAGCGCAGCCTCAGTAGTTGTGGCGCGCGGGCCCAGTTGCTCCGTGGCATGTGGGATCTTCCGGGACCAGGGCTCGAACCCGTGTCCCCTGCATTGCCAGGCGGATTCTTAACCGCTGCGCCACCAGGGAAGCCCAAGCTCTCCTTAAATTACCCGGTTTGTGCATGCCACGTGCTTCCTCTAGACACCCGGTCTCAATCAGACATAGATACACAATTTGTACAAATCGGTAGGAAAAAGGTAAAGAACCCGAGCAGGTGATAAGCAAAGGCACTGGATTCACAAAAGACAAAACCTTGTTGCCCGTGACCGTGAAGAGATGCTTAACGTCCGAGATGCTTCTTAAAGCCATGCCTCCTACCACAAAGAGGAAGTGAGGAAACGGGACTAATTCACGACCCGCTGAATTGAAAATTGGTAGTTCAGGAGTGTGATTCAGCAGTAGCCGGTAGAGCTGAAGGGGATGACCCTTTCGAACCCGGCATTCCTCTGCTGGAGTCCCAAACTTAATTCTTCTCTAGGTAGAACAGCTAGAGAAGCTGTGCGTACCTGCCCCATCAAAGGAGCAGTGATACTCAATGATTAGAAACCACCTAAGTGCTTATCGATAGGGAATGTGTTAATAAATTCTATTTATAAATTATAATACCTTAAGGCAGTTAAAATTAACTGGGTCTAAATCAACCGGGGGTAAATCATAATGTTAAGCAAATATAGGACATGCCGTGGTGATTGCATTTACGTGTAGAATTTAAAAGCTCGGGACAGTACTATATCGTTTACAGAGCAGAGTTTTGTAATGAAAGCCTGAGATCAAGGATAGGAAAAATAAGCAGCAGCTTCAGATCAGAGGTGACTCTGGGGATGGAAGGAGAGAAGTTAGTTGGACATGGGGACCTCCAGCCCTACCTGTAAACTTTTCTTTCTTCAAAATATCTGAAGTAAAAATGGCAACAATTAACATCTATCAAATTCGAGTAGTGATTAATTGGGTGTGGTATAGTTTTCTATGTATATTTTATACATGGGAAATCTTTAATACTTTAAAGACAGTTAAAACGCCTAAATGAGCAATTTAAATCAGGGAAGCAAGGTCCAACGAGTCCACAGACTGGAACACCAGGCGGCCTTTAGAAACCAGCATGTCAGAGAACTTAGGGAAGCAGGGAAATGCTCAAGAGACATTTGATGTGAAGCGTAGATTAGAAAATTGTTGTATGGGGGACGTTTTGTCAGCAGACTTAAAAAAAAAAAGATGTACCACCTTCCTCTTTTCGTCACACATAGAAATGTGGAGACGAATGCCACATGGTCCCTGATTAGAGGTGAATTGTCTTTTCTCCCATATATCAGTTTTTACAATGAATGTACAGTCATTTATCAGAAAAAGAAACAACCTAATGATTAATTTGTACCAGCAGCCTGTCAAAATGAACAGCTGAAGAGCAGCGCTCAATTTCAGACCAAACGCCTTGAAATGATTTTTGCTCTTTACTGTGCTTATGCTGCCCTCCGATGGAGAAATAGAAGAATGCTTATGAACGTCGAGCAATTTATAAAATGCAGATGTGTTCTTCACATATTGATACAGACGCTATATAACTTTATTAAAAATTAATACATGTGCAATGTAAAAAACTTAAAGTACCCGGAAAACTACGAAGAAAGGAAAAACTCACCCATAATCTCACTTTATTATTAGCTCAGGATTCTGAGTTCCTGGGCAGGGGAGATAAACGAGATGAGGGTGTAGTAGTTCGTTCAGTATAAAGTCAGCTTTTCTGCTATTGGAGTGCTAACCTAGGCATTTTTAAAAAAAATTATTTATTTGTTTATGTGGCTGTGTTGGGTCTTCGTTGCTGCGCGCGGGCTTTCTCTAGTTGCGGCGAGCGGGGGTGGGGGGCTACTCTTCGTTGAGGTGTGCGGGCTTCTCATTGCAGTGGCTTCTCTTGTTGCGGAGCACGGGCTCTAGGCGCGCGCGCTTCAGTAGTTGTGGCACGTGGGCTCAGTAGTTGTGGCTCGCGGGCTCTAGAGCGCAGCCTCAGTAGTTGTGGCGCGCGGGCCCAGTTGCTCCGTGGCATGTGGGATCTTCCGGGACCAGGGCTCGAACCCGTGTCCCCTGCATTGCCAGGCGGATTCTTAACCGCTGCGCCACCAGGGAAGCCCAAGCTCTCCTTAAATTACCCGGTTTGTGCATGCCACGTGCTTCCTCTAGACACCCGGTCTCAATCAGACATAGATACACAATTTGTACAAATCGGTAGGAAAAAGGTAAAGAACCCGAGCAGGTGATAAGCAAAGGCACTGGATTCACAAAAGACAAAACCTTGTTGCCCGTGACCGTGAAGAGATGCTTAACGTCCGAGATGCTTCTTAAAGCCATGCCTCCTACCACAAAGAGGAAGTGAGGAAACGGGACTAATTCACGACCCGCTGAATTGAAAATTGGTAGTTCAGGAGTGTGATTCAGCAGTAGCCGGTAGAGCTGAAGGGGATGACCCTTTCGAACCCGGCATTCCTCTGCTGGAGTCCCAAACTTAATTCTTCTCTAGGTAGAACAGCTAGAGAAGCTGTGCGTACCTGCCCCATCAAAGGAGCAGTGATACTCAATGATTAGAAACCACCTAAGTGCTTATCGATAGGGAATGTGTTAATAAATTCTATTTATAAATTATAATACCTTAAGGCAGTTAAAATTAACTGGGTCTAAATCAACCGGGGGTAAATCATAATGTTAAGCAAATATAGGACATGCCGTGGTGATTGCATTTACGTGTAGAATTTAAAAGCTCGGGACAGTACTATATCGTTTACAGAGCAGAGTTTTGTAATGAAAGCCTGAGATCAAGGATAGGAAAAATAAGCAGCAGCTTCAGATCAGAGGTGACTCTGGGGATGGAAGGAGAGAAGTTAGTTGGACATGGGGACCTCCAGCCCTACCTGTAAACTTTTCTTTCTTCAAAATATCTGAAGTAAAAATGGCAACAATTAACATCTATCAAATTCGAGTAGTGATTAATTGGGTGTGGTATAGTTTTCTATGTATATTTTATACATGGGAAATCTTTAATACTTTAAAGACAGTTAAAACGCCTAAATGAGCAATTTAAATCAGGGAAGCAAGGTCCAACGAGTCCACAGACTGGAACACCAGGCGGCCTTTAGAAACCAGCATGTCAGAGAACTTAGGGAAGCAGGGAAATGCTCAAGAGACATTTGATGTGAAGCGTAGATTAGAAAATTGTTGTATGGGGGACGTTTTGTCAGCAGACTTAAAAAAAAAAAGATGTACCACCTTCCTCTTTTCGTCACACATAGAAATGTGGAGACGAATGCCACATGGTCCCTGATTAGAGGTGAATTGTCTTTTCTCCCATATATCAGTTTTTACAATGAATGTACAGTCATTTATCAGAAAAAGAAACAACCTAATGATTAATTTGTACCAGCAGCCTGTCAAAATGAACAGCTGAAGAGCAGCGCTCAATTTCAGACCAAACGCCTTGAAATGATTTTTGCTCTTTACTGTGCTTATGCTGCCCTCCGATGGAGAAATAGAAGAATGCTTATGAACGTCGAGCAATTTATAAAATGCAGATGTGTTCTTCACATATTGATACAGACGCTATATAACTTTATTAAAAATTAATACATGTGCAATGTAAAAAACTTAAAGTACCCGGAAAAATACGAAGAAAGGAAAAACTCACCCATAATCTCACTTTATTATTAGCTCAGGATTCTGAGTTCCTGGGCAGGGGAGATAAACGAGATGAGGGTGTAGTAGTTCGTTCAGTATAAAGTCAGCTTTTCTGCTATTGGAGTGCTAACCTAGGCATTTTTAAAAAAAAATATTTATTTGTTTATGTGGCTGTGTTGGGTCTTCGTTGCTGCGCGCGGGCTTTCTCTAGTTGCGGCGAGCGGGGGTGGGGGGCTACTCTTCGTTGAGGTGTGCGGGCTTCTCATTGCAGTGGCTTCTCTTGTTGCGGAGCACGGGCTCTAGGCGCGCGCGCTTCAGTAGTTGTGGCACGTGGGCTCAGTAGTTGTGGCTCGCGGGCTCTAGGGCGCAGCCTCAGTAGTTGTGGCGCGCGGGCCCAGTTGCTCCGTGGCATGTGGGATCTTCCGGGACCAGGGCTCGAACCCGTGTCCCCTGCATTGCCAGGCGGATTCTTAACCGCTGCGCCACCAGGGAAGCCCAAGCTCTCCTTAAATTACCCGGTTTGTGCATGCCACGTGCTTCCTCTAGACACCCGGTCTCAATCAGACATAGATACACAATTTGTACAAATCGGTAGGAAAAAGGTAAAGAACCCGAGCAGGTGATAAGCAAAGGCACTGGATTCACAAAAGACAAAACCTTGTTGCCAGTGACCGTGAAGAGATGCTTAACGTCCGAGATGCTTCTTAAAGCCATGCCTCCTACCACAAAGAGGAAGTGAGGAAACGGGACTAATTCACGACCCGCTGAATTGAAAATTGGTAGTTCAGGAGTGTGATTCAGCAGTAGCCGGTAGAGCTGAAGGGGATGACCCTTTCGAACCCGGCATTCCTCTGCTGGAGTCCCAAACTTAATTCTTCTCTAGGTAGAACAGCTAGAGAAGCTGTGCGTACCTGCCCCATCAAAGGAGCAGTGATACTCAATGATTAGAAACCACCTAAGTGCTTATCGATAGGGAATGTGTTAATAAATTCTATTTATAAATTATAATACCTTAAGGCAGTTAAAATTAACTGGGTCTAAATCAACCGGGGGTAAATCATAATGTTAAGCAAATATAGGACATGCCGTGGTGATTGCATTTACGTGTAGAATTTAAAAGCTCGGGACAGTACTATATCGTTTACAGAGCAGAGTTTTGTAATGAAAGCCTGAGATCAAGGATAGGAAAAATAAGCAGCAGCTTCAGATCAGAGGTGACTCTGGGGATGGAAGGAGAGAAGTTAGTTGGACATGGGGACCTCCAGCCCTACCTGTAAACTTTTCTTTCTTCAAAATATCTGAAGTAAAAATGGCAACAATTAACATCTATCAAATTCGAGTAGTGATTAATTGGGTGTGGTATAGTTTTCTATGTATATTTTATACATGGGAAATCTTTAATACTTTAAAGACAGTTAAAACGCCTAAATGAGCAATTTAAATCAGGGAAGCAAGGTCCAACGAGTCCACAGACTGGAACACCAGGCGGCCTTTAGAAACCAGCATGTCAGAGAACTTAGGGAAGCAGGGAAATGCTCAAGAGACATTTGATGTGAAGCGTAGATTAGAAAATTGTTGTATGGGGGACGTTTTGTCAGCAGACTTAAAAAAAAAAAGATGTACCACCTTCCTCTTTTCGTCACACATAGAAATGTGGAGACGAATGCCACATGGTCCCTGATTAGAGGTGAATTGTCTTTTCTCCCATATATCAGTTTTTACAATGAATGTACAGTCATTTATCAGAAAAAGAAACAACCTAATGATTAATTTGTACCAGCAGCCTGTCAAAATGAACAGCTGAAGAGCAGCGCTCAATTTCAGACCAAACGCCTTGAAATGATTTTTGCTCTTTACTGTGCTTATGCTGCCCTCCGATGGAGAAATAGAAGAATGCTTATGAGCGTCGAGCAATTTATAAAATGCAGATGTGTTCTTCACATATTGATACAGACGCTATATAACTTTATTAAAAATTAATACATGTGCAATGTAAAAAACTTAAAGTACCCGGAAAACTACGAAGAAAGGAAAAACTCACCCATAATCTCACTTTATTATTAGCTCAGGATTCTGAGTTCCTGGGCAGGGGAGATAAACGAGATGAGGGTGTAGTAGTTCGTTCAGTATAAAGTCAGCTTTTCTGCTATTGGAGTGCTAACCTAGGCATTTTTAAAAAAAATTATTTATTTGTTTATGTGGCTGTGTTGGGTCTTCGTTGCTGCGCGCGGGCTTTCTCTAGTTGCGGCGAGCGGGGGTGGGGGGCTACTCTTCGTTGAGGTGTGCGGGCTTCTCATTGCAGTGGCTTCTCTTGTTGCGGAGCACGGGCTCTAGGCGCGCGCGCTTCAGTAGTTGTGGCACGTGGGCTCAGTAGTTGTGGCTCGCGGGCTCTAGAGCGCAGCCTCAGTAGTTGTGGCGCGCGGGCCCAGTTGCTCCGTGGCATGTGGGATCTTCCGGGACCAGGGCTCGAACCCGTGTCCCCTGCATTGCCAGGCGGATTCTTAACCGCTGCGCCACCAGGGAAGCCCAAGCTCTCCTTAAATTACCCGGTTTGTGCATGCCACGTGCTTCCTCTAGACACCCGGTCTCAATCAGACATAGATACACAATTTGTACAAATCGGTAGGAAAAAGGTAAAGAACCCGAGCAGGTGATAAGCAAAGGCACTGGATTCACAAAAGACAAAACCTTGTTGCCCGTGACCGTGAAGAGATGCTTAACGTCCGAGATGCTTCTTAAAGCCATGCCTCCTACCACAAAGAGGAAGTGAGGAAACGGGACTAATTCACGACCCGCTGAATTGAAAATTGGTAGTTCAGGAGTGTGATTCAGCAGTAGCCGGTAGAGCTGAAGGGGATGACCCTTTCGAACCCGGCATTCCTCTGCTGGAGTCCCAAACTTAATTCTTCTCTAGGTAGAACAGCTAGAGAAGCTGTGCGTACCTGCCCCATCAAAGGAGCAGTGATACTCAATGATTAGAAACCACCTAAGTGCTTATCGATAGGGAATGTGTTAATAAATTCTATTTATAAATTATAATACCTTAAGGCAGTTAAAATTAACTGGGTCTAAATCAACCGGGGGTAAATCATAATGTTAAGCAAATATAGGACATGCCGTGGTGATTGCATTTACGTGTAGAATTTAAAAGCTCGGGACAGTACTATATCGTTTACAGAGCAGAGTTTTGTAATGAAAGCCTGAGATCAAGGATAGGAAAAATAAGCAGCAGCTTCAGATCAGAGGTGACTCTGGGGATGGAAGGAGAGAAGTTAGTTGGACATGGGGACCTCCAGCCCTACCTGTAAACTTTTCTTTCTTCAAAATATCTGAAGTAAAAATGGCAACAATTAACATCTATCAAATTCGAGTAGTGATTAATTGGGTGTGGTATAGTTTTCTATGTATATTTTATACATGGGAAATCTTTAATACTTTAAAGACAGTTAAAACGCCTAAATGAGCAATTTAAATCAGGGAAGCAAGGTCCAACGAGTCCACAGACTGGAACACCAGGCGGCCTTTAGAAACCAGCATGTCAGAGAACTTAGGGAAGCAGGGAAATGCTCAAGAGACATTTGATGTGAAGCGTAGATTAGAAAATTGTTGTATGGGGGACGTTTTGTCAGCAGACTTAAAAAAAAAAAGATGTACCACCTTCCTCTTTTCGTCACACATAGAAATGTGGAGACGAATGCCACATGGTCCCTGATTAGAGGTGAATTGTCTTTTCTCCCATATATCAGTTTTTACAATGAATGTACAGTCATTTATCAGAAAAAGAAACAACCTAATGATTAATTTGTACCAGCAGCCTGTCAAAATGAACAGCTGAAGAGCAGCGCTCAATTTCAGACCAAACGCCTTGAAATGATTTTTGCTCTTTACTGTGCTTATGCTGCCCTCCGATGGAGAAATAGAAGAATGCTTATGAACGTCGAGCAATTTATAAAATGCAGATGTGTTCTTCACATATTGATACAGACGCTATATAACTTTATTAAAAATTAATACATGTGCAATGTAAAAAACTTAAAGTACCCGGAAAACTACGAAGAAAGGAAAAACTCACCCATAATCTCACTTTATTATTAGCTCAGGATTCTGAGTTCCTGGGCAGGGGAGATAAACGAGATGAGGGTGTAGTAGTTCGTTCAGTATAAAGTCAGCTTTTCTGCTATTGGAGTGCTAACCTAGGCATTTTTAAAAAAAATTATTTATTTGTTTATGTGGCTGTGTTGGGTCTTCGTTGCTGCGCGCGGGCTTTCTCTAGTTGCGGCGAGCGGGGGTGGGGGGCTACTCTTCGTTGAGGTGTGCGGGCTTCTCATTGCAGTGGCTTCTCTTGTTGCGGAGCACGGGCTCTAGGCGCGCGCGCTTCAGTAGTTGTGGCACGTGGGCTCAGTAGTTGTGGCTCGCGGGCTCTAGGGCGCAGCCTCAGTAGTTGTGGCGCGCGGGCCCAGTTGCTCCGTGGCATGTGGGATCTTCCGGGACCAGGGCTCGAACCCGTGTCCCCTGCATTGCCAGGCGGATTCTTAACCGCTGCGCCACCAGGGAAGCCCAAGCTCTCCTTAAATTACCCGGTTTGTGCATGCCACGTGCTTCCTCTAGACACCCGGTCTCAATCAGACATAGATACACAATTTGTACAAATCGGTAGGAAAAAGGTAAAGAACCCGAGCAGGTGATAAGCAAAGGCACTGGATTCACAAAAGACAAAACCTTGTTGCCCGTGACCGTGAAGAGATGCTTAACGTCCGAGATGCTTCTTAAAGCCATGCCTCCTACCACAAAGAGGAAGTGAGGAAACGGGACTAATTCACGACCCGCTGAATTGAAAATTGGTAGTTCAGGAGTGTGATTCAGCAGTAGCCGGTAGAGCTGAAGGGGATGACCCTTTCGAACCCGGCATTCCTCTGCTGGAGTCCCAAACTTAATTCTTCTCTAGGTAGAACAGCTAGAGAAGCTGTGCGTACCTGCCCCATCAAAGGAGCAGTGATACTCAATGATTAGAAACCACCTAAGTGCTTATCGATAGGGAATGTGTTAATAAATTCTATTTATAAATTATAATACCTTAAGGCAGTTAAAATTAACTGGGTCTAAATCAACCGGGGGTAAATCATAATGTTAAGCAAATATAGGACATGCCGTGGTGATTGCATTTACGTGTAGAATTTAAAAGCTCGGGACAGTACTATATCGTTTACAGAGCAGAGTTTTGTAATGAAAGCCTGAGATCAAGGATAGGAAAAATAAGCAGCAGCTTCAGATCAGAGGTGACTCTGGGGATGGAAGGAGAGAAGTTAGTTGGACATGGGGACCTCCAGCCCTACCTGTAAACTTTTCTTTCTTCAAAATATCTGAAGTAAAAATGGCAACAATTAACATCTATCAAATTCGAGTAGTGATTAATTGGGTGTGGTATAGTTTTCTATGTATATTTTATACATGGGAAATCTTTAATACTTTAAAGACAGTTAAAACGCCTAAATGAGCAATTTAAATCAGGGAAGCAAGGTCCAACGAGTCCACAGACTGGAACACCAGGCGGCCTTTAGAAACCAGCATGTCAGAGAACTTAGGGAAGCAGGGAAATGCTCAAGAGACATTTGATGTGAAGCGTAGATTAGAAAATTGTTGTATGGGGGACGTTTTGTCAGCAGACTTAAAAAAAAAAAGATGTACCACCTTCCTCTTTTCGTCACACATAGAAATGTGGAGACGAATGCCACATGGTCCCTGATTAGAGGTGAATTGTCTTTTCTCCCATATATCAGTTTTTACAATGAATGTACAGTCATTTATCAGAAAAAGAAACAACCTAATGATTAATTTGTACCAGCAGCCTGTCAAAATGAACAGCTGAAGAGCAGCGCTCAATTTCAGACCAAACGCCTTGAAATGATTTTTGCTCTTTACTGTGCTTATGCTGCCCTCCGATGGAGAAATAGAAGAATGCTTATGAACGTCGAGCAATTTATAAAATGCAGATGTGTTCTTCACATATTGATACAGACGCTATATAACTTTATTAAAAATTAATACATGTGCAATGTAAAAAACTTAAAGTACCCGGAAAAATACGAAGAAAGGAAAAACTCACCCATAATCTCACTTTATTATTAGCTCAGGATTCTGAGTTCCTGGGCAGGGGAGATAAACGAGATGAGGGTGTAGTAGTTCGTTCAGTATAAAGTCAGCTTTTCTGCTATTGGAGTGCTAACCTAGGCATTTTTAAAAAAAAATATTTATTTGTTTATGTGGCTGTGTTGGGTCTTCGTTGCTGCGCGCGGGCTTTCTCTAGTTGCGGCGAGCGGGGGTGGGGGGCTACTCTTCGTTGAGGTGTGCGGGCTTCTCATTGCAGTGGCTTCTCTTGTTGCGGAGCACGGGCTCTAGGCGCGCGCGCTTCAGTAGTTGTGGCACGTGGGCTCAGTAGTTGTGGCTCGCGGGCTCTAGGGCGCAGCCTCAGTAGTTGTGGCGCGCGGGCCCAGTTGCTCCGTGGCATGTGGGATCTTCCGGGACCAGGGCTCGAACCCGTGTCCCCTGCATTGCCAGGCGGATTCTTAACCGCTGCGCCACCAGGGAAGCCCAAGCTCTCCTTAAATTACCCGGTTTGTGCATGCCACGTGCTTCCTCTAGACACCCGGTCTCAATCAGACATAGATACACAATTTGTACAAATCGGTAGGAAAAAGGTAAAGAACCCGAGCAGGTGATAAGCAAAGGCACTGGATTCACAAAAGACAAAACCTTGTTGCCAGTGACCGTGAAGAGATGCTTAACGTCCGAGATGCTTCTTAAAGCCATGCCTCCTACCACAAAGAGGAAGTGAGGAAACGGGACTAATTCACGACCCGCTGAATTGAAAATTGGTAGTTCAGGAGTGTGATTCAGCAGTAGCCGGTAGAGCTGAAGGGGATGACCCTTTCGAACCCGGCATTCCTCTGCTGGAGTCCCAAACTTAATTCTTCTCTAGGTAGAACAGCTAGAGAAGCTGTGCGTACCTGCCCCATCAAAGGAGCAGTGATACTCAATGATTAGAAACCACCTAAGTGCTTATCGATAGGGAATGTGTTAATAAATTCTATTTATAAATTATAATACCTTAAGGCAGTTAAAATTAACTGGGTCTAAATCAACCGGGGGTAAATCATAATGTTAAGCAAATATAGGACATGCCGTGGTGATTGCATTTACGTGTAGAATTTAAAAGCTCGGGACAGTACTATATCGTTTACAGAGCAGAGTTTTGTAATGAAAGCCTGAGATCAAGGATAGGAAAAATAAGCAGCAGCTTCAGATCAGAGGTGACTCTGGGGATGGAAGGAGAGAAGTTAGTTGGACATGGGGACCTCCAGCCCTACCTGTAAACTTTTCTTTCTTCAAAATATCTGAAGTAAAAATGGCAACAATTAACATCTATCAAATTCGAGTAGTGATTAATTGGGTGTGGTATAGTTTTCTATGTATATTTTATACATGGGAAATCTTTAATACTTTAAAGACAGTTAAAACGCCTAAATGAGCAATTTAAATCAGGGAAGCAAGGTCCAACGAGTCCACAGACTGGAACACCAGGCGGCCTTTAGAAACCAGCATGTCAGAGAACTTAGGGAAGCAGGGAAATGCTCAAGAGACATTTGATGTGAAGCGTAGATTAGAAAATTGTTGTATGGGGGACGTTTTGTCAGCAGACTTAAAAAAAAAAAGATGTACCACCTTCCTCTTTTCGTCACACATAGAAATGTGGAGACGAATGCCACATGGTCCCTGATTAGAGGTGAATTGTCTTTTCTCCCATATATCAGTTTTTACAATGAATGTACAGTCATTTATCAGAAAAAGAAACAACCTAATGATTAATTTGTACCAGCAGCCTGTCAAAATGAACAGCTGAAGAGCAGCGCTCAATTTCAGACCAAACGCCTTGAAATGATTTTTGCTCTTTACTGTGCTTATGCTGCCCTCCGATGGAGAAATAGAAGAATGCTTATGAGCGTCGAGCAATTTATAAAATGCAGATGTGTTCTTCACATATTGATACAGACGCTATATAACTTTATTAAAAATTAATACATGTGCAATGTAAAAAACTTAAAGTACCCGGAAAACTACGAAGAAAGGAAAAACTCACCCATAATCTCACTTTATTATTAGCTCAGGATTCTGAGTTCCTGGGCAGGGGAGATAAACGAGATGAGGGTGTAGTAGTTCGTTCAGTATAAAGTCAGCTTTTCTGCTATTGGAGTGCTAACCTAGGCATTTTTAAAAAAAATTATTTATTTGTTTATGTGGCTGTGTTGGGTCTTCGTTGCTGCGCGCGGGCTTTCTCTAGTTGCGGCGAGCGGGGGTGGGGGGCTACTCTTCGTTGAGGTGTGCGGGCTTCTCATTGCAGTGGCTTCTCTTGTTGCGGAGCACGGGCTCTAGGCGCGCGCGCTTCAGTAGTTGTGGCACGTGGGCTCAGTAGTTGTGGCTCGCGGGCTCTAGGGCGCAGCCTCAGTAGTTGTGGCGCGCGGGCCCAGTTGCTCCGTGGCATGTGGGATCTTCCGGGACCAGGGCTCGAACCCGTGTCCCCTGCATTGCCAGGCGGATTCTTAACCGCTGCGCCACCAGGGAAGCCCAAGCTCTCCTTAAATTACCCGGTTTGTGCATGCCACGTGCTTCCTCTAGACACCCGGTCTCAATCAGACATAGATACACAATTTGTACAAATCGGTAGGAAAAAGGTAAAGAACCCGAGCAGGTGATAAGCAAAGGCACTGGATTCACAAAAGACAAAACCTTGTTGCCCGTGACCGTGAAGAGATGCTTAACGTCCGAGATGCTTCTTAAAGCCATGCCTCCTACCACAAAGAGGAAGTGAGGAAACGGGACTAATTCACGACCCGCTGAATTGAAAATTGGTAGTTCAGGAGTGTGATTCAGCAGTAGCCGGTAGAGCTGAAGGGGATGACCCTTTCGAACCCGGCATTCCTCTGCTGGAGTCCCAAACTTAATTCTTCTCTAGGTAGAACAGCTAGAGAAGCTGTGCGTACCTGCCCCATCAAAGGAGCAGTGATACTCAATGATTAGAAACCACCTAAGTGCTTATCGATAGGGAATGTGTTAATAAATTCTATTTATAAATTATAATACCTTAAGGCAGTTAAAATTAACTGGGTCTAAATCAACCGGGGGTAAATCATAATGTTAAGCAAATATAGGACATGCCGTGGTGATTGCATTTACGTGTAGAATTTAAAAGCTCGGGACAGTACTATATCGTTTACAGAGCAGAGTTTTGTAATGAAAGCCTGAGATCAAGGATAGGAAAAATAAGCAGCAGCTTCAGATCAGAGGTGACTCTGGGGATGGAAGGAGAGAAGTTAGTTGGACATGGGGACCTCCAGCCCTACCTGTAAACTTTTCTTTCTTCAAAATATCTGAAGTAAAAATGGCAACAATTAACATCTATCAAATTCGAGTAGTGATTAATTGGGTGTGGTATAGTTTTCTATGTATATTTTATACATGGGAAATCTTTAATACTTTAAAGACAGTTAAAACGCCTAAATGAGCAATTTAAATCAGGGAAGCAAGGTCCAACGAGTCCACAGACTGGAACACCAGGCAGCCTTTAGAAACCAGCATGTCAGAGAACTTAGGGAAGCAGGGAAATGCTCAAGAGACATTTGATGTGAAGCGTAGATTAGAAAATTGTTGTATGGGGGACGTTTTGTCAGCAGACTTAAAAAAAAAAAGATGTACCACCTTCCTCTTTTCGTCACACATAGAAATGTGGAGACGAATGCCACATGGTCCCTGATTAGAGGTGAATTGTCTTTTCTCCCATATATCAGTTTTTACAATGAATGTACAGTCATTTATCAGAAAAAGAAACAACCTAATGATTAATTTGTACCAGCAGCCTGTCAAAATGAACAGCTGAAGAGCAGCGCTCAATTTCAGACCAAACGCCTTGAAATGATTTTTGCTCTTTACTGTGCTTATGCTGCCCTCCGATGGAGAAATAGAAGAATGCTTATGAACGTCGAGCAATTTATAAAATGCAGATGTGTTCTTCACATATTGATACAGACGCTATATAACTTTATTAAAAATTAATACATGTGCAATGTAAAAAACTTAAAGTACCCGGAAAAATACGAAGAAAGGAAAAACTCACCCATAATCTCACTTTATTATTAGCTCAGGATTCTGAGTTCCTGGGCAGGGGAGATAAACGAGATGAGGGTGTAGTAGTTCGTTCAGTATAAAGTCAGCTTTTCTGCTATTGGAGTGCTAACCTAGGCATTTTTAAAAAAAATTATTTATTTGTTTATGTGGCTGTGTTGGGTCTTCGTTGCTGCGCGCGGGCTTTCTCTAGTTGCGGCGAGCGGGGGTGGGGGGCTACTCTTCGTTGAGGTGTGCGGGCTTCTCATTGCAGTGGCTTCTCTTGTTGCGGAGCACGGGCTCTAGGCGCGCGCGCTTCAGTAGTTGTGGCACGTGGGCTCAGTAGTTGTGGCTCGCGGGCTCTAGGGCGCAGCCTCAGTAGTTGTGGCGCGCGGGCCCAGTTGCTCCGTGGCATGTGGGATCTTCCGGGACCAGGGCTCGAACCCGTGTCCCCTGCATTGCCAGGCGGATTCTTAACCGCTGCGCCACCAGGGAAGCCCAAGCTCTCCTTAAATTACCCGGTTTGTGCATGCCACGTGCTTCCTCTAGACACCCGGTCTCAATCAGACATAGATACACAATTTGTACAAATCGGTAGGAAAAAGGTAAAGAACCCGAGCAGGTGATAAGCAAAGGCACTGGATTCACAAAAGACAAAACCTTGTTGCCAGTGACCGTGAAGAGATGCTTAACGTCCGAGATGCTTCTTAAAGCCATGCCTCCTACCACAAAGAGGAAGTGAGGAAACGGGACTAATTCACGACCCGCTGAATTGAAAATTGGTAGTTCAGGAGTGTGATTCAGCAGTAGCCGGTAGAGCTGAAGGGGATGACCCTTTCGAACCCGGCATTCCTCTGCTGGAGTCCCAAACTTAATTCTTCTCTAGGTAGAACAGCTAGAGAAGCTGTGCGTACCTGCCCCATCAAAGGAGCAGTGATACTCAATGATTAGAAACCACCTAAGTGCTTATCGATAGGGAATGTGTTAATAAATTCTATTTATAAATTATAATACCTTAAGGCAGTTAAAATTAACTGGGTCTAAATCAACCGGGGGTAAATCATAATGTTAAGCAAATATAGGACATGCCGTGGTGATTGCATTTACGTGTAGAATTTAAAAGCTCGGGACAGTACTATATCGTTTACAGAGCAGAGTTTTGTAATGAAAGCCTGAGATCAAGGATAGGAAAAATAAGCAGCAGCTTCAGATCAGAGGTGACTCTGGGGATGGAAGGAGAGAAGTTAGTTGGACATGGGGACCTCCAGCCCTACCTGTAAACTTTTCTTTCTTCAAAATATCTGAAGTAAAAATGGCAACAATTAACATCTATCAAATTCGAGTAGTGATTAATTGGGTGTGGTATAGTTTTCTATGTATATTTTATACATGGGAAATCTTTAATACTTTAAAGACAGTTAAAACGCCTAAATGAGCAATTTAAATCAGGGAAGCAAGGTCCAACGAGTCCACAGACTGGAACACCAGGCGGCCTTTAGAAACCAGCATGTCAGAGAACTTAGGGAAGCAGGGAAATGCTCAAGAGACATTTGATGTGAAGCGTAGATTAGAAAATTGTTGTATGGGGGACGTTTTGTCAGCAGACTTAAAAAAAAAAAGATGTACCACCTTCCTCTTTTCGTCACACATAGAAATGTGGAGACGAATGCCACATGGTCCCTGATTAGAGGTGAATTGTCTTTTCTCCCATATATCAGTTTTTACAATGAATGTACAGTCATTTATCAGAAAAAGAAACAACCTAATGATTAATTTGTACCAGCAGCCTGTCAAAATGAACAGCTGAAGAGCAGCGCTCAATTTCAGACCAAACGCCTTGAAATGATTTTTGCTCTTTACTGTGCTTATGCTGCCCTCCGATGGAGAAATAGAAGAATGCTTATGAGCGTCGAGCAATTTATAAAATGCAGATGTGTTCTTCACATATTGATACAGACGCTATATAACTTTATTAAAAATTAATACATGTGCAATGTAAAAAACTTAAAGTACCCGGAAAACTACGAAGAAAGGAAAAACTCACCCATAATCTCACTTTATTATTAGCTCAGGATTCTGAGTTCCTGGGCAGGGGAGATAAACGAGATGAGGGTGTAGTAGTTCGTTCAGTATAAAGTCAGCTTTTCTGCTATTGGAGTGCTAACCTAGGCATTTTTAAAAAAAATTATTTATTTGTTTATGTGGCTGTGTTGGGTCTTCGTTGCTGCGCGCGGGCTTTCTCTAGTTGCGGCGAGCGGGGGTGGGGGGCTACTCTTCGTTGAGGTGTGCGGGCTTCTCATTGCAGTGGCTTCTCTTGTTGCGGAGCACGGGCTCTAGGCGCGCGCGCTTCAGTAGTTGTGGCACGTGGGCTCAGTAGTTGTGGCTCGCGGGCTCTAGAGCGCAGCCTCAGTAGTTGTGGCGCGCGGGCCCAGTTGCTCCGTGGCATGTGGGATCTTCCGGGACCAGGGCTCGAACCCGTGTCCCCTGCATTGCCAGGCGGATTCTTAACCGCTGCGCCACCAGGGAAGCCCAAGCTCTCCTTAAATTACCCGGTTTGTGCATGCCACGTGCTTCCTCTAGACACCCGGTCTCAATCAGACATAGATACACAATTTGTACAAATCGGTAGGAAAAAGGTAAAGAACCCGAGCAGGTGATAAGCAAAGGCACTGGATTCACAAAAGACAAAACCTTGTTGCCAGTGACCGTGAAGAGATGCTTAACGTCCGAGATGCTTCTTAAAGCCATGCCTCCTACCACAAAGAGGAAGTGAGGAAACGGGACTAATTCACGACCCGCTGAATTGAAAATTGGTAGTTCAGGAGTGTGATTCAGCAGTAGCCGGTAGAGCTGAAGGGGATGACCCTTTCGAACCCGGCATTCCTCTGCTGGAGTCCCAAACTTAATTCTTCTCTAGGTAGAACAGCTAGAGAAGCTGTGCGTACCTGCCCCATCAACGGAGCAGTGATACTCAATGATTAGAAACCACCTAAGTGCTTATCGATAGGGAATGTGTTAATAAATTCTATTTATAAATTATAATACCTTAAGGCAGTTAAAATTAACTGGGTCTAAATCAACCGGGGGTAAATCATAATGTTAAGCAAATATAGGACATGCCGTGGTGATTGCATTTACGTGTAGAATTTAAAAGCTCGGGACAGTACTATATCGTTTACAGAGCAGAGTTTTGTAATGAAAGCCTGAGATCAAGGATAGGAAAAATAAGCAGCAGCTTCAGATCAGAGGTGACTCTGGGGATGGAAGGAGAGAAGTTAGTTGGACATGGGGACCTCCAGCCCTACCTGTAAACTTTTCTTTCTTCAAAATATCTGAAGTAAAAATGGCAACAATTAACATCTATCAAATTCGAGTAGTGATTAATTGGGTGTGGTATAGTTTTCTATGTATATTTTATACATGGGAAATCTTTAATACTTTAAAGACAGTTAAAACGCCTAAATGAGCAATTTAAATCAGGGAAGCAAGGTCCAACGAGTCCACAGACTGGAACACCAGGCGGCCTTTAGAAACCAGCATGTCAGAGAACTTAGGGAAGCAGGGAAATGCTCAAGAGACATTTGATGTGAAGCGTAGATTAGAAAATTGTTGTATGGGGGACGTTTTGTCAGCAGACTTAAAAAAAAAAAGATGTACCACCTTCCTCTTTTCGTCACACATAGAAATGTGGAGACGAATGCCACATGGTCCCTGATTAGAGGTGAATTGTCTTTTCTCCCATATATCAGTTTTTACAATGAATGTACAGTCATTTATCAGAAAAAGAAACAACCTAATGATTAATTTGTACCAGCAGCCTGTCAAAATGAACAGCTGAAGAGCAGCGCTCAATTTCAGACCAAACGCCTTGAAATGATTTTTGCTCTTTACTGTGCTTATGCTGCCCTCCGATGGAGAAATAGAAGAATGCTTATGAACGTCGAGCAATTTATAAAATGCAGATGTGTTCTTCACATGTTGATACAGACGCTATATAACTTTATTAAAAATTAATACATGTGCAATGTAAAAAACTTAAAGTACCCGGAAAAATACGAAGAAAGGAAAAACTCACCCATAATCTCACTTTATTATTAGCTCAGGATTCTGAGTTCCTGGGCAGGGGAGATAAACGAGATGAGGGTGTAGTAGTTCGTTCAGTATAAAGTCAGCTTTTCTGCTATTGGAGTGCTAACCTTGGCATTTTTAAAAAAAATTATTTATTTATGTGGCTGTGTTGGGTCTTCTTTGCTGCGCGCGGGCTTTCTCTAGTTGCGGCGAGCCGGGGTGGGGGGCTACTCTTCGTTGAGGTGTGCGGGCTTCTCATTGCAGTGGCTTCTCTTGTTGTGGAGCACGGGCTCTAGGCGCGCGCGCTGCAGTAGTTGTGGCACGTGGGCTCAGTAGTTGTGGCTCGTGGGCTCTAGGGCACAGGCTCAGTAGGTGTGGCGCACGGGCTCAGTTGCTCCGTGGCATGTGGGATCTTCCGGGACCAGGGCTCGAACCCGTGTCCCCTGCATATGCTGGCGGATTCTTAACTGCTGTGCCACCAGTGAAGTTCCTAGAATTTGGTTTTGATACTCGATTTTTGCTTTGTTTACCTATCTTCAAGCCTCTACTTTTACAAATGCCTAGTAATTTGACCCTTGTTCGGAGACTGCTTCAAGTTCATTCTTTCTTTTTCTGTCCTTTCTTTCTTTCATCCTTTTATTGAAAACAGGTTGCAATGAACATCCTATATATAATCTTGGTGAAATTATAAATATTTCTACAATAGAAATTCCAAACAGGGTCTTGCTCAGTGGCTCCATGCATTTATAAATTTACTAGAGGTGGTCAAGTTGTCCTTCAGAAAGTTGCATCACTTTATGCTTTCACAGCAGCGCACAGCACTCATTTTCCGATCGCCCATCCTCAAACTGGAGGCTATCCAACTTTTTCATTGACCTTTCAGCAATTTGCAAGGTTAAGAAATTATATTCCATTCTTGTTTGGGCTTTCATTTCTTTTGTTACCAGTGAGGTTCAACACCTCCCCCTGCTTTTTGGTGATTGGTGTTTCTTTGTACCCTTTGCTTACTTCATCTTTGCCTTCTGTTGGGTTTTTCATCTTCTTTTTTTAACTTTTGATTTTGAGCTCTGTATAAAGTAGGTGAATCAGCCCTTTGTCCTGTATCTTCCAAGTATTTCTCAATCGTCTTCTCATAATTCCTTGTAAGTTTATTATTTATTTTTGCCATGCAGGGATTTTTACATCATTACATAGAAAATTGTATAAAGTTTCCCTTCTTAGCTTCTGGACAAAGATGACTTAAAATAAGAAATTCAGATAACCGACAAGACGCTAGGAAGCTAGAGGGTGTGGTTGGAAGAAGTTGGGAGGGGGTTAGCGCCCGTGATGGGCAAAGATGAAGACAGGGTGGGTGGGGCTGGGAACCTGGGAACCAAAGCAGATAAGTCAGCCGTAGGCTTGGTCATCCGTGTGAAGCCAACGAGGACACATCTCTACAGCTGTGATTAGAGCGCTCTGGGGGCTGCATCAGGTGCTCAAAGCCGCAGTCACAGGAGGGGAGCACAAGTGGGGAGCCGTTGCTGCCCAGCGGGCCTTTCTCCCTTGGGCAAGAGGGCAGGTGATACTGCTTTTATTATGGAGAACATAGCATGTGGATATCGGAAAAAGAGAACTTGGTTAGTTAGTGCATGGAAGATGAAAAAGTGAATCAAAAACGATGTTTAATTCCACCACAGTTAATATTTTAGCCCACTTCCTCCCCATCTTTTTTCAGCTCGTTTTTTTTTTTTAACATCTTCATTGGAGTATAATTGCTTTACAATGGTGTGTTAGTTTCTGCTTTATAACAAAGTGAATCCGGTATACATATACATATATCCCCATATCCCCTCCCTCTTGGGTCTCCTTCCCACCCTCCCTATCCCACGCCTCTAGGTGGTCACGAAGCACCGAGCTGATCTCCCTGTGCCATGCGGCTGCTTCCCACTAGCTGTCTATATTATATTTGGTAGTGTATATATGTCCATGCCACTCTCTCACTTCGTCCCACCTTACCCTTCCCCCTCCCCGTGTCCTCAAGTCCATCCTCTACGTCTGTGTCTTTATTCCTGTCCTGCTCCTAGGTTCATCAGAACCATATTTTTTTTTTAGATTCCATATATATGTGTTAGCCTATGGTATTTGTTTTTCTCTTTCTGACTTACTTCACTCCGTATGACAGTCTCTAGGTCCATCCACCTCACTACAAATGACTCAATTTCGTTTCTTTTTATGGCTGAGTAATATTCCGTTGCATATACGTGCCACACCTTCTTTATCCATTCATCTGTCAACGGACACTTAGGTTGCTTCCATGTCCTGCCTACTGTAAATACTTCAGCTCATATTTTTAAAGTTGGAATTATGCTTCATATGCATTTTGGTTTTCATTATTCTTTTTTTAAAAATTTTATTTGTTTTAATTTTGGCTGTGTTGGGCCTTTGTTGCTGAGCGCGGGCCTTCGCTAGTTGCGGTGAGCGGGGGCTACTCTTCGCTGTGGTGTGTGGGCTTCTTATTGCAGTGGCTTCTCTTGTTGCGGAGCACGGGCTCTAGGCACGCGGGCTTCAGTAGTTGTGGTGCGCTGGCTCAGTAGTTGTGCTGCACGGGCTTGTTGCTCCGCGGCATGTGGGATCTTCCCGGACCAGGGCTCGAACCCGTGTCTTCTGCATTGGCAGGTGGATTCTTAACGACTGCGCCACCAGGAAAGCCCCCATCCACCTTATCCCTTGATGCATTTTGTGGTAAATTGCAGACATCAGTACATGTCTCCTTAAGTATTTCAGCAAGCATGGCATTAACTAGTGAGCGTATTTGTTTACAGTGCTTGTCTTTGAATGTAAACTTTACACAGAGTCAAATACACCAATCCTTTTCTTTTCTCTCGGTCATTTTATTTTTTATTGAAGTGTAGTTGATTTACGACGTTGTGTTAATTTCTGCTGTACAGCAAAGTGATTCAGTTATATATACGTTCATTTTGAATATTCTTTTCCCTTATGGTTTATCGTAGGATACTGAATATAGTTCCCTGTGCTCTACAGTAGGGCCTTGTTTATTCCATGTATAATAGTTTACATCTGTTAACCCCAACCTCCCATTCCATCCCTCCCCCAGCCTCCTCCCCCTTGGCAACCACAAGTCTGTTCTTTATGTCCGTGAGTCTGTCGCTGTTTCGTAGATAGGTTCATTTGTGTCATATTTTAGATTCCACATGTAAGTGATATCATTATGGTATTTGTCTTTCTCTTTCTGACTTACTTCACTTAGTATGATAATCTCTAGTTGCAGCCATGTTGCTGCAAATGGCATTATTTTGTTCTTTTTTATGGCTGAGTACTAGTCCATTGTATACATGTGCCCCCTCTTTATCCATTCATCTGTCAGTGGACACTTAGGTTGTTTCCATGTCTTGGCTATTGTGAGTAGTGCTGCTGTGAACATAGGGGTGCATGTATCTCTTTGGATTAGAGTTTTGTCTGGGTGTATGCCCAGGAGTGGGATTGCTGGATCGTATGGTAATTCAATTTTTAGTTTTTTAAGGAACCTCCACATCTGTTCTCCAAATTGGCTGTACCAATTTATATCCCCACCAACAGTGTAAGAGGGTTCCCTTTTCTCCACACCCTCTCCGGCATTTGTTATTTGTAGAGTTTTTCATGATGGCCTTTCTGACCAGTGTGAGATGGTACCTTATTGTAGTTTTGATTTTCATTTCTCTGATAATTAGTGGTTTTGAGCATCTTTTCATGTGCCTATTAGCTATTTGTGTTTCTTCTTTGAAGAAATGTCTTTTTAGATCTTCTGCCCCTGTTTTGATTGGTTCATTTATTTTTTTGTTGTTGAGGTGTATGAGCTGTTTATATATTTTGGAAATTAAGCCCTTCTCAGTTGCATTGTTTGCAAATATTTTCTCCCGTTTTGTAGGTCATCTTTTCGTTTTGTTAATGGTTTCCTTTGCTGCGCAAAAGCTTGTACGTCGGATGAGGTCCCATTTGTTTATTTTTGCTTTTATTCCTATTGCCTTGGGAGACTGACCTAAGAAAACATCAGTGCAACTTGTGTCAGAGAATGTTTTGCCTGTGTTCCTTTCTAGGAGTTTTATGGTGTCATGTCTTACGTTTAAGTCTTTAAGCCATTTTGAGTTTATTTTTGTGTACGGTGAGAGGGTGTGTTTTAAATTTATTGATTTACATGCAGCTGTCCAACTTTCCCAGCACCACTTCCTGAAGAGACTTTTTCCCGTTGTATATTCTTGCCTTTTTCGTCAAAAATTAATTGACTATTGGTGTGTTGGTTAATTTCTGCCTGCTGTTCTGTTCCATTGATCCAAATGTCTGTTTTTGTGCCAACACCATGCTGTTTTGATTACTATAGCTTTGTAGTATTGTCTTGGGTCTGGGAGGGTTATGCCTGTTGTTTTTTTCTTCAGGATTGCTTTGGCAATTCTGGGTGTTTTATGGTTCCATATAAATTTTAGGATTATTTGTTCTAGTTCTCTGAAAAATGTCATCGGTCATTCGATAGGGATTGGTCTAAATCTGTAGATTGCTTTGGGTTGTATAGTCATTTTAACAATAGAAATTCTTCCAATCCAAGATCATGGATCATATTTCCATTTCTTTGAATCATCTTCAATTTCATTTAATGTTTTATAGTTCTCAGCATACAAGTCTTTCACCTCCTTCGTCAGGTTTATTCCTAAGTGTTTTATTTTTGGGGGTGCATTTTTTTCAATATTCATTTATTTGGCTGTGCCGGGTCTTAGTTGTCACGTGCGGGATCTTCATTGCTGCGTGCGGGGTCTTTAGTTGTGGCATGCGGGATCTTTAGTTGCAGCATGCGGGATATTTAGTTGTGGCACGTGGATCCTTTAGTTGTGACATTCAAACTCTTAGTTGTGGTATGTGGGATCGAGTTCCCTGACCAGGCATGGAGTCTGGGCTCCCTGCATTGGGATTGTGGAGTCTTAGCCAGTGGACCACCAGGGAAGTCCTGAGAGTGTGATTTTGAAAGGTAGTGTTTTTTTACATTCCCTGTCTGATACTTCATTGTTGGTGTAAAGAAATGCAACCGATTTCTGTATGTTAATCTTGTATCCTGCTATGTTTCTGAATTCACTGATCAGTTCTAGTATTTGTGTGGAGTCTTTAGGGTTTTCTATATAGAGAGTCATGTCATCTGCATATCATGATGATTTTACCTCTTTCAATTTGCATACCTTTTATTTCTTTTTCTTGTCTGATTGCTGTGGCTAGGACTTCCAATAGTATGTTGAATAGGAGAGGTGGAAGTGGGTATCCTTGTCTCATTCCAGATTTTAGCGGGAAGGCTTTCAGCGTTTCACCATTGAGTATTATATTGGCTCTCAGTTTGTCATAAATAGCTTTTATTATGTTGAGATATATTCTCTCTATACCCACTTTGGTTAGAGTGTTATTGTGAATGGATGTTGAAGTTTGTCAAATGTTTTTTTCTGCATCTATTGAGATGATCAAGTGGTTTTTGACTTTTGTTTATGTGGTGTATCACATTGATTAATTTGCATATGTTGAACCATCCTTATGAACTTGGGATGAATCCCACTTGGTGGGGTGTATGATCTTCTTTATGTGTTGTTGGATCCAGTTTGCTATATTTTGTTGAGAATTTTTGCATCTATATTCATCAAAGATATTGGCCCGTAATTTTCTTTTTTGGTGGTGTCTTTGGTTTTGGTATCAGGGTGATGGCGGCTTCATGGAATGTCTTTGGAAGTGTTCCCTTCTCTTTAGTTTTTTGGAAGAGTTTGAGAAGGATCAGTATAAGTTCTTTGTATGTTTGGTAGCATTTGCCTATGAAGCCATCTGGTCCTGGACTTTTGTTTGTGGGTTTTTTTTTTTTATAAATTTATTTATTTTATTTTTGGCTGCACTGGGTCTTTGTTGCTGTGCACAGGCTTTCTCTAGTTGTGGTGAGCAGGGGCTACACTTCATTGCGGAGCTCGGGTTCTAGACACACAGGCTTCAGTAGTTGTGGCACATGGGCTCAGTGGTTGTGGCTCACGGGCTCTAGAGCACCGGCTCAGTAGTTGTGGCACACGGTCTTAGTTGCTCTGCAGCATGTGGGATCTTCCCAGATCAGGGATTGAACCCATGTCCCCTGCATTGGCAGGTGGATCCTTAACCACTGCACCACCAGGGAAGCCCTGTGGGGGAGTTTTTAAACTACACATTCTATTTCATCTCTAGTGATTGGTCTGTTCAAATTATCTATTTCTTTTTGAGTCAGTTTTGGTGGCCTGTATGTTTCTAGAAAGTTGTCCATTTCTTCTAGGTTGTCGAATTTATTGGCATATAATTGTTCATAGTATTCCCTTATGGTTTTTGTATTTGTACGGTGTCAGTTGTTATGTCTCCTTTTTCATTTCTTATTTTGTTTATTTGGGTCTTCTCTCTCTTCTTTTTGGTGAGCCTGGCCAGAGGTTTGTCGATTTTGTTTACCCTTTCAAAGAACCAGCTCTTGGTTTTATTGGGTTTTTTCTATTGTTTTTTAATCTCTATTTATTTCCTCTCTGATCTTTATTATTTCTTTCCTTCCGCTGACTTTATGTTTTGTTCTTTTTCTAATTCTTTTTTTTTTTTTTTTGTGGTATGTGGGCCTTTCGCTGTTGTGGCCTCTCCCATTGCGGACCACAGACTCCCGAAGTGCAGGCTCAGCGGCCATGGCTCATGGGCCCAGCTGCTCCACAGCATGTGGGATCTTCCTGGACCGGGGCACAAACCTGTGTCTCCTGCATCGGCAGGCGGGCTCTCAACCACTGCGCCACCAGGGAAGCCCCCTCTAATTCTTTTAAGTAGTAGCTTAGGTTGTTTATTTGAGATTTGTCTCATGTTTTTGAGGAAGACCTGTATCGCTATGAACTCCCATCTAAGAACTGCTTTTGCTGCATCCTGTTGTATGGTTGTGTTTTCTTTGTCATTTGCCTCAAGTTATTTTTAAATTTTGTCTTTTATTTCATTGTTGACACATTGGGATTTTTTTAGTAGTGTATTGGTTAGTCTCCGTGTAATCATTTTTTTCTCGTTTCTGTTTCAGTGGTTGATTTCTCCTTTCATGCTGTTGTGGTCAGAAAAGATGCTTGAGATCATTTCTATCCTCTTAAATTTGTTGAGGCTTGTTTTATGCCCTAGTATGTGGTCAGTCATAGAGAATGTTCCATGTGCACTTGAAGAGAATGTGTATGCTGGGGTTTTTTGCATGTAATGTCCTGGACATATCAATTAAGTCTAACTGTTCTATTGTATTATTTAGGACCTCTGTTGCCTTATTGATATTTTGTTTAGAAGATCTGTCCATTGATGTGAGTGGGGTGTTAAAGTCTCCTACTATTATTTTATTCCTGTCAATTTCTCCCTTTATGTCTGTTAGTATTTATTTAATGTATTTGGGTGCTCCTATATTAGGTGCATATATGTTGACAAGTGTAAAATCCTCTTCTTGATGGATCCTTTTATCATTATATAGTGTTGTTCTTTATCTTTCTTTATGGCCTTTGTTTTAAAGTCTGTTTCGTCTGATATGAGTATTGCGACCCCTGGTTTCTTTTCATTTCTGTTTCCATGAAATATCTTTTTCCATCCCCTCACTTTCAATCTATGTGTGTCCTGTGCTGTAAAGTGGGTCTCTTCTAGGCAGCATATTGGATTAGAAAACAAGACCCTACAGTCTGCCATTCTGTGTCTTTTGATTGCAGCATTTAGTCCATTGATGTTTAAGGTAATTATTGATAGATATGTATTTATTGCCATTTTAACCTTGTTTTCCCTTTGATTTTATATTTCTTTTTTGTCCCTTTATTTTTCTTTTTTGTTTTTCCTTTTTTGGTTTGATGATTTTCTTTCATATTATATTTATATTTTCTTTTTGTTTTTTGTGATTCTATTGTATGTTTTTGATTTGTGGTACCCTGTTTTTCAAGTGTGTTAATCCTATCCTACATCTGCTTGTCTTAGACTGGTAGTCATATAGGCTCAAACACATTGGAGGAACTGAAAAAAAAATCTATTTTTCTTACTCTCCTACCCCACATTTTATGATTTTGATGTCCTCTTTTACATCTTCACGTTCATTCTTTTGCTGTTCATGGTGTTTATCATCGCTTTCAGAGAAATTTAAAAATTTTTATAAAATCTGGGTACTGGCTTTTTTAGGTGATTTACTTTCCAACTGTGGTTTTCTCTTTCCTATATATTTTGACTTCTTTTGTATTAAGAGAAGACCTTTCAGTATTTCCCTTAGCATTTAGTATTGCTGTTTTTTTAAAGTTTTTGCTCGTCTGAGAAATTCTTTATCTCTCCTTCTATTCTAAATGATAATCTTGCTGGATAGAGCATCCTAGGTTGCAGATTTTTCCCTTTCAGGACTTTGAATATATCTTGCCACTCCCTTCTGGCCTGCAGTGTTTCTGTAGAGAAATCAGCTGATAGCCTTATGGGAGTTCCTTTGTGATTAACTCTTTGTTTTTCTCCTATTGCCTTTAGAATCCTCTCTTTAACTTCTGCTATTATTATTATTATTATTATTATTTTTTTTTTTTGAGGTACGCGGGCCTCTCACTGTTGTGGCCTCTCCCATTGCGGAGCACAGGCTCCAGACGCGCAGGCTCAGCGGCCATGGCTCACGGGCCCAGCCGCTCCGCGGCATGTGGGATCTTCCCAGACCGGGGCATGAACCCGTGTCCCCTGCATCGGCAGGCGGACTCTCAACCACTGCGCCACCAGGGAAGCCCTGCTATTTTTATTATAATAGGTCTTGGTGTAGGTCTGTGTGGGTTTACCATGTTTGGGACGCATTGTGCTTCCTGTACCTGGCTATCTGTTTCCTTCTTTAAGTTTGGGAAGTTTTCAGCCATCATTTCTTCAAACACATTTTTGATCCCATTTTCTCGTTCTTCCCCTTCTGGAATCCCTATTATGTGTAGATTGGCATGCTTTATGTTATCCCACAGGTCTCTCATATTGCTTTCATTTGTTTTCATTTGGCTTTCTGTCTGCTCTCCTGATTGGGTGATTTCCATTATTCTATCTTCCAGGTCACTTATTCATTTTTCTGCACTATTTGCTATTCATTGACTTTAGTTCAGTTTTTGTCTTGGCAAATGAGTTTTCTAAATTTTCTTGGTTTCTCTTCATAGTTTCTAGTCCCTTTTTACAATAGTCTGCATTTCTGTCAATAGTCTTTCTTAATTCCTTCAGTATTTTCATTATCTCCTTTTAGATATTGGTGTCTGTTAGAATAAAGAGGTCTGTTTCATTGTTTCTTTCAGGGGAATTCTCTTGGGCTTTTAATTGGGGGTGGTTCCTCTGCTTCTTCATTTTACTTACATTTCTCTTATTCTGTGAGTTTAGGAGAAACACTTTTATCTCCTTTGGTCTTGGAGGGATATTTGTATGTGGCAGTGTCTCTATGTAGCTTGTGTGGGTTTAATATTTTTGGTGCAAGGGCCGTTTTTAGTATGGATGCCTGTTGCCTCTTTCCACAGTGTGTGTTGGCTGTTATCCCCTTGATAGGGGGTGTGCATATGCGGTGGCTGGTGCCCGGTCGTGGGGCTCTTGCTGGTGGTGGTGGCTCATGCATGCCCCCAGAGCACATGATGGGAGCAGAGGTGGCTCATGACAGCTCTTGGAGCTCGTCTAGGTGATGTCCTGCCTCCTGAGAGCTTATGCAGGGAAAAAAAGCTGTAATGGCAGGTCCCACCCGTCCCGTTGTGCTTCGCCTACACAATGGCACCTGGCCTCTAAGGTGGCCCAGGCTTCCTCTGTGTACACCCTCAGATGCCATTGCATCAGGCTTCAGCCCCTTCAGGCTATTTCTGCACAGCCCACCCCAGTCTATGAGTCCGATCTCCACAGCCCAAGCTTCCACACCTAGGTCCTACCTGCACTGGCGGACGCGTATCTCAGGCTAGGGAGTGCAGAGCAGTGGCACTGACCATCTGTGCAGGTTTCTCTCCATTCTGGCTGCTGCAAACCAGTTGCTGCGTTCTCCTCCAAGGCTCCTTAGCTCTCCTCTGTCCTGGCTGATCTCTCCACTGGTGAGGGGACTTCCCACGGTGCGGGAACGTTTCCTCTTTCACAGCTCCCTCCCAGGGGTGCAGGGGTGCAGGTCCTGTCCTGATTCCATTCTCACTTTCTTTTTTTTTCTTTTGTCCTACCGAGTTATGTGGAGATTTTCTTGCCCTTTTAGAGGTCTGAGATCTTCTGCCAGTGTTCAGTAGATGTTCTGTGAGAACTGATCCACGTGTAGATGTAATTTTGATGTATTCGTGGGAGGAGGTGAGCTTCATGTCCTACTACTGTCACCTTGATCACTCCCTCTGCACCAATGTTGATATGTGTGGGTTTCTTACCCATTCTTTTCTTTACCATTTTATCATAAGTATTTTGCTTAGAATCATATTGAGCCAACACAAACACACGTCAGTGTGACTCAATGCACAGCCTATAAGAGCGTACACAGCCACACACACACAAACACCTCACTGTGACTCAATACAAAGCCCATACCAGCAAAGACACACACACACGAAAACACCTTACTGTGACTCAGTACACAGTCTATACCATGACATACACACGGCTTACTTTCACTCAGTGCGCAGCCTATACCAGCACACACACACACACACACACACACACGGCTCACTGTGGCTCAATGCACAGACTGTAGTACCACACACACACACACACACACACACACACACACACCCCTCAGTGATTTAATGCAAAGGCCATACCAGCAAAAAAACACACACACACATGGCTTACTGTGACTCAATGCACAGCCTATACCAGCCCCCACACACAAACACACACACACCCACAGCTCACTGGGACTCAATGAACAGCCTATAAGTTCACAAACACACACATATACATGGCTCACTGTAACTCAATGCACAGCGTATACCAGCACACACACACACACACACACACTTCACTGTGACTACATTCTCAGACTATACCAGCACACACACACACACACACACCTGTGACTGCTCATCCTATACAAGTACACACACTCGCACACGCACGGCTCACTGTCAAATGCACAATCTATACCAGCACACACACAGAGACTCACGTGCACGGCTCAGTGTGACTCAATGCACAGCCTACACTACACACACACAAACAACACACATTCACACAGCTCACTGTGGCTCAGTGCTCAGATTATCCCAGCACACTCACACATACACACGCAAGGCTCACTCTGACACAATGCATAGGCTATACCAGCAGACACACGCATACACATGCAGGGCTCACTCTGACACAATGCACAGCCTATACCAGCACACACACGCACACACACACACACACATGGCTCACTGTGACTCAGTGCCCAGCCTATACCAGACTACACGCCCAAACACACAGAGGCAGACACACGGCTCAGTGTGACTCAATGCACAGCCTACACTACACACACACAAACAACACACATTCACACAGCTCACTGTGATTCAGTGCTCAGCCCATACCAGCAGACACACACGTAAACATGCAAGGCCCACTCTGACACAATTCATAGGCTATACCAGCAGACACACACGTAAACACGCAAGGCCCACTCTGACACAATTCATAGGCTATACCAGCAGACACACACGTAAACATGCAAGGCCCACTCTGACACAATTCATAGGCTATACCAGCAGACACAAGCATACACATGCAGGGCTCACTCTGACACAATGCACAGCCTATAGCAGAACACACACGCACAGCTCACTGTGACTCAGTGCTCAGGTTATACCAGCACACACTCGCTACTGTGATTCACTGCACACCCACACCACTATATACACACACACGCCCGGCTCATTGTGACTGAAATGCAGTCCATACCAGCACACACACACACACACCTCATTGTGACTCAATGCTCAGAATATACCAGCACACACACACATAGCTCAGTGTGACTCACTGTTCAGCCTATACCAGCGCAGACACACACACACCACACAACTCACTGTGACTCAATGCTCAGAGTATGCCAGCACACACATACACACGCACGGCTCACTGTGAAAAAATGCAGTGTATACCAGCGCACACGCACACGCACGGCTGTGACAATGCCCCGTCCATACCAACACATACAGACACACACACAGACACCACACTCTAAGTTCACAGTCTATACCAGCACACACACACACACTCACCTAAGTGTGACTCAATGATCAGCGTATACCGGCTCAGACAAGCACACACACCTTACTGTGACTCATGCAGACACTGAACCAAATACACACACGCATGGCTCACTGTGACTCAATGTACAGTCCATACCAGTGCGCGCACACACACACACACCTCACTGTAAGTGCTGAGCCCCCCCCCCCCACACACACAGCTCTGATTCATTGCACAGCCTGTACCAGCACACACACACACACACACACGGCTGTGAATCTATGCTTAATATGTAGCAGCATACACACACACAAACAGGCACTCACACATCTCACTGTGAATCAATGAACCGCCTATACCATCACACACAGAGACACGCACATACACGTCTCACTGTGACTAAATGCACAGCGTATACTAGCCCGTACGTCCACACACACACAGACAAACGGCTCGCTGTGACTCAATGCTCAGCCTATACCAGCACACACACACACACCCTCTGGGGTTCTATTGTTTTAATGGGAAATGCAGAAAACACACACTCAGGATGCCTGGGCTTTCAGGGTACAGCCACAGGGCAGTACAGCTGACAGGTTAACGATGGAGTCAGTGTCTCCTGCGTCCCCGTGCCTGAGACTGGCTCAGCGTGTGCAGTGCAGCTGGCCCTGAAGAAGCAAAACGTTGAGCATCTCCTTCCATGGGTCGTGGAGTGCGGCACAAGGGTCACTGGCTCCCAGAAGCACCATCCCAGCCGCAGCCTAAGGTGCGTTTCCATTGCCCCCTGTGTGATGAATTCCTCGACCATTTCAGAACTTCCATAAGACAAGCAGAGTATCCTGGTAGAAGGCAAACATAAAATGTATGAGGCATTTGTGCACTTTTTAAAAATCTGTGATTTGGGTCAATTTTTTTCTTGTTCTAAATACAAATTCACTCTCCAAATTTTGAGTAATACTTGTTAAGAAAAATTCCTCCCTCTTGGGGCTTCCCTGGTGGTGCAGTGGTTAAGGATCCGCCTGCCAATGCAGGGCTCACGGGTTGATCCCTGGTCCGGGAAGATCGCACATGCCGCGGAGCAACTAAGCCCGTGAGCCACAATACTGAGCCTGCGCTCTAGAGTCTGCGAGCCACAGCTACTGAAGCCCGTGCACCTAGAGCCCGTGCTCCGCAATAAGCGAAGCCACTGCAATGAGAAGCCTGCACACCTCAACGAAGAGTAGCCCCCCTCGCCAGAAGTAGAGAAAGCCCGTGCACAGCAACAAAGATCCAACACAGCCAAAAATAAATGAATGAATGAATTAAAAAAAAAAAATCCACCTACCAAAGCAGAGGACACGGGTTCAAGTCCTGGTCTGGGAAGATCCCACATGCCACGGTGCAACTAAGCCCGTGTGCCACAACTACTGAGCCTGCACTCTAGAGCCCGTGAGCCACACCTACTGAGCCCATATGCCGCAAGTAGTGAAACCCGCGCACCTAGAGCCCACAACAAAAGTAGCCAGTGCAACGAGAAGCCCGTGCACCGCAACGAAGAGTAGCCCCTGCTCGCCACAACTAGAGAAAGCCCAATGCAGCCAAAAATAAATAAATTTGTTAAAAACAAAAGAATCCCTCCCTCTCAATTGGCTAACCTTCGGGTCCCACCAACCTGCTGCACAGCAGAAGCGTTTCTAATCCGCCAACCAGGAGCAACTGCCGTGTGCTGGGTGGTTCCGACAGATGCGTTTGGATGCAGGGAAGGCACTTCCTCCAGATCCAGAATACAGTGACGGCAGCATTAGTGTGGACGCTTCCACTGGCACCCCTCTGATCCAGGCACGGGTCCTGAGCACACGAACACATCAGCTCAACTGCTCTCACAACAGCTCTCCTCCAACTGCAAAGGAGGAGGCTGAGGCTGGAGAGGCTGGCACACGCTCACAGCCGTACGCCTGAAGTGACAGAGCTGGCTGTGCTCCAGGAACTTGGCTTCAGGTCCTGGACGATTTAGTGCTCTTCGGTATCAGACCCTGGTGTGGGTGGTGTGGTCCATCAACGGCCCCAATTCTTCACACCTCCCTGTAGCCACATTCTGCCACGTGACTTACGGTTCCTTCCACTGAAGGGGTAGAGCACATGCCACACCCTCTGACTTCGGGTTTGGCTGTGGCACTTGCTTTGGCAACGGAAGGTTAGCAGGTGCACTCTAAGCAGAGCCAGGAAAAGCACCGCTGGGACTGGGCTTGTTCTCTTATGCGTCTGCCACTGACCTGCCCAGGCCAAAGTCCTGGCGCCGGGAGGAAGGTGACAGGCACGTGGGGCAGAGCCTGATCTACAATTTCATGAGCTAACGGAATACGTCTCACTGGACCCTGCTGAGATTTTATAGTGCTTGTTACACAGCACTGCTGTGGCAGGCACTGACTTATACAACCTGTGTCCGTGACATTTTCCTGACTGCAAATTGACTGCCCTTTACTAGACTGGCAGAAATAGTCACATACATACATACATAGAATTAATCCCACCATTTATCAATGGTTGAAGAATCTAATGTAAGGATATTGCAATTCTTTAAAAAAAAGATGTAAATCAAAGACATGCTCGGTTCACTGAAGGACACCATTTATTTTGTGAACGTCAAGCAGAATGATCTGTTGAGACGTAAGTGAAAGTATTGAGTGTGAAATCTGTACGCATCTTCCAGAGTGGACTGCAGGAGAGAAGCCAAAGGCGCGACGCCCCTGACTGGAATCTCGCTGTACAGAACATTCCACAGCTGAGCTATGACTGAGAGTGAGCTATCAGCCACCACCGAAGAATGCCAAGGGCAAAACATTAGCACCAGATTGTCTATATGCAATAACATAACTATATACAAAGTTATGTACATTGACTCACTGCAATCTGTGGGTCCCCACTAACCAGACATTTAAGAGGCAAACGGGAATGTTGTGATTCTATGTGCTTCGTTAAAAGGACAGTAGAGCACTATATATTGCTATGTAGAAGAGAAAGTTCTCAAAAGACACCAAAAAGCTGGATACAGACACAAATTCTATTTTCACATTTTACAGACATATCATCAAAATGATCACAATACTGTATTTGAAGGGAAAGAATCACAGGTAAAAGCTTTGTGACAATTCAAAACACACTGAAATCACCGTGGTTGTCTCCCCAAAGGAGGAAGCAGGGGCAGTGGGGGGGGGGGGCGTCCATGGACAGCCAGCTTTACCTTTCCTGACGTGATCAGTTTTCACAGCAAGTGACCCACGCCACGTGGCAAGGACACTTCGTTGGCAGAAGACGGATTTTTCAAGTCAGGAATAGCTTAATTGAATAAGAGTAAAAACTGTTGAAAAGGCATTCTCTTTGGCGTCGGTGGGCTGCCAAAGGAGTGTTTATTTTGCCAGCATCACTGACGCCTGCCAGGTCGGCCTCCCCTATGGGTGCACGGAGGTCACTGCGGCAGCCCGGGAGTCCAGTCTCCCCTCTGGCTGGCGAAGCGTGGACTAGTTAGTGTCCTTTAAGACATTTGTGTGCATCTGTGTTTGGTAAAGCAGCGGCCACTGCTGACAGAGGGACATCTCCCCCCGCCGCTGGAAAACTTTTTATAGGAGTAAGAGGAATAAGGAGTAAAACGATCTCACAGACCAAACCAAAGTCCGCACATCACCTCGACGTGAAGTTATTCTAGAGCTTCTCCCGCCATTAACCACACATTTCAACAGATGAGCTTTGTGACGAAACTCACCGCTCCACAGTGATCAGATTAAAAATAAGTACGTGAGAACCACGCCACTGGTGGCTAAAACATCGATTCACGTGCTTACTCGCCATGCACATATCCTCTTTGGTGAAGTGTCTATTTCAGTCTTTTGCCCACGTTTTAATCGGGCTGTTTGTTTTCTTACTGTTAAGTTTGAGCGTTCGTATACATTCTGGATACAAACGGTTTGTCACATACATGATTTGCAAGTTATTTTCTCCTAGCCTGTGATCTGTCCAGTGGAAAGTGACAGCTTGACAGTTTTCTTTAGTAAACAGACTCTTTACCATCTCACAATTTCAACCACTAAAAAAGGGTACAGGAGCTGTATACTGTGTGGCAGAAAAAGATTGGGTCTAGGAGTTCTGTGGTCCACCGGGACCTCTGAGAAACCAGAGCAACGGTTCTTAAACGGTGTGTGGCCCTTACGGCACGGTAACAAATAGAGGCAAAAAGAGAGAAATTGCCAATTGTCATTAAGGATCATACACACACAAAATAAATGTTCTGGGGAAAGAGTAAGTTAAGAAATATCTCGTCGGCCTTAAGCAAAAAAACACCTAGCAAGCACATTACTACTGGACACGCTTTTAGCCAAGTAATTTCTCTTTGCAGGAAAATACCATTTGAACCGTGACGTCGGCCGAGAAGTCCTAAAACCGTGTGTCTGCTTTGCGTGTGTTTTAAAGCGCGAACGCTATTTAAGTGGCAATTTTAGAATGAGTGAACCCAACATGTAAGCTCTTCTTTTCACAGTTGGTTTTTAACCACATGGAAAACCATTCACCTTTGTAGAGTGTTACTAAAGTATCATGATCATTCTTTTATGACAGACACAGCAAACGCTCAACACTTCTGGGCCAACAGGAGAAGCCGGCAGCCGCCACCTCCCGTGACCCACCAGAGAGGTCATGTGCTGGGCTTTGCCCGGCACGCGCTCATTGCCTCCTGAGAGGAGGAAGGGGTGCAGCATGGGAAGACGGAAGGGCAGACCCGAGCTGGCCAGGACCACGTGCGTGCACCTCGGGACCAGAGCCCAGTCCGTACTCGGGAACTCACCGTTCACTGGGCGCCACGTGGGGTTGCTTCCAGGCCGAGGGTGATGGGGAGCCACTCTGCTCAGCATTCAAGAGGGGAACTAAGACATTCAAGCAATCATCCCAAATGCACCCACGGAAATTATTGCTTTTCTAATGGCCATTTGGTTCTGGGAGGGATTCTCTCTCCAGGACCTAAGTCCAGGCTGCGGTTTTCATCTGCCTCCTCTTGCGTGCCCTGCCGGGGAGGTGTCGGGCGGCCCGCCCCTCACTTGCCCCTGTCGGGCGGAAGGCTGTCCAGCAGGCACTTGAGCTGCTCTTCGCCCAGGTGGATCTTGTCCTCCAGCTCGCGCTGCTCGATGAGGAGGGCCGACTTCATCCTCACGAAGTGCGCGTAGTCGGCCAGGCTGTCCTGGCTGAGGTAGCTGGCCAGGATGTCAGACACGATGCCCTCCCGGCGGTCCAGGTTCTCCTTCAACTCCTTGGCGTCCTCGTGCTGCTGGATCAGGACCCGCTGCTTCTCGAGCAGGGATTGCTGGAGAGACAGAGAGAGACGAGGCTGCTGGGGACCAGGCAATGGCGGTGGGGGGGGGGGGGGGGCCGTGTCCGGCCAACGCCTCCAACACACCCGGCAGCTCTTTTGGGGGCTGGTCCAGTGGAGACCCTGACGCCACCCGAGCTAGGGACCCGCGCAGAAGCACCTGGGGCGTGGGCAGGAGGCACCTCGCAGAGCGGAGGCCCCAGCGCCAGCTCCCCCGCTGGTGCTCTTGGGCCACTGCCACCTCCACTTGCTCCTGTCTTCGTGAAAGGCCGTGAGGAACACGGGAGCCATGCAGGCACGAAATGCTCCAGGACCGGGAGATGCTCAGAAAGAGCAAAGGGCTGAGGCAGCCGGTGCGCGTCCAAGGCCTTTCCCTGCCAATACTGTGGCCAAACGGACACAAGGCGCGGGTTCTAAAGAGATTCCAGGGCAGGACCGCTAGACCCTTGCGGCAGACGGAGCTGCAGCCCGGGAGCAAAGCTGTAGCAGAGGCCATGAGAGGGGGCGGCGGGGAGAGACCGCGCCTGTCGGGGAGGTGCCCTCTCTCCTTCCGAGGGTCCCGCCCTGGGTCACACAGACGCCCCCGTTTCCAGAACGCAGCTCTCACAGTCGCTGTCTGCCCACAGGGCGCGCCCCCACTTCCCCCGCCCTCTCTAATGAAAACTGAGGGGGGGAGAGGTGAATGCGGTAGATGTCTGCAAGTGCCGACTGGCAGAAGCCACGGACGCCCTGTCCTCGGTGCGAGTTTCTGACACCAGCAGGGCCACGTTGCAGCTTGGACATTCTACCCACGGCCACGCGCGAGCATCCAGGGTGCGGGAGCACTCCACAGAGCACTGATCCACAGAAAGAGCTCAGAAAAGGTGAGCTGCTATTAAACGGAAGCAGACAGCAGAAACTGCCCCTGGGGTGAGGCTTCCGGGAAGCGCCCCTGACTGCACAACCTTTCGGGGTCACCTGTTCCGGGGGACATCTTGAGCTTCAGGTGTATTTTCACGGCAAGAGGCAAGGTATAAGGCCAATTAATGCCACCCGAAAGGGAAACAGACCTCAACTGATGGAAGAAATGCGGTTCGGGCCACTAAGGTCAGTTGGGCTCCCTGGCAACTAGAAGCTGCTGATGGGAGGGAGAGATTCACGTGTCTGCATCTGCCCACGTGCTCATTTTCTACCTGGGAAGACAGGGGAAGCCGCCTACAGCCTGAGGCCACATCTTTCCACTCGTTAGCGTGCCTGTCTCTGCAAACCGCAACTTTCCCAAGCCCTGGCTGCCTGACACGGAGGTTTTCACCCAGCACCGGCCACACGGGAGGCTAGCCCACTGTGCTGCACCTGGACGCGGCAACCGAGCACTCCTTTTGGGTCCACGAAGGTGACGCTGCATCAACCACACACAGCCGAGGGGGAGAGAGCCTGTCTGCTTCTCCTCCCTACCACGGACCCCCTAGGGATGCAGTTGAGAGCTATGCAGCCAGGTCCCCAGGAGGACCACGGGCATGGTCCCCAGTGCGTGATTGCTCCTACTTCCTCCAATTCTAAATAAGGCTTTGTCAGTTCCAAGCAAAGGGAGATACGGATGAGCTGAGCTGCAAAGACAATACTATTTTTCATTTAAACCGATACTTGAGAGTTAGTATACTACTTCCATTACAAGTCAGTCTCTTTCCCATTCATGTTATTTCCCTAAGTTCTTTCAGATAAACTTGGCAAAGATGGCATGAGCAGCAAAATGGAATGCGACTGTAACCCAAGGGGATCGGGGTCCAAAGCCCCAGTTACTTTTTCGACCCTTATGCAATACGTTCTGTGATTGATAGTCACTAATGACTTGGCTAAGCACAAAAGATCACGGGCTCAAAGCCATGCGCTTTGTAAGATCTTTCTGTGTAACCTGAAACCACGCTCACCTGGAGTCCAGGGGGAGGGGTGCCTTTTCTGCTCCCCTTGTAGAGAAGTTAAGGTGCCTTATTAATGACGAAGATGATCATTTTGAAGGCCTATTATGTGCAAAGAAGCAAACTAGATGTGCTCCTGCTACCTGACCTACGAAGTAGTAAAGCCTGTAAGGTAGATGGTGTCTTGCATGTGCAAAGAGCAGACACGCAGACCCACTAAGAAATGTCCCAAGTTGCACTGCTGTGAAGGGAGGAGGAAAGCAGACCCTGCCGGCCCTCTTGTGAAGTCCCAGCAACCAAGTCACCATAAAACGCCACTGTCAGTGGGTGCCGAGGACTCGTCAGGCAGTGGGGGAGCTCCACTTACCAACGTACCTGCGGACGCGCGCCATGCCGCCTTCCCCCCTCCCGCTACAAGGACGGAGCAAGCACGCCCTGGGCGTTCAACGGCGTCTTGCGCTACGAGGCGTACAGGTGGCCGCGGCGGCTGAACGAGGCTTCCCGGCGGTCTGCTCCACCCCCCACAGGAAAGCCACACCCCCCCCATCCCAGGTCAGCCCTGGCCACAGTTACCCGATCGCCAGGAGCAGTGCCGTCGTCCAGATTGTTGAGGGCGTTTTCCACGCGGGCCAGGCGGCCGGACAGCGACAGCAGGAGGTTCACCACCTTGTCCAGGTCCCCGATGAACATGCGGAACTTGTCGAACTCGTTGGGCTTGCAGACGGCCTTGGCCAGGGCCTCCACCTCGTCGCCCAGCGCGCTGTTGGCCTGCATGTCCTCCCGCAGGCTCTGCCGCGCCTGCCGCAGCACCTGCAGCTTGCGACCGATGCTCTCGATGAGCTCCTGCTGTGGGCACAGGGCAGGGGACGCGGTCAGGGCCGCCTCGCGGCACCCCCTCACACATCCCGGATCTGCGGGCAACTCAGCTCAGCCGGGCGGCGGCTTGTCTGGCGTCAGTAAGTAACAGGGGGACTTCCCTGGCGGCGCAGTGGTTGGGAATCCGCCTGCCAATGCAGGGGGCACGGGTTCGAGCCCTGGTCCGGGAAGATCCCACACGCCGCAGAGCGGCTAAGCCCGTGCGCCACAACTACTGAGCCTGCGCTCTAGAGCCCGCGAGCCACAACTACTGAAGCCCAGGTGCTGCAACTACTGAGGCCCGCGTGCCTAGAGCCCGTGCTCCACAACGAGAAGCCACTGCAATGAGAAGCCCGCAGCAACGAAGACCCAACGCAGCCAAAAATAAATATAACTAACTGGGGCTGTTTAAGACTAGGGGAAGGATAAGGCCTTCCTGTTCAATCATTGGTGTTTGATTTAGAAACGGAACAGAACAAACCTGTTCTCACTCTGTGCCTGTCCTATCAGACTATGCAGGAGTGGGACCCCTGGGGCTACTCACGGTAAACCTCGTTTCAGCCTGTATGTTTGCAAGGATTCTCCGGGCCTCTGTGATACCCTGTGCTTCCTTCTTTGTTTTTGTTTTTTCTGGCCGCGCTGTGCGGCTTGTGGGAGCTTAGTTCCCCGACCAGGGATCACACCCACGCCCTCAGCAGTGAAAGCGCCGAGTCCTCACCCCTGGACCACCGGGGGAAGTCCCTGCGCTTCCTTCTTTGGCAGTTCCCAATTGGAAGACTTACATGCACACAAGTTATTGAGTCTGGTACTGAACACCTGGTACTGAACTCCATGAGTAAAACGTGTTTTCCATGTAGAATTAGCAATAAAAATTAAGAGAAATGAAGGATGTCAATGAACTAGGCAAGTCTTTCAGAATAAGAAAGTACTGATCTCCATCTGACCAAAATTAAATAAATGACTTCTTTAAACGTCAGGCAATACACGTGCTGCCACGTTCACCGTCCTGCCTCTCTTCTCGTGTGCTGTTCTGACCAAAATTAAATAAATGACTTCTTTAAACGTCAGGCAATACACGTGCTGCCACGCTCACCGTCCTGCCTCTCTTCTCGTGTGCTGTTCTGACCAAAATGTAAATAAATGACTTCTTTAAACGTCAGGCAATACACGTGCTGCCACGTTCACCGTCCTGCCTCTCTTCTCGTGTGCTGTTCTGACCAAAATTAAATAAATGACTTCTTTTTTTTTTTTTTTTTTTTTTTTTTTGCGGTACGCGGGCCTCTTACTGCTGTGGTCTCTCCAGACGCACAGGCTCAGCAGCCATGGCTCACGGGCCCAGCCGCTCCGCGGCATGTGGGATCTTCCTGGACCGGGGCACGAACCCATGTCCCCTGCATTAGCAGGCAGACTCTCAATCACTGCGCCACCAGGGAAGCCCAATAAATGACTTCTTTAAACGTCAGGCAATACACGTGCTGCCACGTTCACCGTCCTGCCTCTCTTCTCGTGTGCTGTTCTGAGCAAAATGTAAATAAATGACTTCTTTAAACGTCAGGCAATACACGTGCTGCCACGCTCACCGTCCTGCCTCTCTTCTCGTGTGCTGTTCTGTGGCATTAAGGCACACGCACGGTGCTGAGCGGCTAGCACCGCCACCCATCTCCACCCTCCAAAACGGAAACTCTGACCATTCAATACGAGCTCCCCATTCCCCCCTCCCACCAGCTCTTGAAATGACACGTACAAAGACCTTTTCATCGGTCGCCATCGCGGCACCATGTGGTCCGAGTTGAGGGGCAGAGAAAGCAGATTATCTGTCTCGTGGGTCATCACATTTGAGAAAAATTACAAGGACTGCTCAGAAGGGGTCCAGCAGGGAAGCCTTCCCCAGAAAAACCCTGTTCCCATGACCACGGACGTGCTTCTGCTGTTAAACCCACGCATGGCAGATGCCAACCGGCAGCCCGCCCTGACACGGTGAAGGGCCAACGGCGAGAAGCAAAGTCACCCGTTGTCCTTTTCGGAACCCTGCTGCCACCCGCCCTGTACGAGTCCGCCAACGTCGTGTTGACGGACACGGCAGGTTACGTGGGGTTTAGGAGGCCAACGCATCCCTGTGCTAGCCCAAGGCTGGAGTGATGAAAACGGAGGCAGAGCTCTGTTGCCCGCACCAAAATGAGGATTAAACAATTAGTTGGAATGTTAAGTCCGATTAGGATTTTTAAACTCAAGTCTGTTGCTCCACAGTGAGTAACACTATTTTATGTACAACGGAAGGCTCAGTCTCGTGAAACCCTCCAGGATGGTGTCCAGAGCTGAGCAGGGAGCAGTTGCCCCGACCTCCAGGGCTAACATGAAGATGGGTGAAATCCCCGGAGGCTTAGCCCGCTGCTTGGCATGCAGTAGGTGCCTGTCCACAGCTGCTGCCGGCAAGACCGCAAGTGTGCCTGAGAGGCTGCTCCGAGCTCACCGCGACCGTTCGGTAGACACTGCCCCATCCCAGGGACTCTTCGGGCAGGAGAAAAAAAAAAAAAAAAACCCACCTCGGGAGACCCGCTGAAGCACTGGAGGCACCCTACACTTCGTACGCCTGATACGGGTGATCTGTGTCTCAGGACGATGCTTCGAAAGAGGGTCTCCATGCAGCATTTTTCCTATCAAGCGAGCCATCAAGTCCGCCCAAGCGCACCTGCACGGCCCTCCCTTCTCCTCGTCCCGTGCACACTTTGTAAGCGCGTGACACCGTAGATATGAGGGCACTGGAAAGGCAGCAGAGGCAGCACAGCCAAGAGAACAGGACTACTGGGTCGGCGACAGCGCTGAGCCAGCGCTTAAAGCATTTCCTGCTTGGGGTGCAAGTGCCCGACATACGCTTACTGAACCAAAAACGTCAGCTGGCTTAGGAATTTAATCCTGGTGGGGTGATGGGCAGGGGGCAAGCTCACAGTGACTCATGTCAATCCCAAAGCCGCCATCTATGGGGAGGCAGTGCCCGGCACCTCGTGCCCCCAAAGAAATCGGAAGAGGCCCCAGACAGATGAAAGGAACGGTACCAAGGCTGCTGCTTCCCAAATTCAGTACATCATGAGAAACAAAGGCATAGTATAAAGAACATAGTTCTTTGCATCTAGGGTGTGGACGGAATTAAAACTGTCCAAACTGGATGTTTTTTCTAGGTGTATGAGAATAACAACTTTGTTTTTTTTTAATTCATTATTTTTAAGAACGTGGAAAACACAACCAGAAGAAAGCAAATGGTGCCCTGTGCCAGACATAGGGCCTCTAAAATCCCAGGACCAAAACTCTTAGTTTTCATTTCCTTTTTAAATTAAAAAAAGGCTATCACTTCCTAAATTGAAAGTCACTTTCTCTTACACAAGGGTCAGGGTATTTCTTCTGGAATGGGTTTGTCTATCATATTTGAAACCCATCAATGGCATTTTTTAAACAACTAGCAATACGAGGAGGTATTAAACATTATCCTTTGCAAGGGTCTTGTCAAAACAAATTGGTATTTTTTATGAAAGCCCCTTCCGAGATGCTAAGTGTACGGAAACATGCACCAAATGCTGGTTCCCTCCTTTTTTTCTCCTGGTGCATGCAAAGCCCCTGGAATAAACCAACAGCACATGCTATCCTCTGAAACTGACTGCCTTGGGCAATTCCTTTCTCCCTTTATGCTAAATCCTTCCTAAAAAAAAAACAGGTAATCACACCTAAATGTCACAAGTCTGGCCCGTTGACATGCCATGAAGATTTGAAGCTCATACAGTAGTGAAGACATTGGCACTGAGAGTAATAATTTTGTCCCTACCGTGACCTCATGGTTACACGCTATTTCACCTCTGACCTCCTCTCTAATCCTCCCCCTTCCTTGTCCACACAGCTGCAGCTATTGGTCGCCGCTGCTTCCCCAACGTGTCACAAAACTCCCACCCCAGGGCCTTTGCACTTGCTGCCCAAACCCCACTCCCCCAGACCCTCCCCAGATCAACCAGACATTCGCTCACGCCACTCCAGGCCTCTGATCATCCGCTCATCAGAGCCTTCTCTACAATCATACTCCTTTACCTCTCGCTATTCCTTCACGCTGTTTTAGTTTTCTGACCACCCGACCTACTCCATTAAGGGTTGGCAAACTTTTTCTATAAACGGCCAAACAGTAAATATTTTAGACTTCAGGGGCCACACAGCCACTGTTGCAACTACTCAACGCTGCTGGAGTAGCGTGAAAGCTACCAGAGACCATATGTAAATGAATGAGTGTGGCCGTGTTGCAATAAAGCTGTATTTACAAGAGCAGGTGGGGGGCACGGATTGGCCCACGGGGCCCTGTTTGTTTTTTTTGTATTTGCTTTTACGTTGGCTATCCATCTCCTCTGTGAGCACACAAGTGCCTTCAGGGAAATAAGGACTGACTCCAGTCTGTTTTGTCTACTGCTGTATCCCCAAGCGCCTGGGTGAGTTTTTGGAGTTGAACAGATGATGCTTTTTGGTTAACAACGCACTTCACAATATACTGTTGAATTTAAGTAACATCATCGGATCACAGATACTTGAAAACGGAGAGTCAAAGAGGACATGTGCCTTGCGGAAGGTCATACAATTAAGCCCTCTGGATTTAACTGGGGTAGAAGAGACATTATCAGTTGACCTTAAAATGAGAGAGACTGGTGGTGGCCACCTAGCTAATTTGACACTGGATCTCATTACAAAGAGATGGCAAAGAGACCCTGGCAGAGAGGCCCAATTTTAGAACAGAAGACTCACCCACAAAGGGCTTAATACACAGGCCCAAATGTCAGCGTCCCACATAGAAGCCCAACACCAACGGCGCTCGGCGCAGGGCCCAGGGTCGGGGTGGAGCCGGGTGCCGCCCCCAGCCGGCCTGCCTGCCTGCCAGCCAGCCAGCCGGTGCGTTCTCGTTTGGAATTGCAGCTCCCCTACCTTCTTCACCGACAGGTCGTGGTCGGCGTCACTCCCTGAATCCTCTTCGGCTTCTTGCTGGTCCTGCAGGTCTTTCATCTTGATCAGGAGCTCCGCCTTGGGGGCCGAGGTGCTGTAGTAGGTGGAGGTGGTGGCCAGGGACACGGCCGCCGGCACACTCAGCTCCTCCTTCCTGGGTAACAAAACGTCAGAACACCCGTTAGCTCTGAGCGTACACACAGACGTGCCCGCGAGTCCCACAGCCTGGGCTGTGACCGGCAAATGGTGGTGCTAACGGAAAGGCACCAGCTAGAGAGATGAGACAGCAGGAGTGGGGAAGGAGTAGGTTGTGAGGTCAGAACTAAAACACCCCGCCAAGTGGTGCTCGAAGGCGCGCCCCGGAGGGAGGAGAGTGCAGTGGTATCCGCCGGGAGCCCGAGGTCTACGGGGAGAGGTCTGCCGCTATCCGTAGGCGTGGCCGCACGCCCAAGGTCACCGGGCACCTTTCTACCAGCAGCCGCATTTGCTGCTTCTTGTTACGGCCTGACTTCCTGTCTGCCTGGTACTCCCGCCTACCATCAGTCAACGATGCTTATGGAGACCATGTACAGAAACGGGAGAGAGGTGAGCAGATACACCTTTGTGGGCAGGTGACTGAAGGACAGGGGCTGGAAAGCGCTCTTTACGAAACCTATTGCAGCAAGTTCACTCCCTCACTTAAATAAGCAACAACAGAAAGCCTCTTTCATAAACACACATACTAAGAAGTAGTCTCAACTTTCACTCCTCTTGTGACAAGTTTCTCAACTTCTGTACTAGTGACACTTGGGGCCGGACCATTCTTTGATGGGGGGCCGTCCCGTGCATTGTAGAGCAGCAAGCAGCATCCCTGGTCTCCACCCACTGGATGCCGGGGGCACCTCTCCCAGCGGTGACAACCGAAAGTGTATCCCGACAGTGCCAACTGTCCCGTGGCGGGAGACAACACCGCCTCGTGAGAAGAAGCCCCGTGGGCATCTCCGGAAACGTGTATTTTCACATCTTTGCCAGGACCTGACGTCATCATCCCCAGAATGGGCTTTTAATTTCGGGAGGGTGACAAAAGAGCCCCAGAGTGCTAATAAGCACTCATGGAAATCTGTCCCCAAAGAGCAGTCACGAAAACAAACAGATACACTCCCTTGCCCTTGTAAGCCTAAGAGGCACCGGGCAAAACCACATCCAGCCAGGGGGCAGAACCCAGGGCGGCGTCTACTCACTTCTCCTCCGTGGTTCTGGGAGAGGGGATTTTGGGGAGCAGCTTCCTCCGCTGCTGAGCTTCTTCCAAGAGGTGCTCGTCTTTGGGGAAGATGCCCTCCATAAGGTCCATGGTGGTTTTGATCTTCATGCTGGGGTCCAGGATATCCGCCAGGGACTTATCCTTGCCCGCGATCTCGCGGGCCAGCTCCTCCGACTTGAGGTCTTCGGCAGTCCTCTCTTTGGCCTTCACGTAGCTGAGCGTGGGCGTGGAGGCCCGGCTGTCCTTGGCCGTGGGCACCGGGGTGCCAGGGGGCTGGGGCTCGGCGCCCTGGCGGCTGTACAGGCAGAAGCGGGAGTAGGACTGCTCGGACGTGCTAAGCGTCTTGATGTGGTCCCGCTCGAGCCCGCTGGGCAGCACGGGTGGCTCCGGGACGCGGGCCAGGCCCTGGCGGCTCTCCTTCTCGGGCTGGCTTTCCGAGTGCACAATCTTGATGGGCACCATCTTCACCGTGGTGTTGTCCATCACCCGCTCGATTCTGCAAAGAGAAGGGCCGTCTGTTACAGACCCACTGTACGCCAAAGCACAGACCAGAATTAGACGTTGGATGAGAAATCGGCTGGTTTCCGCATCCCCTTACAGCCCGGGAAGACTGACTCAAAGGCCTGCAGCGGCCCCAGGGGAGAAGCCTTCATGGTCACACGTCCCAGGATGGGGAGACCAGGTTGAGGAGTGCCTGCCACCCCTACCTTGATCTCCTAAGCCTCCTGGGCGTGTAGGTGTCTTTCCGTTTTCCAACAGTCACCTGCACGCCCGAAGGCACATCCGTGGGCTTACTGACAGACAGAAGGGCAGCTCATTTGCTTTTAGGTCAGTGGCAGAGCCAACGGTAAGAAGCCTGCTCAGTGAGATTTTCTTTTGCAAGGGAGCCCTGCAACAGACAGGCGTGTTTCCCAGAATTCTGTGTTTCTCGGAATTAGCGTCGGTGCGTCCGCCAGCGTCTCTCACAGCTGGGTTGCCTGCGTGGTCCTCGCGGTGGCCGGAGGACTCCTCTAGAAAAAGCAGCCGTGTTCTGAGCAGCTGCTGAGCGCCACCCGGTCCTGGTCCCGGTTGGAAGCGTGCTTGGACCCTCGTGCGCCCTGGGTCTCACCCCACCTGCCTTCCACTGCCCCACACTTCGAGCTGCCCTCCACACGGCATTTCGTACCAGACAGAGAAGAATCCAGCAGCGAACATGGGACACGCTGCTCCTGCACTACCTTGAAAATGACCCATGCAGGCGTCCTTTTAAAAAAAAAAAAAAAGTTTGTCGGTGAAAGCGGTGGAGGCACCTCGAGCAGCCACAGGGAAGAGAAAACGGAAAGGAACGGCCTGGTTGAGGCAATGGGGCTGCGTCAGGGGCCACCCGAAAGCCGGCTGGTGCCGGGGGATTCCCCGGACCAGGGCCGCTGGGACACAAATCCAAATACCCTTGAAGGACAAATTGGAGAAAGAGAGCCATCTGCTGGTAGCCAGGAGGGAAGGCAAAAGACAGGCCAAAATCCTACAACCCAAACCCCAACTTGTTCCTAACTCAGCGTAAAACCACTTCTATGGCCCGAGTGGACGTAATCTTGTGGTGCACAAGGGCCATGACACAACACATTACGGTTCTTTCCTTGTTGCTAAGGGTGGGGCACGCAGGCTACAATGAAATAACTTTTATTTTCTTCTCTCCTCCAGCAGAAACCACTGAGAGCACAGGTGTTTGTTTATTAATCTAGGTGGTCACATATAGTCCCTGTCGTGCCTTCTTAGTGAATAAATTTCTAAAGGCTGTCACTCTGTGCCAGCAGACATGCTGAACTTCCGAAGGAAAATTCTGGCATCTTAGTGAAGCAAGGACACACAAACAGGAACCCCTCTTCATTCCATCCCTTGCATTCCATGCGTAGAGACCCTCAACACCTGTTAGGGACTTCAAAGTCAGCCTGTATTTGCATCTCCCCCAGCCCCGATTCGTGGGGAAACTTAATTTCCAGTGAAGGAAACACGAGGTAAAAACAAAAACAGATCCTCCACAGGTTGTCCTATACTTTCCAACAAAGCGTCTCTTCCTGGTCATCTCTAAGCACAAATGATCTCTCCTCTTGAAACCTGAGCAGACGTTCACATTTAGGAAGTCTGATGAACTTCTACCTCAAAGTGAAGACAAGACACAGTGGACAAGACCTTACCGCAGCCAGACCGCATCCGTTCCTCATGGTAAGCCGGACCAGGAGGGATGGAGGATGCGGGCTGTGCCGGGGCTGGCCCCCTCTCCGTGCAGCGGCTCCTCCCAGAGCGCGGGCTCCGTCCAGGTGAGCCGCCGGCCACCCACAGGGGCCCAGCCCCCGGGCCAAGCAAGCAGTCCAACCCGCTGTGCTCACACACCCAGTCCCGAGGGAGCCCTCAGCCCACATGCCACCCTGGGTCTGATAAACCACAACTCCCACAAGGAGATTCTCCAACCACGAGATGCCCGAGGTGACCGCAAGACTGTCCGAACGACCCCGAAGCAGCCCCCCAAGCTCCATGTTCACACACGCTCCCAAACCCAGAAACCGGCCCCAGGAAATCTCCTAGGAACACTGCTGGGAGCAACGAAATCTCTCATCTTCACTCGCCTGTGCTGCTGGGCATTGTCTCCATGTTGTTGTAAACCAGCAAAACCCTCAAAATTTTACAAGTTTTTTCATAGTAAGCTTCCTGGCTTTACGACAGGAGTTGATGCATGTTTATTCAGAGTGAATGAGTACTCCGAAATTCCCCACAGGGTGGGAAGGCTGCACTTCCTTCCTCGCTGCATCCCTTCCGCGGCCTGGCACAAGGGAGGGCTCTGGACCTGCCTGCTGAATTCGGGAAGGCGTGTCTCAGGGACACAGGAGCTGCTCTGCACCCTGGCTGGTTCCCCAGCAGAGGTAACTGGAGGGAGGGACAGATGAACGCGGAGGGAGATGAGCGGGGCGGGTGGTGCTCAAGAAATCAGTCAGCACACGTGCAGACAAGAAGAGAGTCTCTGAGCTGTGCCCAAACACCAGGCAGCTTGCGAGGCCCCGGCCAGTGCGTTGCGCTCGCTGCCCGTTGGTGGTTGATGGTGGATATGGAGCCGGCCAGCACTCGTGTGGAGCGCCGGCCTCAGGTTCGCAGTGTATGTCAAGGGCATGCCACTCTCTCAGGCCCACGCTAACCGGTAACACCCGCTCTGGGGACGGGGACACCGAACTCCGTACATTATGAGCCACTTCCTCGGTAGGAGCTTCGTGGGTGGCGTGGCTACCGTCGGCTGCACTGTGCTCCCTGAGGGGACACATACCGAGCTAGCTCTGCACGCTGACCAGAATCGGGCGCTCTACGAGGGCTGGCACGGCGAGGGACGAGACAACCTTCGCTGTCCCAAACGACACATCGGATGGGAACAGAGCGGATGCCTGAAGACACCGGCACTCAGTACCATCAGCAAGCACTGCCGCTGGTTGTTGAAATCCCTCTCACACAAAAGACAGGGCGAGAAAACCCACACCCGCTCGGGACAAGAGAAAATGAAAACCACTCCCCACCTCCTGAAGTCTACAGACGTCATGAGCACTGAGCAAACACTTGAGCAAAGCCGTGGAGCCCGCTGTGCCCAAACCAGCTCCCGAGACTCGAGGGGCCCGGTCACCTTACCTACAGCGGTACCAATACACTCCACCAACCACACAAACTACTTCATCGCTTCTCCTCCCTTTCAGGGCTGAACAACATTGCCAACAGAAAGGAGCTCTAAGTGACACCTGCATTCTGAACGATGCAGAGCAGTGCCGGCCCGCAGGTGCAGCTGCATTTGGCCATGCCACGCATGGAGACCCAGGACGCTATCAGTACTGTTTCCTCTCTGCCAAGTTATCTTAAGGGTTAGAAAAAAAAAAAAAAAAAAAAAGTTCAAGACTCTACAGCGGGGAAATCCAGCAGAACTTTCCATGATGATGAAATCAGCCATAATCTGGGCTGCCCAGGGTGGTAGCCACTAGCCCCAGAGGGCACAACTGAGCAACGGGTTTCATTTCATTCTCATTAACTTATATAGCTATGGCCACATGTGACTGGTAGCTACTATATCAGACAGTACTGATACGCAGGGCCAGCGAATTCTTTGCTGGGGGGCCGTCCTGGGCACTGTAGGATACTAAGCGGCACCCCTGGCCTCCGCCCAACAGATGCCAGGAGCCGAGGAACAAGCCCCACGCCCAGCAGCTGTGACGCCCAAAACGTCTGCAGACACGGCCCAGTGTCCTCCTGGGGGCCGCAATGCCACCACCCCCCGGCTGAGAACCAGTGCTCTAGAGAATGAGAAGAAAGTCCCCCCACCCCCTCTATTTCTCAGTTCTTGACTGGTCCCTGCCTGACAGCATTCACCAATGGCTCAGTGGGCACAACCGACAATCCCAGGCCGGTAACTCTGAGAACAGCACCACGGGACGGGATCGAGTTTTCCTCTGCTTTAGTAAAAGGTACACACCACCTCAGCCTTTTCATATAAAAAGAACTAGAAAAAAAAGGCATGTGGAATCACTGGACATCATGTAAAACACCGATTTTGCTTGAAGGTCTCATGCTTAGGTTAAACTTGATTACAAACAGAACTCAGCTGGGAAAACCAGCCCCGCTGTGCAGAAGCCTGTAGGTAACGCAGTTATCAACCTGTCGGGCTTGGGAACAGGACCAGGGCACAGTCTACTCCCTCCTTTACCTCCCTCACCCCCGGTGGGGCAGGAAAGCCCCCAGCAAGTTGACAATCCAGCTGACCACTCGAGTGGTGGGTTCTCCCCCACGTCAGTCCCCAGGACCCACTTAAACTCCAGGACGGGGAGCCGGGAGCAAGGCGGCAGTGGTTCACCGCCCAGGAAAGGAGCGCTGAAAGCCTCCCACGGTGGAAGGGGGCCGGCAGAGGGGAAGAAGGCCTCAGGCCGCCGTCCAGAGACACTACCTGGTGGAATTATCATCCTGGACGAGCAGCGGGGGTTTGTCCGTCAGCTTCTGGGGCGCGAACTGAGGCGACGGGGAGCGCGAGGTCTCCATGGCGGAGGTCTGCAAAGGCCGGAACTTGGAAAGGAGTGGCGCCTCCCGCCGGGGCCAGCCTGCGCGCTCGTCTACATGCTGTCCGGCCGGCTCCCCCGCAGCCCGCGGGCCATCTGCCGCGGGCCGGGCGGCGTTCAGCTTCTCCGCCGGGGCGCCGGGGCTGCAGCGGGCAAGGGCCGGGCGGTCCGAGCACAAGCACACCTCCGGGGCCAGGGGGCGGGGCCTTCCGGGCGCGCCCAGGTGAGCAGCCGCAGGTGCGCCCGCCAAGGGCCTGGGCTCACGCCTGGGCGGCGGCGGCCTCTGTGGGGCGGGCCTCCGGGAGAGCGGGGCGGCGCTCAGGGGCCGGGGGTCCTGCCCCCGGGCGTGCGGGGCGGCAGGCCGGTCCGCGGGCGCGCGTTCCTCCGGGTATCTGTAATCGCAAGGAAGGGTCCCCGCCCGGCCACGGCCCTCCGGAGGCACCTCGGGAGCTTCCCGGGAGCCAGCTGGTTCAGAGACCTGGGATGGCTGCTGGGGGTCCCGCTGCGCTCCTGGACTGTCTTCTGCACACGGGGCATCTGCTTGTCTAGGGGAGAAAGGAAGAAAAATGAGCCAACGGTTCCAGTTAACATCTTCTCCCCAAACAGGACTACACCCATGTCTCCATAACCTCCTTCAGTCATGTTAAAGAATTCAATCCACATACGTTTGCCTGCGCCTGTCCCCGCTGCGATTCCTCACACAAGGCATCAACGCCAAACACACACTGGACATTCGCCAGTACGCTGGCGTGTCAAACCACAGGACAGGGGGTACGCACGTTACAGACACACACACGTGTACACACAGACTGCAATTTGGGGGCAAAATATAATTACACAAACATTTAAAAAAACAATGTGTGTAGAAGTCCTCAAACTGTGACACTCAGAAATATTTACTTCATGTTGCAACAATATTTTCATGTGGCTTATTTCGGGAAATTGCCATATACAAAGGGACAGAACTTTCTAAGACAGGCAGCAAGTAAACTGATAAAGAACTTTAAAATCAGGAGTCTGTTATTAAATATAAGAAAAACAGAGACTGTTCGTTTTGGAAGCTGCAGTGCGACACTGATCTTTCCATACCCATCCATTTCCACATCCGTATCCATTTCTACCTTTCCCTGAAACGTACTTACATGCGCGCACGCACGCACACACACCTGCAAAACACATGCAGGCATGCTTCACATGCACGTATAGCTGTGCCGAAGCTAAAGCCTGTGGGCGTTATAATAACCATCAAACTCGCAACAAGTCAGCCGGCCATGCCTTTGCTGCTTTCGCTGACACACTCTCTTCCGACCTGACTAATAAAATGAGCCTCTGACTGACCTTTCCATTCACAGGAAGAGCTGTTCTCTGTTAAGACACCCTCAGAGCTGTTAAAGGAGACCCTAAAAAGGGCAGCAATCAGAGACCCAGTAGGTAGAGCACAAGTGCCAGTAAGAGATGTAACCTACTGCGAAACAAGTGGGATAGAAGACCTCCTCCCCACACACCCTGGCAACCCCTTGGGGCCCTGGAGGTGTGTCCTCCTCCCGGGACACGATACCAGGCCTGGGCATTACAGATGTCCCAACCCCATCCAGGCAGCTGTACTCAAGAGTCAACTGCTCGTTGCATGTCTCTCTTGCTGTGTCCTCAGGAGAAAGGTCCCTTCCAGGTTCAATGGCTGGTCGAGAGTAGACCATGGACCACCCCCAACTCCCCTCCCTTCCCCCATCAGCCAGCTGGGGCCACACTCCCCACTGGCACTACCTCCAGCCCAGAGACAACAGCTGGAAGGGCTCAGCATCTGGAAGAGGACAGAAGAGAGCCAGACCTGCTGGGACCCTAAAAGGGGGCAGGTTTGTTCTCTGCTTCCAAATTAAGACAATATTAACCCAGCTCGGGGAAGTTAGGTGTTGTTTATTTTTTTAATCTGTATTGGGCACACATTGATGAAAGAAATGCTAACTTACTGAGGTCTGGGGAAGTCATTCCGGCTTACACATAAGTTAACTTGAATTTTATGCTAACTTAAACAGCCTGTTTGTGGCCTAGCAAACATACACTGTACATCTGCATTAATTGTTAAAGAAAAGGGCGCACTGACCACAAGTAAAGAATGTCCATGTTAAAAATAAAGATTAACTGCTTCCGTTCCTGGAAAGCCCATGCGGGCGCTCCTTCAATGCTAAGACTCCCTCTCCCAGGTGCCAAGGCCACACTGACTCGCTGTGTACGTGCTGGTCTGTTTTGAAACTGTGAAGCAGTGTATTCCTGACTTGTTTGACGTTCTTTGTTTTTGACAAGACATAAAGCTGTACCGAACGCCATGCTTCTTGGGAGCAGTTCCTCAGACTAATCTGGGAAGCAGGCTTCTCTGGGCTGTAGTCCTCAGTTTGGCTCAGATAAAACTCTTTTCTATTCCTGTTATAGATTGTTTATTGATTATTTTCATCGACAACATTAGAAGTTATCAAAATAACCCAAACAATGTAATGGATGCTTAAGAGAACAATACACAGCAGCTGTCTGGTTACAAAAGACAGAATGGCATTCAGGTGTCATCAAATGGACAACCGTGGGAGAAGTGTGCCTCACAGCTCAGATGCCCTGTCACACACTACTTCATCTGGCCTGCCGTGGAAAAGCAAACCTCGTGCCTCCCTTCCATTGAAACTATAGTGCCTCTTAAGACAGTAAAACCTAATTTATGACAATTCATGAACGCCTCCCCAATCTTTCACTTCAAAGAGTTGAGGAACACTTGAACTTTTTTGCTTACTATAAAACTCTTGAACTCTAGCATCCACAGACCCACACGAAAGCACCTGGTACCTATTAAATAAATAGCCACCACCTCATTAAAACGGAGAGTTAAATCAGCTACAATTTACTGCTAAAATCTAAGCGTCTTGGGCCATCTGGGTTCATATTTAATATGTTAATTTAAAAGGAACTCTAGGGACTTCCCTGGTGGCGCAGTGGTTAAGAATCCACCTGCCAATGCAGGGGACACAGATTCGAGCCCTGGTCCGGTTAGATCCCACATGCCTCGGAGCAGCTAAGCCCCTGCGCCACAACTACTGAAATCCGCACGCCTAGAGCCCGTGCTCCACAACAAGAGAAGCCACGGCAATGAGAAGCCCGCGCACTGCAACCAAGAGTAGCCCCCCGCCGCCCCCGCCTAGCCACAACTAGAGACAGGCCGCGTGCAGCAATGAAGACACAATGCAGCCAAAAGTAAATTTAAAAAATAAAAATAAAAGGAGCTCTATCTGCAAAGTGCCTTAGACAGGACGCGCTAAGATCTACCCAGAGAAGGTAGAGGTCACACCTGTAGGAGCAAAGCCCCACTGAGAGCGGGGGCAGTGACTCAGGTGCCCCGGGCTCCTTCCTGCCTTACTAGCGCGGCAGCCTTCGCAGGACCCGAGGGCACTCTCTAAGTGAGGGCTGCCTGGTCACCTCTCATTGCAGGAGCACAGTTAGTGCCCTGGGGCCCACCCCACATCTAACTTCAGATGGCAATTTCTGGGCCAAGTTTGTCCTCCACCCCTGATTTTTTCTTGGCTTCCTCCCGAACTTGCAAAGTGAAAGCCATAAAAGCACGAATTGGTTCTTACTGTCCCAGCTGGTAAGAATTCAGGAAATCCAGCTCACAAAGAAAAAAGGTGGGAATTCGGGGTTCTACTGGGGTCATATTCCAACCTGTGTTTCTAATAGGTTCCAAGTGACTAGTTTGTACATAATATGGATAATGTGTGTGTGTTTACATATCACGTGTGTCACACGTGTGTCTGTGTGGTATCTGTGTGTATGCACGTATATCCCCTTCTATTGTATCTTCACGGATAATTAACGGTGACAGCAAGATCCAGACGTAAAGACCAAGAAAATACAATGAGTTAAGGACTCTGCACGGGCGAGTAAGCAACTAAGTATCTCCCTGCACGCACTCCTGGGTGGACCCAGGAGCGGGGAGTCAGCAGCGCAAAGGAGAACTGCAAAGGCAGCCGCGATATATGGCTTCGGGTGCCCATTCCCCCGTGGAACACACTCAGGACCTGTTACCAAGGAGAGAGCAGCTCCCAGGGCAAGGGAGGACAGGCCGGCAGGTTCTCAGCGGCTCCGGGGGCTAGAGCCCAGCAGGCCGACTGGATGCTGTGAAGGACACGGGGAGGGGAAAGGTCCGCGACAGGACTGCAGAGGGAAACACAGCTAATCTGAAGGGGGAAGAGCGCAGGAAAGGTCACCTTCAACACTGCCCGGTAGTGCAAACACCCTGCGAGAGGACCCAAACCACTGTTAACAGCCCCAAAAAATGTAATCAGAAAAAAACAATTTATAAGTTATGTATCAAATGCTCTTGAAATCCCGTCAACACTGCTCTGATTCAAATCTCCACTTTTTTTTTTTTTTTTTGGTACGTGGGTCTCTCACTGTTGTGGCCTCTCCCGTTGTGGAGCACAGGCTCCGGACGCGCAGGCTCAGCGGCCACGGCTCACGGGCCCAGCTGCTCCGCGGCATGTGGGATCCTCCCGGATCGGGGCACGAACCCGTGTGCCCTGCATCGGCAGGCGGGCTCTCAACCACTGCGCCACCAGGGAAGCCCTCAAGTCTCCACTTCTGATCATGGTATGGAGAAGGCCAGCCCTGTGTCTAAGCACAGGCTGCATCCCTGAGAGGCGGTGGCTGTTTCCAGATGCCATCTGTTCCTGACGAGCCCGTGGCGTCGCTGGGCTCCTTGTGTCCTCGGGTGCCAGTGTTCTGCTCCCTCCCGCCCCACCTTCCGCACAGCTGCCCTGCCGTCACACAGGCCCGCGGCTCCGCCAGCCCTGCGGTCTCCCGGCCTCCGGGTAGCCCCTAGCACAGGGCTGGTCACTCTCTCTGATGACTGTACTGCTCACTGGTCTCCACTCTCACCCTGGGGCTGTGAGCACCTCGACGGAGACAGGGAGCCAGGTTTTCTTCTCCAGGGCCTCGCGGGCCATCGTTAGCTACGTGCACTGGGTCACACCACGGCCTGGACGTCTGTTACACGCACAAATGCATTCGTGGCTTTCGGTCCCCGGGCAGAAAGGTAAGGAGGGAAGACGCACTTTTTTTCGGAGATGCAGGCAGCAGGGTTCACATGAGCTTGCACGTGAACATTCCCAACATAAGCAAGTGTTTCTGCATCTCCCTGGGGTCACTAAGTCAGCACACCTCTGTAAACAGGGTGAGCGATCATCCTCGCCAAAGAGGAGAGAAAAATTCCAACTCTTTGGACAACTTAACTCACACAGGCTCCTTCCCTCCCTTCCTAAGTACTTCTGGAATCAATGATCAGAAGAGGACGCACGGCCAAGTGTGACTTGTGCCCACAGCTACGGCTGGAGGCTGTTACTCCTAACATGCTCTGGGGCCTGAGGCGGCTAGAGAGAACTAGGCCACGCCCGACTGGGGCTCCCTCGGGCACCCACTTGCAGGCGCAGAATCACTTACTAGCTATGTGCCGTCGGGCAAGTGACTGTGCCCCCACGGAGGTTCATTCCCTAACCTCCCCGGGTGAACCACAGGCCACATGGGGTCGCTGTGGGCGGGGGCAGAGGCAGACAAAGCCCCTGGTGTGGAAGGATGGGAGTGGGGCTTCCTACCAGCCATCGGATGCTGCACCTGGCACCCACCAGGAAGGGGCCGGCGTGCGGCCGAGCAGACCCCAAAGCAGGTCCCCGCGATACCGACACCCTGTGTACCTTCTCCCCACATCACGGCACAGCACAGGCCCCCGAGCGGGGAAGGGCATCCCAGCGGCAGCCCCCCACCCACCCCGGGGCATCTGTGGGTACGAAGGGCACCACCAGAACGCCGTGCAGTGGAACTGCCTCATTGCAACAACAGAGAGAGGGGGAGACAGAGAGAGCTTCCAGCGGATACCACCACTTAGACTGTACACATGGCCAGCACGCCACCAAGGTTAGCCATGGACCGGGCGGCTGGGTGCGCCGGGAAGTGTGCTTGAGAACGTGCTGCAGACCCAGGGTCCGGGGCCTGTGCTGTCTGCAGAGTGAAATTGCTGGTGAGACCCGAGGGGCTGCCTTCCAACAGAGACACGCTTCCACCAAGGACTTGAGTCACAGTCCCAGGTTCCTAGAAACTGCACGTCTGTTGGTTGCGGGTGTGAATCACGGTGATTTTGTGAAGTGTCGAACTGTTTGTTAACTATCAGGGACACTGGCGTGTTGGGATGTATCGGGCATCGCCACTCAGGTTGTCTGAAGCCGGAGGACCACCAGGCCTTAGCGCAGGGCCAGGGGGCTGGGGGGACACGGGACACCCACACCATTCCATGTGCAGGTCTCCTGAAGGAGCCGCTGGTGTCGCCAGGGATCTTCCTGTCCCCCAAGCAATCCCCAGCAGCCACCCATCGCCTTGGGGAACTGCAGGCTCGTCTGTCTACACAGCACCCCATACAAGCCAAATGAGATGGGGGGCAAGACGTGGGAACCCAAGAGAGGCCATCAACCAGTTGACCAACCAATCCATTCATCAATGGACAGAAACACATGAGAGTCCGTTCAAACAGCACGGATGCCCTGGAATGACGGCGTTACCACTCTTCTCCCAGGAGACACCAGTTTTCCTTGGCATTTCCCACATGGGGAGCCCCCCAAGGGCACAGGCTGTCCGACTGTCCTTCTCTCTGTTTCCAGGCACAAAACCAACACTGACCAAATGAATGCACAGATATGCCAGTGAGAATGCAGGAGGACCATGTCCACAAGTTCAGCTCCCAACGTGTATCCTGGAGGACCACCTTCAGGGAAGACAGTAGCCTGAATCATGCTTCACTTACTCGTTTTTCTTTTCTTTTTTTTTTTGGCTGCATGGCGCAGCTTGTAGGACCTTAGTTCCCCGACCAGGGACTGAACGCCGGCCCTCGGCAGTGAGAGCGCAGAGTCCTAACCACTGGACCACCGGGGAAGTCCCCGGTCATCTCTTCCCTGCAACCTCTCCAGGGAAGCTTCCTCTGCACCAGCCCCCAAGCAGGCTCTCCCTTCCGCGATTCTAATGCCATGTGGGGAAAGCACTTACTTTACAAAACCAGATGAAATGTTACTCCTTCCGTGTCTTAACAGATGGATAAAAAGGTTTGCTGCTTCCTTTGGGTTTTATTTTTGCTTGCAGGAACTTGGATGGTAAGAGGAAAGAACTCGAATTAGAGAGACTGATGTCATTTGTGGTTAAGTGGGGAAGAACGGATGAAAAGACGCCACTCACACATGATCCAAAACCAAATGTGTAAAGGCACAGATGGCTGGTTTCCAGTAACAGAGAACACCTGGATCCAGAGATGATCACCTGGGACAGCCCCTCAAGTATCCAACGCTACGTTTTCAGAACATGTTTCGAGAATCTATTCCAGGCCTTTCTTACTTCTGTCGCTAGAGACCTTCATTCTTCGTCCCAAGATGTGACCCTTGGAAGTTTTGTTTTTGTTTTGACAGAAATCAGGCAAATCCCCTCTGCCAATCAAAGCTCCAGACCGGTTTCTGTTGCGAAATTATTTTTCGGAAGAATAGAATCATATCACCATAGACTAACGGAATAAAAATGCTATTTTCACGTGATTTTTTTTTAGCCAAGTTTTCTTCTGCCTTTCTCTTACTTGCTTTGCTAAAAACATACATTACACACAGTCTTTTGGGCAAGCCTGACACCGATCTGAAATTTTCTTACAACTGGCCAAACTGATTGGATTAAGATGCCTGGAGAGGCGGGGCTGGCCATCGGCAATGCTGGGCCACCTGTCGTAGGTGACAATTTGAGTGTGTGCCGTAAGCTGACTCGGCAATCAGGCGGGACACGATCTGTCTTGTGAAGCTGGAGGACAGAAGAGGGTCCTCAGGGATCCACAGTGACCTCACAGTCCCAGTGCGGAGCTGCTACCTCTTCAGATGGGCACTCAGACCCCTCGGCTCAGCTGCACACAAAAGGCAGCCAAGCCGGTCCCACACACTCAGCACCGGTCAACCAACAGCTGACCAGAAGGCACCTGAAGCACGGAACAAAACGCAAACCACAGGCAAGGGAGACAGTCAAAAGAAGCTCCATCTGCCTTTGACCCTACAGCCCCTGCTACGTCCACAGGAGACTACTGTATCCTGTTTGATAGTAAACCAGGCTGTCTAGAGAGCTAAGTGCATACATTAAAAAGTATCCCAGGGCTTCCCTGGTGGCGCAGTGGTTGAGAGTCCGCCTGCCGATGCGGGGGATGCGGGTTCGTGCCCCGGTCCCGGAAGATCCCACGTGCGCGCGGAGCGGCTGGGCCCGTGAGCCACGGCCGCTGAGCCTGCGCGTCTGGAGCCTGTGCTCCGCGACGGGAGAGGCCGCAACAGTGAGAGGCCCGCGTACCGCAAAAACAAACAAAGTATCCCAAACCCACAGAAAAGAACAGAGCAAACTGCAACAAACATCAGAGGCTTTACTACCCTCCCAGGAATAAAGTCACCCTTTCCGTGCTCGTTTCCAAAGTTTCCAGAAAGAAGAAAAAACAGATTGCTGCAGATACACAAGCCCTTGCCCTTCCCTCCCACCCAGAACCACCCCTGCCCTTACTGCGGAGAGCCGGGCAACATTTTTAGTTTTATTTTTTGGTTTTAAAGCAAGCTATCTATCTATCTATCTGTCTATTCATGGCTGCACTGGGTCTTCGTTGCTGCATGTGGGCTTTCTTGAGTTGCGGCAGGCGGCAGCTACTCTTCGTTGTGGTGCGCGGGCTTCTCATCGCGGTGGTTTCTCTTGTTGCGGAGTGTGGGGTCTAGGCACACGGGCTTCAGTGGTTGTGGCACGTGGACTCGACAGTTGTGGCTCTCGGGCTCTAGAGAGCACAGGCTCAGTAGTTGTGGCGCACGGGCTTAGTGTCTCCGCGGCATGTGGGATCTTCCCGGACCAGGGATCAAACCCCTGTCCCCTGCCCGGCAGGCGGATTCTGAAACCACTGTGCCACGAGGGAAGTCCTAAAGTTTTTTAGGTAAGAAAATTTCCACTGAATGTGTGAGAGAGGTTATACAGGCAATCCCCAAGTATCCGACAATCATTTTGTATTCACAGCCAATCTTATTTCTTCAAACCAACCCCCCCCTCCAACTCCTGTCGAGACTGTTCTGAAGAATGTAGATGATGGTTTTAGACACACGAATCTAAGCTCTCCTCAGACTTACTCCATCAGAAAGCCAGGCCTGGGCAGACGGAGGTAGGGACCGGGGAGGAAATGCTTGCCTGCAAATCTGTGTCTGACAGAACACCTCCCAGGCAATCTGGATGTCACGCCAGTGGTAGGAAGCTGTGCTTTATGGGACCTCCCTTCCCAACTTCCTTCTCTCTCACTTTTCTATCCACTTTGGGTATTAAAAGCTACTCCTGAAGTTTTCATCCTTGGCGTGGCATGTCTCTCCCCAACTAGATCATCATCATCTGGAAAAAAAAACACAAAACGATGAGATACCCCCTGGTACCAAGCCTGCAGGGACCAACCCACAGCCGTGCACCAGGACAGGCTTCCCGAACCCTGGCCCAGGGGATTGGGCGCTTGGGCTGTAGTTTGCTGAGCCCTGGTCTAGAAATCAAGGAAGACAGTAATTTTTGCAAAATGCAAACACATGTCAGTGCTCACTTTGATACGCACCCTGCAGGCTATGACAAGAATGCTAGGGAAGGGATATCATTTACATGGGGGAGCATCTGGGGAGTTTTTTTAAAACAACGATTTTAATTACTTTTCTGCGCCCCCCTCCTTTTGAGCTGCTGGTAGGAGCAATGGTCCCTCGCGACCGTCCACCTGTGAACCAAGGGCACCTCCACAAACTGTCATTCAAAGTCGTGACGGTCCACAAAAAAGGGTGGGGAGGGGAATTCTGTGGTGGCCCAGGGGTTAGGACTCTGCACTTTCACTGCCACGGCTCCAGGTTCAATCCCTAGTTGGGGAACTAAGACCCTGCAAGCTGCACAGAGCAGCCAAAAAAATAATAATAATAACCCAAAATGACAAAAACAAAGTCATAAGAGTTAGAAGAAAAATCAGGTCTGGACAGTCACCGTGATGAATACTATTTTATTACGGCAGACATTTACCTTAGTAACCGTTTTAGGAACATCTAAGTTGTGTCATTTTTATTTAGCCTGTGTCATTTTTTATTAAGTGTGACCTACGGTTGATGAAAACAAAAAAGCTAAAAATGTTAGGGCCTAGGTAACAAACAACGTATGAATTTGGGTTCACCTTAATTCTTGTCCCTGACAGGTACACGCTCTTCTGAGCCACTTCGCTGTTTTAAAAATGCACGTTTGATTTCCCACACAGGTAGCTATGGATGTAGGAGGTTTTCACATTCCATAACATTTCCACTTGCATTTTTCTCCACAGCCCATCCCACTTTTATCAAGGTATCAATTACATACCATAAAATTCACTGATTCGAGGTGTACCCGTTGGACGAGTTTGGGTAAATGTGCAGGGCTGTGCGTTCACCACCACAACCAAGCCTAAATACAATTCCACTGCCTAAGAAAGCTTCCTTTCGCTCTATGGCGGTCATTGCCTGAAATCCTTGTAAGTTACTCAGCACTCTTGTCTGCAAAGATGGCCGACTGCCTGCAGCAGATGTGAAGGATTCAAACTACAAGTCAAACCGTATTGCAGTTATAAGGGGGAAACACCCCATTTCAACACATTAGAGCGTGACTCCATTTACAACATTCACAAGTTACGTTTTCTGAAAGCAAAGCCATCTCGCGGTGACGTTTCCGGAATGTTCAAGCGTCCTGTGTGATAGATGACCGGTGATGGGCATGTCCAATCCTCCTGTCTCCCCTACTTCTTCAACTTTACAGACACGCACACATCTTAATTACAGTTAGCAGGGAAGGCAGATATGCTTAAGTCTCTCCCCCTAAAATTTCCCGCCCTCCCACCCAAATCAAGGCCAGCCTGCCCGCTTTGATCTGCCAGGTTCCCTCACGTCCGCCCCAAACCACCTGCCACTCGCCAGTCACCCCCGTCCCTGCACATACACTTTGGACAAAGGCCCTTCCCCGCCCCACACAGTTGGGGCTCCCTTTTCTGCCGCGGGGACGCCGTTCCTATTCTTTAAGATCCAAATGAAGGGAAACCTTTTTGCGATCAAGCGCTTCCCCGGCCTATTGCCAAAGATAAGCCTTTCTGCTCGTAAACCCCCGTAAGGGTTTAATCTCTATGGCTTTGTCCCTAAACTGTACTTGATGTGTCTGTATTATTTTAATTTAATATCAGTCCTCTTGGCTAGACTGACAGCACCCACTTCTGTCTTGTCTACCCTGTGTGTCCCGGGTCCTAACAGTGCCTGGCACAAAGCAGGTTTCAGCAAGGGCCCAGTGAGGTAACAGGAAGGAAGGGGGGGGGGGGGGAGACGGGGGAGGAAGGGAGGGAAGGTACAGGACTAGAAGTCAAAGCAGGCAGACTGATTCTCTTGGGCCTTCTGACTACCCTACATCACAGCCATTTACACTTATGTTATGGACTGAATGTTTGTGTCCCCTGAAAATTCATGTTCAATCTTAACCCCCAACAGGATGGTATCACATGGCTGGGAAATGATCAGGTTGTAAGGGTGGAGCCCTCGTGAGTGGCATTAGTGCCCGTATAAGAAGACACACAAGAGGGCTTGCTTCCCACCACGCCCCTGCTCTCCACCGTGTGAGGACACAGGAGGACGACGGCTGTCTGCCCACCAGGAAAGGGGTCTCACCAGGAACTGAACTGGCCAGCACCTTGATCTTGGACTGTGAGAGATTAATGACCATTGCTGAAGTCACCTGGTCTGTGGTAATCTGTTATATATTATTCTCCATTACAGTAGAGGGTAAGCTCCTTCAAGGGAGGTGCTCTGTCTACCTGATACGACTTTGCAGGCTCCAGGGCACCTAACCACACGAACACAATCGGTAACCTGTAAGATATTGTACGATGTCACCCGAAGACCTGTCCATTGAGAATGCACTTCTTCTTCTGATCTGGAAACCAACCCACACCCTCAGGAGTCCAGCGTGTCGGAGCTGATGGGCCTGGGAGAGGACTCACGTTGCCCCCTCACCTCACCTGAGAGGTGGGCAGCCCCGGCTCCATCTCTGCTTGTGACCACCACGCTGCCCCGACTGCTACAGACATGGGTCCAACGGGCAGATTCCACTAGGGTGACTTGGTCATTAAGGGCAATTCGAACTAACTTGATTTTTCCATACAACAATGACCATCACAAAAATATTAACTGATTATTGAGAAGCCCGTGGCTCTTTTGAACGTTTAGTTTATAGTTCTACGACATCTATTTATCTTATTTCAGCATACTTACACCCTCAATGATCAAATGTTTTGAGGTGACTTATCAAATGAAAACACAACAGGAGCATTAAAATGAACATAGAAACATCCCAACAAGAGATAATATCTTTTTAAAAAGTGGAAAGGCATAAGGGTGGAAAAGCATCACAAAGAGGCTTGTCATTAGGGTTTATGTGCCTCCAATGTGATTAGGGTATATGTGCCTCCAATGTGCTTAGGGTATATGTGCCTCAAATGTGACCCTGAGGTTCCTGCCACCCAGAGCAAAAAGGGAGGAGGTGAGTGGGGGTTATTGGGAAAGAGGGCACGTCTCTATTCTCTGGGGGAGACAAATCTAGTACCAACCTCCACCTACAGAGCTCCACACACCCGAGAAAGCACAGCATGCCCGCCTCACTGATGTCACGAGCCTAAGTGACCCGCCCGACCCCCTGAGCGAGGACTGCAGCGCCCATCTTTTGACTCCTGCTTCCACATGGCATCACCACGTTAGATGTTCATCAAACCCGCGGGTTCTTCTCCCAAGCAGTTTTAGCTTCTCTGCAAAGCACTGCAGAGTATTTCAGATGGCAGTCTACACCTCACAAGGGATTCAGCCCATAGACCCCCGGGTGGACACCCTTTCTGCAAACACTGAGCCGAGTGCACAGCCACCAGGAGCCAGCAGCCACCAGAATACAAACAGACTGCACAAAGCCACCTGGCAAGGGTGATGATGTGACAGTTAAAAACACTTGTATGGTTTAAAAGAAAATCTAACCACACCAGTCAGAATGGCCATCACGGCTCCCTGACTTCAGCCTATACTACAAAGCTACAGTAATCAAGACAGTATGGTACTGGCACAAAAACAGAAATATAGATCAACGGAACAGGATAGAAAGCCCAGAGATAAACACACGCACCTATGGTCACCTAACCTACGACAAAGGAGGCAAGGATATACAATGGAGAAAAGACAGCCTCTTCAATAAGTGGTGCTGGGAAAACTGGACAGCTACATGTAAAAGAATGAAATTAGAACACTCCCTAACACCATACACAAAAATAAACTCCAAATGGATTACAGACCTAAATGTAAGGCCAGACACCATGAAACTCTTAGAGGAAAACATAGGAAGAATACTCTTTGACAGAAATCACAGCAAGATCTTTTTTGACCCATCTCCTAGAGTAATGAAAATAAAAACAAAAGTAAACAAATGAGACCTAATGAAACTTTAAAGCTTTTGCACAGCAAAGGAAACCAGAAACAAAACGAAAAGACAACCCACGGAATGGGTTTGCAAACAAAGTGACCAACAACCCACAGAAAATATCTGCAACCCACATAAAATCTTTGCAAACGAAGTGACCGACAAGGGATTAATCTCCAAAATATACAAACAGCTCATGCAGTTTAATATCAAAAAAACGAACAACCCAATCAAAAAGTAGGCGGAAGACCTAAATAGACATTTCTCCAAAGAAGACATACAGATGGCCAAGAGGCACATGAAAAGCTGCTCAGCATCGCTGATGACCAGAGAAATGCAAATCAAAACTACAACGAGGTATCACCTCACACCGGTCAGAATGGCCATCGTCAAAATATCTACGAACAGTAAATGCTGGAGAGGGTGTGGAGAAAAGGGAACCCTCCTGCACTGTTGGTGGGAATGCAAATTGATACAGCCACTATGGAGAACAGTATGGAGGTTCCTTAAAAAACTAAAAATAGAGCTACCGTACGATCCAGCAATCCCACTCCTGGGCGTATATCTAGAGAAAACCGTAATTCGAAAAGATACATGGCACACGAATGTTCACTGCAGCACTCTTTACAATAGCCAGGTCATGGAAGCAACCTAAATGCCCATCGACAGACGAATGGATAAAGAAGATGTGGTATATATATACAATGGAATATTACTCAGCCATAAAAAGGAATGAAATTGGGTCATTTGTATAGAGATGCGGATGGACCTAGAGACTGTCACACAGAGTGAAATAAGTCAGAAAGAGAAAGACAAATATCGTATATTAATGCATATATTTGGAATCTATAAAAATGGTACAGATGAACCTATTTGCAAAGCAGAAATAGGGACACAGAAGTAGAGAACAAATGTACGGACACCAAGCGGGGGAAAGGGAGGTGGGATGAATTGGGAGATTGGGATTGACTTATATACAGTACTATGTATAAAATAGATAATTAATGAGAACCTGCTGTATAGCACAGGAAACTCTACTCAATGCTCTGTGGTGACCTAAATGGGAAGGAAATCCAAAACAGAGGGGATATGTGTACACATATAGCTGATTTACTTTGCTGTACGGCAGAAACTAACACAACATTGTAAAGCAACTATACCCCAATTAAGGGAGGAAAAAAACCCAAACACTTGTATGGTTTGGGAAAAAAAAAAACAAAAACAAAACTAACCACACCAGTCAGAATGGCCACCATCAAAAAGTCTACAAATAATAAATGCTGGAGAGGGTGTGGAGAAAAGGGAACCCTCCTGCACTGTTGGTGGGAATGTAAGTTGGTGCAGCCACTACAGAGAACAGTGTGGAGGTTCCTTAAAAAATTAAAAATACAGCTGCTGGGACTTCCCTGGCGGTCCAGTGGTTAGGACTCTGCACTTCCACTGCAGGCGGCCCAGGTTCAATCCCTGGTCGGGGAACTAAGATCCTGCAAGCCATGCAGCACGGCCGAAAAAAAAAAAGAAAGAGCTACCATATGATTCAGCAATCCCACTCCTGGGCATATGTCCAGAAAAGAGGAAAACTCTAATTCGAAAAGACACATGCACCCCAGCGTTCACAGCAGCGTTATTTACAATAGCCAAGGCATGGAAGCAACCTAAATGCCCATCGACAGACGAATGGATAAAGAAGATGTGGGGTATACATATACACTGGAATATTATTCAGCCATAAATAACAATGAAATATTGCCATCTGCAGCAACATGGATGGACTTAGAGATTATCATACTAAGTCAGACAGAGAAAGACAAATACCATGTGATATCTCTTAATATGCGGAATCTAAAAAATGATACAAACGAACTTACTTACAAAACAGAAGCGGACTCACAGACATAGAAAACAAACTTATGGTTACCAAAGGGGAAAGGGAGGGGAGGGATAAATTAGGAGTTTGGGATGAACAGATACACACTGCTATAAATAAAATAGACAAACAACAAGGACCTACTGTACAGCACAGGGAACTATATTCAATATCTTGTAATAACCTATAATGGAAAAGAATCTGAAAAAGAATACATATACATGTATAACTGAATCACTTTGCTGTACACCTAAAACACTGTAAATCAACTATACGTCAATTAAAAAAAAAAAAAATCTAACCCTAACCAACCATTAGTGTTTAAAAAGCACACAACACACCTCGGGCATCTATTTGCAACGTAAGGAACAGTGATCAAGGAAGGCCCCACTGTCAGCAGGAAGACACAGAAAACGTGAACAGTAATGCACACGAGAAAAAATACAAATGGCTCGATAAGAACACACAAAGTTCAACTTTACTAGTCACCAGGGAAATGCTGGTTAAAAATGAAATCGTTTTGCCTACCAAGTCACGGAATTTTAAAAATGTCTAACATGGACAAGGTTTCGGGAGAAGCAGGACGGGGCCTAGGCTGTTGGTGGTGGGCTATGAAAGGGACCCACCTTATGGAGGGCAACTTGGGGGTGTTTTCCAAAAGACTGCCTGGCAATTCCTAGAATGTTCTCCTAAGGAAATGAGCGTGTAAGACCACAAATACTTCACTACATATGTCCGCCGTGGTATCACTTCCCACTGTGAAAGACTGGGAACATCCCTACAAGCCCATGGTGTTCCTACTGGGTTACCATATCTTAGAATGCCAGGCACCACATACATACAAGGGGAGAAAAAGCTGTTCATACACAGTACGTATCGTGAGATCACATGTGTATCAATGAACATTTGTGCTGAAAAAGGACACAAAGTGGGTACAGCGGTCTCTCTGGACGGTGAGGTTGAGGGCAATTTTTAATGTCTTCATTCTGCTTTCCGGAATTTCCATGTGTTTTTAATAAAACTGTTCTACTTAGTAAAACAGATTTTTTAAAGAAGGAAATGTTATTAAAGACGATATACCACACACCCTAGAAGGCTGTAACCACACATAAGTATAAATCCTAGCTCTCAAAAACATACAACAAGCTTATGAAATAAGGGGCCATTTTTTACTTCTGGGAAACTGTGGTAAAAGAGATTAAAACATACTTAGAATAGCATAGGATCTCCGTAAATTAAGGGAAAACCATCTGCTTTAAGCCTGTCCTTTTAGCACAATGCACGTGACCCAAAATTCTGAAAATACCATCTCAGAATATTGCATGATTGTTACTCAGCTGAACCATATTTAGAAATGATTATTTACTCAATAGGCTCCAGATATTTACTGTACATGAAAATTTACTTTATTCCTATATAAAATGTCTATAATACATTTATGTGCGCATGTGTATATATACACATACTTGCATGCTCATGTGTATACATATACATGCAGGTGTATACACATATCTGCGGGTGTGTGTGTCTGTATAAATGTTTAATACCCTCATAGAATTGCTGTTTTTTTTTCTTTCTTGCTGTACGCGGGCCTCTCACTGTTGTGGCCTCTCCCGTTGCGGAGCACAGGCTCCGGACGCGCAGGCTCAGAGGCCATGGCTCACGGGCCCAGCCGCTCCGCGGCATGTGGGATCTTCCCGGACCGGGGCACGAACCCGTGTCCCCTGCATTGGCAGGCGGACTCTCAACCACTGTGCCACCAGGGAAGCCCCTAGTTATTCTATTTTTAATGGCCTCCAAATATGTGTAAGCGCCCACTGGCTGGACTTTTTAACAAAGTCATTAAATACCACATGGTATGTAAGCTGTACCTGGGAGAACTTCGTCTGGTAGCAGCTGACTTCACCACAGAACACCTAAGTGGGTGTGCTGTCAGTGACACTGCCATTGCATCAAGAAACCCCTGCAGAAAAAAAAGAAAAGAAAAAAAGAAACCCCTGCAGGCAGAAAAATCAAGTCTGCTGCAGAGCTCATTTATTGACATACGGATCTCAAAGATACTACACACATGTGTGTATCTCACATATGTCTTCACTCACATGAACGTTGGTAGCAAATGAATACAACAATACAACCCACTGGCCTGGATGTGTCATTTAAGGGGAATCTGAGTCCCTGGCTTCTCTCCCCGAGAATCAAAAATGATGATAGCTGAAAGCGTCCTCAGAAATCATTTCATCCAAACTTCCTATTTCGTGGATGAAGAAACAGGGGGTCACGTCCACGCAGGCTTGGGACCTGAGTCCGCAGTTTCTCAGCCTGGTTAAGAGGTCTTTGTATTACACCACTGCCTCGGAAACCCACACTGGAACCCCTTCTCACTGCACTGTTGGTGCACTGGCCCTGGGATGTGACAGCTAATAACAGAAGAGGTTTGGCATCTTACACAGGTCTATATGCAGGCTGTGCCCATCTGGAGAACCTTCCAACATCCGAGGTGGTAGGACTTAGCAGGAACCCACCAGATTAAAGAGCAGCCATACTGCATGCAAGGGCTCTCCATTAAGAAGCTGTGTGAATCCAGTTACTGAAGCCCCAGTTTGCTTATCGTAAAGTGAACATGGTACCCATGTTGTGAGGTCCAAGATATACAGGCGAGAAGCCCTTCTGAACCTTAAGTAATGAATACAAAGGATTCTGCAAGTCTTTTTTCAAAGTCAAAAAACTAAATAACTTTAGGATCTCTTCAGACATCCAGGGATGTCTACAAGCCTCACAGAAATGACTTATCTAACCTGTTGGAGGGAAAGCCTGCTAGAACACACGAGTGTCTGCTGACCGGGGAGAGATGGGCCGATCCGGTGGACACAAAACACCACCTCTTGTTTCTACTGCTTCCCCACCTAGACCTTCCTAAATTTTAATGCACACAAGAGGCCAAGAATTCAAGGGAGTGAGAGTAAAGCAAATGCATTCTACAGGCCACATGAAGTATTAGCTTCCGCAACCTCCAAAACCCAAAGGCGGCTGGGGGAGCAGCTGGTTCACGCCAAACACGCAGCCCTCAGCATACATTTACAGGGTTGTCTGTCACCCCAGCTGGGCAGGAGAAGCCTTACCTGACCTGCACGGTCAGCACCAATATGCATGGTGATTTCTAATACTCCTTTTATTAATGGCTTTTCTGTGTTTTGTTCGTTCATGCATTCATGAATGAAAATACCCCTGCAAATATTTTTCCCTAAGTGGTATATGTTTGTGGGCATGTGTGTGAGAGAGACAGGGAGAGAAAGTGTGAAATGTTTTTTCCACTCTGCTTGACAAAAAGCTGCACAGAGATGTCCAGTTTCCTACCAGCCATCAAATACTTTTCTGCAACATAATCATAAAAAATATTTATAATATACGCCCTCAAAGATTCTGCTCTGCAAGGAAAAGAAATATGTCAACCATTCATCAAACCTGTCCCTGATCTTCAGTTATTTTACGACGTGTTAAAATATCATTTTCCATGCCTTCATTGTGTAAGTCTTCAGACAATGTATATGACAGCAGGTTCTTTCATTATAAATGCTGTCAGGTAGATTTCTGAAAACCTTTCTTCAAACCCCTCTGCCTCTTTACGTTTCACCTAAGCACGACCACTAAGTCATTTCAAGATTGACTCCTACCCACGTGAGTCAGTCAGTGCAGACCCGAACTGTGTGTGAGCGTCTGTGTACCACATACATGCAGCCGTTTCCCTGTGAAAATGGCACACTCCCGCCACACACACAAAAGCCTGCTTTAGTGAAGCAAAACAATTTCAGTCGTTTAGAAATATGGCCAAAATTAATAACTTGTTTTATTTATCACAATATAAAAGGCAAAAAAAAAAAAAACCCAAAACCCCACAGCACATGTACAGTAAACCCCGTAAGAAATGCTGCCTTTAAATTGTCACGACTGCAGAGCAAAAGCTGCAAAATGCTCGGAACCACCCCGTGCCATCTTCCCCATTTGCATTTTTTCATCGTCATCAGCAGGCGATGAGTGAATTTATCCACCAAGCATCTTTTTCACGACTCAACATGCACACCTGATTTCCCTGCCTTTTTCATTCTGATGTGGCTGACTCACCATTTCCTTTCTACATCCACAGCCAAAGCCTCCGTTGTGAGAACGCTCATTTCTCACTGCTACGGAAAACGAAAAGGCAAAGCAAGGAAGGGTCTTCGTGAAACACTAGCGCCCTCCCGCCGGTCTCCTCGGGGGACCCTTCGGCAGGGAAGGCAGGTCTGCAGACCTCACGTGGAGCGCGCCCCACATACCAAGGGCTCCCAGTCACACCAGCTCACCGCCCAGAGCAAGTCCCGAGAGGCACTGCCTTCTAGCTCCAGCGCGCTTTCAGCCAAGGGCAGAAACCCAGGCGACCAAAACAGCACGTGTGTACAAGCACACACACACACACACAGACACACACAGCACGGGCTCGCGTGCCCACACACACACGTGCGCACGGGCAGAGCTCAGGTGGACTCTGCACGCCGATCTGCATTATCGTTCACTTTCAGGCAGAACAACACGTGAGGAGCGTGTCTGCAGACCTCTCCCGCTGGCCTCACACCGCCCTGTGAGCTGACCACCTGCACTTCAAAACAGCACAACAAAAAGGGCACGAGTCGCTGCAAAGCCCGGCACACAGCCACGGCGGCAGGAAAGCATCCCTGCCCCGAGAGGGGACCCAGGCTCTCTTACCGGCTCTCCGCCCGCCGTGAGCACAGCGCCCCACGGACCCGCTCTGCGGCAGCCCCGGCGTCTGCCTGCCTGTCTGTGCCCGCTGCCTCGTGACGGTCAAGTTCACGCAGCCCCGCCCCCACCCCCTCGCTCTAACCCCGGGACTCAAGGCTCCCTTGTGACCTCACTGACGACTCCTGACCTCCGGGGGAAATGTTCCCAAGGCTTCTCTGCCTAAACCCCCAAAGCCTTGCCCTTTTAAACCCCTAAAGGCACGGGTGTCTTCCTCTTTGTAATTTAAAAGAAGGAAACGCGGAAAAGCCTGCGGCACGAATTTTACGCAGCTTTGCCTGTTGAACTGTGCTAGACCATGGTATAACGTGTGCAATCCAAGGTTCAATCCCACAGCCGTTAAGTCAGATGAAACGATGACGTTTAAAACAAAACAAAACAAAACAAAAACAAACACTCGACAGCCTATTTTACGTCCTTCTGTATCTGGGGGTTTATTACACACTCAGGAGGAACGTAACCCAAACAACTAACAAAGTGTTTCCGGAGGTTTCACTGCGTACAAGGCATCCGCTGCAGACCACAAAGGGGTCACAGGCTGACCCTGACACTTCACAATGATCTGCATTGAAAGTCCCCGCGCCCCACCTCTCCTCCTAAGGCAGCTCCCGCCCCCTGACGCAGGCAGTGCCCCTCCCACCAGGGTCTCTAACAGCCACACGGACAGCCCCGACCCTCCCCAGTCCTGCACTTACCCTCCAGGACGGATTCTCTCTTTTCACCACCTGCTTCAGTCAACGTCTTCAAAATTCACTGCGGTTACTTCCGACTCTTCCTCATTTAAACAAGTAACACGTGCTACTTTGCAGTATCTCCCACGTTACCACTATTTCACCAAGAGTGCCTTTTTCCATTTTTTCACACCTGCTTGATTGTAAGCACTGCGCTGCTGCCTTCGTGTGACACCCATTTGGCATTTAAGTGAGTCTGCAAGGAAGGTTGGTGTGGCTATCCCATCATCCAGGGAAGGGAAGTTATTAGCAAGCTTAGGTGGCCTGATGCAAGCACACGGAGAACGAGAGTAAGAATCTGAACCTGTGTCTGCCCCCCCCCCCGCCCCCGCCACATCCCACATTCTTTGCACTAGTTTTCATCTCCACGTGTCATTCTACCAAGTACAGGATCCCATCACTAAGAGAGGGCGCCATCCACCCCAGGCCAGCTCCACACCTGTCTATACCTCAGAGCACAATGTGAGGCCATCCACGTAACAGGCATCCAGTAAGAGCCTGGCGGCTGATCAGGGATTTCACCCACTTACTGCTCAAAAGGTACGCTCCTGAGGTTTACAAACTGCGTAACTCGAAACATCTCAACACTTTATTTTAGAATGGTTTTAGATTGACAGAAAAATTGCAACGAGAGGAGAATGTTCCCATGTACCCTACACCCCCGTTTCCCCTACTGTCTACACATGACACGAGTACCTTCGCCATAACTAGTGACCCCAATCTTGGTACATTCATATTAACTGGAGTCTACACTTTATTCAGACTTTCTTCACTCTCGCCTAAGAGCCTCCTTCTGTCCCAGGATCCCAGCCAGGACACCGCGTTGCATTTAGTTGTCACGTCTGCTTCAGCTCCTCCCACAGCTTCTCAGACTGCCCTTGTTTTCCATGCCCTCCACGGTTTGGAGGAGCACCGCTGGGATGCGTCTGATGTTTCTGTCGTGACTACCCTGGAGTTATGGACGTGGAGGGCAGGCCACGAGAGGTGAATGCCCTGCTTACCATACAATACCAAGGATCACGCCGTCAACACAGCAGTCTGCTCACCGGCTGGCAGGGTCAGGTACGGCGTGCATCAGCTTCTCCTCGGTCACGTGACTTTCACCCCGCCTGTTCACCCTGCCCTCTGTGGAACGACGTTACCACATGGAGCCCATATTACAGGAATGAAGGGCTCTGCCCCCACCCCCCTGAGGGCAGAGGATCTACAGAGATCTGGAATTTTTCGGCACAGATTTCTCTCTTCTCCCCCACTTATTAATACACCCAATCAGTTACGCCTACCAGGGTGGACTCAGGGATACTTTATACGCTGGGTTATAACCCTGCACGACTTCATGGCATTGCAGCTTTGGTCATACCTACCTCTATGTGGGCCCCTGCTGTCCCTCTAGCATAGCCTCACTGTTAAAGGGTTTTTTTGGTTTTTGTGTTTGTTTGAACACTTCCTTACTTTTAGGGCACAAGACACTCCATACTCGTTCCGCATACACCCTCTGCCCCAGCCCTTAGCGTCAGCCGTTCCTCCAAGGAGCCCTGCGTCCTCCTCATGGAGAAGCGTATTAGCAACCAGGATCTGGGTGCTGCTTTTGCTCTAGGAGTCCAGTTTTAAAGGACACCCTCTATGAACAATTTGTAAAGGGGGAGCACTTTTATAATATTAAGGTTTATCGTTGGGTTTTCATACATCCGTGTTTCCTAGAACAAGGCGTAATTATCAGGGCGTACGAGGTGCTCCAAGCCTACGCTGTGTTAATGCCATCAAGACTGTGCATTGTAAATACCTGTAAGAAGTTGAACACAAGTGTGCCTTTACTTGATACAGTACATTCGTGTCCGCGAGGAAGTCCACAAATAAGAAGGGAACGCAACGTGATAAGCACCCCGGCACACTGGAATGCCGCAAGAACTCCTCATGGCCGCTGGGCCAAGCCTGGCGAAGCCGCAACCCTTCCCCAAGTCACTTCGCCTGAACTGAGCTCTTACAGTCCAAGGATGCCAACGCTCCGAGTCAGAGCATCACCAAGGAGCCCGTGCTTAACAGCATCCTTCGCCCTCCCACACGCTCATGCCGTGAACGGGCCACAGTTACGTCAACCAGGCCGGAGAGACCAGTAAGATGAAAATGGCAAGAGGAATGGACATCACGCTGCAGAGAAGCACGCGAGAAGCCTCTCTGCAAACATCCAGACAGTCGGCCACGCAGGCCTCACCTCCCCGTCCGGGAAGCACGCTCACTGAAGGCCAGTCTCTTACGGCCCTTGGTCAAATCCCAGGGCTGGCAAACCTTCTCTGTCCAGTTTTATGGGAGCACAGCCACACCCACCTCTTCACGGACTGTCCACGGCTGCTCCGGGGCTACAAGGGCAGAGACGTCAGCAAGCAGGAACACTGAGGTCCTTAAAGCCCAAAGTACTCACCATCTGATCCTTTGCCAAGTCCGAGCTAGAGCCGCGACTCTCAGACCTGGGTAACGCGCGGCCTCGTTTTAAATTTTAAAACCTTTTCTTCTTGGGGACTCTCAGCACCGACCAGATTTTAAAAATTGAGATGAAGTTCGCATCCCCTCAAATTCAGCCTTTGGAAGCGTATGATTTAGTAGCTTTCAGTAAATTCACAGACTTGTGCATCCATCACCACTATCTAATTCCAAAGCGTTCCCCTCACCCGCCAAGGACTCCACACCCCCTGGCAGTGACTGCCATTCCCTCAGGCCTTCATTCCCGTCAGCCACCCATCTCCCTTCTGTCTCTACGGATCTACCTGTTCTGGGCAGCATACATGCACTAGAATCACGCAACGCGTGGCCTTTTATTGTATTGTTAAATGTGTCTAAATCTATTTTCCTTAGTTTTATGGCTCATAGACTATATATAACACACAACAGATTTGCAAGTGACGTGGGAAAAGAACTATAAAGCCAACGTGACTTTAATGGCTTTGCTGGGAATGAACTCTTCCTCTCGTGGCTCCGGACACCCCACTTCTCGTGGGTTCAGCTACCCTGGGTTCCCAGATGCCACGAAAGGACTCATCACTCGTCTCTGGACAGACAGGACCTAGAGCTCTGCTGGCATGGCGCCCTGATGACTTGTCCCTCGCCTCCACGGGAGAGCTGGGTTCGCATGTGAGCCTGGACTCATTCTCTCCTCCCTGCACAGGACAGCAACCTCGTTACCTCTGACAGTGGGGCTCCCCACACACACAGGCACGACCGTGCACATCACCCAGGATATCCTGGTAAGAGTGTTAAGATTCACATGGAAATAAAGACACAAAAGGTTCAACTCGAAAAGAGAACAGGCACGTTTTCCAGGAACCCACGTGCTCCAAGTGCTGCATCTGAGAAAACCTCAAGTCCATGCACTTTCCCGGCTCGCGCCCTCTCACTGCCCACGCCACCGCCTTCCTCCTTCACCTTCCTGTCCTCTGACTCCAGCTGCTGGTGGAGGCGGTGCGACCTCCAGGGGAGAGCAGGTGGCTGCCTGGGTGGCCGAGGTGCTCCACCGACTCCTCGCTTTCGCGCACGTTTCACGTCCACTCGGAAATATTTTAATGCCCCTTACACTGCTTAAGAGGCAAATCGCAAAACCACTCTTTTTATTTTCAACATGCGGACCTTCAGCATGTTTATGACAAAACGGATCTCTGGGACTAGCTGCAGGCGTCTCACCACCACTTAACACACCAAGTACGAGGAAATCAACTCTGACAGCCGCAGGTCCACCTCACCTCTGACCGATGGCAGCCGTGTATCCAATGCAGTCTAACTCTAGAGAGGGCGTCACTTCAAACTGAACCTTAAAAATAAACCCACTTCACCGGGACTTCCCTGGTGGCGCAGTGCTTAAGAATCCGCCCTTGATGCAGGGGACACGGGTTCGAGCACTGATCCAGGAAGATCCCACATGCTGCGGAGCAACTAAGCCCGTGCGCCACAACTACGGAGCCTGCGCTCTAGAGCCCGCGAGCCACAACTACTGAGCCTGCATGCCACATGCCACGTGCCACAACGGAAGCCCACGCGCCTAGAGCCCGTGCTCTGCAACGAGAGAAGCTCCCATGACGAGAAGCCCGCGCACCGCAACAAAGAGTAGCCCCCATTCTCTGCAACTAGAGAAAGCCTGCACGCAGCAACGAAGGCCCACGCAGCCAAAAATAATTTTTTAAAAAAGGAAAATGCGAAGTGGAGAGGGGGGGAGGGGTGGGAGAAAAATAATAAACCCACTTCAGGAGTGACCACTCGAGGGGTACAAGGTCTCCTTTTGGGGTGATGAAAATCTTCTGGAACTAGATGGTGGGGAAGGATGCCTAATGCTGTGAATGTATGAAGTGTTACTGAATCATATACACTCAAATGCTGGACTTTACATTACGTGGATCCCACCAAAACTTTAAAATAAATAAAATCTTTTCAGCCCCATCGCAAAAAAAAGCGTAAGTTACTTATTTTTTATTTTATGTTTTTAAACGTTTATTTTATGTTGGAGTCTAGTTGAATAACAATGCTGCATTAGTTTCAGGTGTAGAGCAAAGTGATTAAGTTTTATCTACTCCTTTTCCAGATTGTTTTCCCATTTAGGTTGTGACATAATAGTGAGCAGAGTTCCCTGTTTCACACAGTAGGCCCTTGTTGGTTACCCACTTTAAATACAGCAGCATAAGTTACTTCGCGTAACTTAAAAATTAAAGCAAGTCATTTACAGGAACCTCACAGACAGCAGCCAACGTGACCCAACATACAGACACCTACAAAGCCTGTGAGTCCCAAGGGACGGAGGTCAAACTGGACAGGTGTCCGGTCCTCGAAGCCATCTCGTCAGGGAGCCTGACCTCGGTGGGCCCGAGACTCACTGCCCGCTGGTCTTCAGACAATGATTTCAGAGTTCTAATATCAAATGCCGACACAGACAGAAAGGAACCCAGGAGAAACCTACTGCAGTTAAGCTGCCTCGTCCTTGCCCAAGAGAGAAAAGCCTGCGTCTGGTACCTGGTCTCCAAAGTTCCCGAACATTGCTCAAGAAGGCCTGGTGAGAGGCAGGTGTGAGAAGGATACGTGGACTCAACCACGACCCTCCCAGTCATCAGGGATGCCCTTGATCGGCTCTGGGAAGCAAGTTTTCATCCTAACGTGGCTCTGCCACGTCCACTTCTGCAACGAAGCTCGATCTCGTTTCCACCCTGCAAGAATGCTGCGGTGCCTCCCACAGGCCGTACCTTCCACAGGGGAGGAACCACAGGTCGGTGTTCACGGCTCACGGAGGACACGTGTTCGTGTTCCCAACATGGATCCACCACGCAGCCTGGATTAAGACGCATAACTTCACCCATTAACGGTATGAAAGTCTACTACGTTAGGATTAAGAAGGGCGCCACGCTCGGTCCCATTAGAAGAAACGGGAATCAGAGACCTGGTCCTTGACAATTTGGTTCTTTTGCTCAGGCTTGGCTGCCCCGCGGCACGTGGGATCTTAGGTCCCCGACCAGGGATCAAACCTGTGTCCCCTGCGCTGGGAGGCGGATTCTTAACCACTGGACCACCAGGGAAGTCCCGACAATTCGGTTTTAGCCAAGAGGAAAGCACTTTAATGAGACAACGAGCCAGAAGAGTCTAGAAGAACTGAAAGGCAGCAAAGATCGTCTCAAATGCAGTCAGAGGAGACTTTGCCGACACCCCTGCCACCGCGAAGAGCATTAACGTAAGGTATACTTAAACCCACATGGCCGCCTTGCAGGTCATCCCAGCCCTAAACCATGGCACGCTGACTTAAAACACGGCATTGAGCAAAGAAGCATGGGTGGAAGGATCAAAAGGAGATGATGAGTGTCGGTGTGTTCTTGTGGGTTTCTGGAGAAAGGCAAAAACAGCAAAGATAACCTGTATGTGCAAGTTTGACCAAGGGCAACTGACAAGGGTTTGAGCTTTTTTTTTTGGCTGCGTTGGGTCTTTGTTGCTACGCACGGACTTTCTCTAGTTGAGGCGAGCAGGGCCTACCCTTCCTTGCGGTGTGCGGGCTTCTCAATGTGGTGGCTTCTCTTGTTGCAGAGCATAACTCTAGGTGCACGGGCTTCAGCAGTTGCAGCACGCAGGCTCAGTAGTTGTGACTCGAGGGCTCTAGAGCACGGGATCGGTAGTTGCGATGCGTGGGCTCTAAGGCGCATGGGCTTCAGTAGCTGTGGCGTGCAGGCTCAGTAGTTGTGGCTCGCGGGCTCAGCTGCTCCGCGGCATGTGGGATCTTCCCGGACCAGGGATCAAACCTGTGTCCCCTGCCTTGGCAGGCGGATTCTTAACCACTGCACCACCAGGGAAGTCCCAAGGGTTTGAGCTTTGAAGACCGGAGTCAACTGAGAAGAAAGGAGACCAGAGGATAAAAGAGCAGAGGATCCTGTCAAACAGCTGTGGAAGTCTCTCCATCCAAGAAGAGGGGCCGTGGACTCTTGGCTTTTCCCTCCCCCACCCCCGCCCCCAACAAAGGACTCGCATGCAGCCACCGGGGCAATCAGCCGACGTGTGTCAGAACCCTCTCAGAGGGCAGAAGCTGCCTTCACAAGTGGGGTCTGCGGAGGACCGCTTCCCCGCCGCGTCCGGAACTCGGGTGCCCGGGTCCAGTCTCCATCGCTGTCCCTCGGCGCCGCAGTGGTTAACATTTCGGCACGGTCTCTGCCCACACGTCACTGCTCCGTGGGCCTGGCTCTCTGGCCTCACTTTCTGCTCCGGGGCCCCAAGCCCTGGAACCCTCAAACCACCGCCTAACAACGCGTCCTTGAGAATAGCGTGCAGTCACGAGACCAAGCCGGCCGGTAAACAATCTGCTGTGCCTTGTCCTGACTCTGATCTTCCTGAAGCCACGCGGGTATAAACACAAGGGGAAAGTGTCGTCACAAAGCCAGACGTAGAAACACACCACTGGAGCCCGGGCCCAGGGTCTTCTGACAGCCGCTGCTTTTCACCTCTGGGAGGACGGAGGTCTGTGTCTCAGCAAGGGCTCTGGGCACGGGAGACAGTGCACTGCCCGAGAGGAAGCTGTGCCGATGCCGGGCTCCACCCCAGAAAACTTCCAAGCTTGAGGTTCACCTTGTGATCATGCCAGCGTGGGCTTCCTAATTACCCAGCACAGCAGTTCAGAATGGAAAGCTTCAACTGCCCCTTAGCTAACTGAAGGCCAGGAGAAGTAAACGTCTCCCCCAAAGCAACAAATGAGGGGTGCAACTCGGATGGCAACGCTCTCACTCTGAAACCTACTTGCAAGCAGCGTGTGGAGTAAATGGAAATCAGTCCTGGCATCGAGCTCTGTACCGCAAATCACCTCTCAGGGCAAAAGTGCAGGAAGGTGATCCTCAGGTGGGCTTAGCTCGCTGATGAATTCCACGTGAAATGAAAGAGCTCGATTTCATACAGACTCCACCTTCTGGCTGTCAGCGGGATTTAGGATTTATTCTTATTCTCCCCCCGCCCCTCCTTTCCCATCTGTCGCAACAAAATACAAGCCTGCAGGTCAGAGCCAGCCTGCTGGCAGCAGCTCCTATGGGGGCAGAAATGGCCGGGAGAAGGCTGGGGAGTGAGAACCTGCCAGTGGCCACAGCCTCCCGGGCTCTTCCCCTACAAGACCTGTCTGCAGAGCCCCCCAGACGCAGTCCTCTAGAAGACCCTCACGTGTGAGGGGCACGAACCCCATGTGGTAAAACTTAGCTTTCTTACAAGGCTTAAAACACAACACTGGCCACCAAGTCCAAGATGCTGGTGACTCCCCTCTAACGGGCACGGAAAGCCCGCTTCATGTACTGTACTGTCATGTATACTAAACTCCTCAATACAACTTCAGCAAGCAGGTCATGCCAACATGGACGATCCAGAAGGAGCACAGAGCCCCACCTCCACTCTGCCCAGGGTCTGCCAGGGGCGCTACCAGCCACCCAGGCAGGGAGAGCGCAGCCGGCGAGGGGGCAGCTCCATGAGAAGCGGCAGAGGCGGCACCAGAAGCCCCGGGTCCCCATACGCTGTTTACAGGGCGATGGGCGTCTGCTCAGAAGGTTACTCTTAGAAAGGGAATTACCCACCAGAAGGTGTGTGCAACTCCACGCCGGCAACAGCCCTCCAAAGGGGCTTCACTGTTTTCCCCTCTTCACCAGCTGCTCGCTAGGATGACAGCTCCTTTATTTTAAACGCTAGGACATCAGGTGTGACCTTGTCTGGACAATGAAAGGACACTTCCTGAGACAGTGGACACAGCAGACAGAACTGGTTAAAGGCGTTAGAGAGAAGCAGAGACACTCCTCCTAGTATTACGAGCTAACTCTGCTCTCCCCTTCATACCTTGAAGTCCTAACCCCCCAGGACTTCAGAAGGTGATAGAATGAAGCTCTTTCAAGAGGTGATTAAGGCAAAATGAGGGCATGGGGGTGGACCCTAATCCAATCTGGCTGGTGTCCTTCTAAGAAGAGATCAGGACAGAGACACACACAGAGGGAAGACCAGGTGAGGACACAGGGAGACGGCAGCCGCTTGCAAGACCCCGAGAGAGGCCCTGGGAGACACCCACCCTGCCAGCACCTGGAGCTTAGACTCAGGCCTCCAAAGCTGTGAGAAAATAACCGTCTGGGGCTTCCCTGGTGGCGCACTGGTTGAGAGTCCGCCTGCCGATGCAGGGGACACGGGTTCGTGCCCCGGTCCGGGAGGATCCCACATGCCGCAGAGTGGCTGGGCCCGTGAGCCCTGACCGCTGAGCCTGCGCGTCCGGAGCCTGTGCTCCACAACGGGAGAGGCCCGCGTACCACAAAAAAATAAATAAATAAATACCTGTCTGTTGCTGGTGCCGCCCAGACCCCGGCAGTTTGCCAAGGCAGCCCACGCAAACTGCTACCCCGAGCTCTCAAGGTCCCCGTAACACTGGGGCAGGGAGCAGACTGCCGTGAGTCAGGACACCTGAGCTTGGAGATCTGGCGCAAAACCTCCAAAAACAGTGGACGCTGGCTCTGGAAACATGATGGTTGAGGAGGCCACTTCCCTGCGAACACAGCCGGAGGCAAGCAAACACTGCCAGATCTTCTCCCGAGGGCCTGGGTCCTGCTCAAACCCCACCGTCGTGTCCACAACCCCCAGGCAGAAGTCGCCTCACCCTCGTCCCTCCGAGATTCTGAACCATCCCGTGACTTTTCACAAAGATGACAATTACGCGTCATCGCTTCAGTGCCGAGTGTTGGTGTCTCTCCGTCCCCCCTACGCTGGGAGGTCCCCTGGGGCAGAACCTCTGTCCTACTTTATCTGGAACACAGAATCCTGAACCTCACAAAAATGTTCTCAATTCGATTTGCTGCATAAATGTTCTCTCGACGCTCTTTTGGCATCACAACAGAAGCCAGTCTTCATCATCGTGTTCCCGTTGACAGATCAGCAATTCGATTTCTTTACACAGATACCTTACATGAATGTATGCAAAACACTGGGCATCTTTAAATCTTTGCATTATAGATTGGGTTTTGGTGAGCAAAGGACAGTCCCTGCCTGCATTTTCATTTCTTTTTTCTCCCATTTAATGTTCCAAGGGCACTCTTCCTCGCTGCTCCTTCAGAAGATAAACATTTTCTCAAAAAAAAAAAACCCAAAAAAACCAAAATGCCTCTTCGACATCCCTAATCTAGGATTTCACTGAGTCTCACCACTCTTTAAAAGCACACACAATGATTCTGAAAATTGCTGGGTTTGCAGCTCAAAAGCAGAAAGCTCTGGAACTCGTTCCGTCAGAGTGGTTACGCAGCCTGCCAGAAGACACAGCCGTGAAACAGGCAGCATGGCGTTCCTCCCCCGTTCCCGTGACGCCTCCGCTGCCGACAGTACCGTTACCGCACACGTGCGCGCGCACGCACACACACGGTATGTACGTTAGAAGCCATGTGTTATGACCCTTCACAGCAGGAGAGCTGAACTCCAAGCAGCACATGCGTGTCTCTGCAGGATAAACGCCCGAGGTCTCCGTGCAGCAGCGAAGCCCGCGCTCGAGTGTGCGGGGAGCGTCCCCGCCGCACCGCACCGCACCGCAGCACAGCACGCACTCTCACGACGGCAGCAGGGCCCGGAAGTGGCTTTGATAAAGAGGACAGCTGTCACTTGGCACGTGAGCTGCTCGCAATCCAGAGCCATGGAGCTCTGACTGTGCCGCTCAGACACAGCTCAGCTCTGTACGTGTGTTATTCACGGACCTTCCTCTCTCACCCAGGGGTCTCTGGTCTTGGCCGTGCAGACTGGTAAGTAACTGCGACCATATCCTACCTACGCACACACAGACCACCACGCCTGCTCCCTCAGAGCCACCGACACTCTTGTTCAAGGCCAGCAGCGCTCAGCTTAGAGCCAAATGAAATAAAACCCCGTTACGTAAGGCTCTCAAAAGCAAGCATTTAAACCGGTCATCTCTGGGACAGAATCTTCAATTTTGAGGTTGGTGTTTAATTTGAGCGGCACGCCAACTCCCAGAGATGCTCAAGGAACAGAAAAGTATGCACTCAGCGACCCTACTGTGTACAAATTTGCTTCCATTCTTCCATCAGCCCTTTTAAAATAAGGTCGTACCCCAGTTCCTGCAGTGACCTACACTTCCCTCCCCCGCCCTCCTTGTGGATAAGGGTCCAGACGACACTTATGTATTTCACCTAAATTCCACCCTCACTGCAGCGACACAGCTACACTGGACACACTGGAGAATCAGGGCACGTGACAGTGTAATACTGCTGCCATTCCGTTCTTTCAGATGCTCTGATCCCCTCTTGGGGAGCCAACCGACTCGATTTCTATTTTAAAGCTCAACATTAAGTCAGTAAATAAGGCCAATTGAGAAAGGCTTGCCCTAGTCCTTTGACTAACAATCCTTCCAGACAATGTGGATTTCCAGACCCAGCAACCCAGCTGTGCCCTCGATGTTAAAGCATCCCGTCAGATGGCCGCTCTGGATAAAGCATGTCATTCAAGCCACTACACTGGGTTTCTCGTTCCGTGAACATAAAGAACTTTACTGTACGGAAAACACAGCAGCTGTTTTAAGAACCAAAAATGCCACGATGGCATTCACAGCGTCCCCGCCCTGGGGATGCTTCTCCCGCCGGCAGTGGTGTAGGGCTGAGGGCTTGGTCCTGGGGACGCTGGAAGTTGAACCTGGTTAGTGGCCACTTCAGGTCTGGCGGAAACCGGACACCCAAGCACTCACCCACCATAATGCAGCCCATCCCAAGACGCCTTCTCAGTAACCCCAAGTCCAAGAGTCTCCTACCTTGGGGTGGGGCGTCCCTCCTCGGCCTGGACTGAGGAAGAAAGCTCTCTGCGCGCACCGGGGTCCTCCGTTTGCCGTCGCACTTCCACAGAAGCTTCCTGCCAAGGGTGGCACAATGAGACACCCGGTCATCAAGCTGCCGCCTCCGAGACCTCTGTGATCACGAACCCTTCATTGTGGGTTCGCCCTGTGAGCCCGCACCACGAAGGCAGTGACGCCGCCCGCCGTCAGCCGGCCACGGGACCCGCGAGCCCGGCTCTCCAAAGCGTCTCATCAAAAAGACTCAACAAGACCCTGCGTCCCCTTCGGCTCTGGGCAGGAAGCAGAACTCCTACGTGAGGGTCATAAACCTGTGTTGACACACTGGCCCCCAAACCCTAATCAAATCAAACCCAGCTGGTCATGGCTCCCTGCAGCGAAACCTCAAGCCCCAGGATCTGGAGTCTGGGAGCCTTGTTTCTCGACCGATCAAGCATGGAATTCTCAGAGGTCACACCGCACGGGGCATGGGCACACGGTCACGGTGTTTGCAGGCCTTTGTGCACCAGGGGGCCACACAGAAACCTGCGCCTGTCTTCACATGCGGACGTTCATTATTGTGTAACAAACCGATGGCTGGTTTTTCTTAAAAGAACCTCCATCTGATGCTGGAGAAAATCTTTTCTTTGAAATGTACAAATGCAGATGGAAGGGGGAGAAAAAGCAGAGAGAGTGGGAGAGGGAGACTGACTATGGACTTTGAGGTATGGATACAAATGTGTGGCTTTTCAGAAAGCTTCCCATCAACTTTCACCATCAAAACTCCTACTTTAAAAAAAAAGTGAAATAGTTTAACGCACTGCATTTTCAATTACATTTGCCCCTGAACAACCTTTAAAGATATTTCACCACAAAAAGGGACTAAGAAGAAAACTAATAGCATCAAGTGACATCAAGGTTTGGAAACCATCACGTGTTGCCTTAAGCCTTGCTATAAAGCACCCCTTGTAATTTCGGAGGAGAGCTTGCCATTTTCTATCATCTCCCCCAATTTCTTCCCTTTGTATATTAAGGGCAAGCTAATCAAAGGGAAAGAACGCTTCAGCGAGAGCTGACAATGAGGCTGGGAACTCGAGACGTGGCCGAAAACAGGGCACTCGCAATTGTCATGAGTGTATCGCCTCTGTCCCCAGGTGCTGATACTAGAAAAGCTGGTGCACGTAAACGCTCAGACAGCTGGACACAAGTCACAACGGCAATGGGCCATGATATCCTGGGGCTGTCCTATACGCACCTTAAGATGGGATTGCGGTGGCTCTGTCCTGGCTCCCTGCAGGACGCTTACCTGCTTGTAGAGGTCGGTCGAGGGTGACGACCGGGACCTTCCGTGGATGTACTGTGGCCTCTCGTGTTGGTCCAGACCCACGTCCAGGATGTTGTCTGCCGAGTGGTACCTCCCAGAACTCCTGGCTTCCGGGGCTTTCCTCTGTTCCCTCCACGAGGCTTGATACTCTGCAAAGGTTCCCAGCCTCTGAGGCGGGTCTGATCTCCCCACCTTTCCCTCCTTTCCGGGGCCCGCTGTCCAAGGCCTCTCTGGCTTCTCCTTGGGGAACCCACAGGGTGCCGGCCTCAGCCCCGACCGCTGGCCTACGGGCTTGCTGGTTTCCTCAAAAAACTTCCACCTGTCGGCAAAGGTGCGCACGGTCTCGTCGGGAGGTGCGGGTCGCTGGCGCGGGCGCTCATCCCCCGCGAGCCCCACCTCGTTCATCTTCTCGGGCTCGGAGTAGGACTTCAGTTTCTGCTCGGCCGTGAAGCGCCTCCGGCCTGCGATGCGCGGGGCGTGCAGCGCGCCGCCGGCGCTCGCGGGCAGCCTGGCCGGGGCCGCCTCCCAGACGCGCGGGAGGGTGTCGGGGTCCGACGGGCTGGGCTCCAGGTCACGGCGCCTAAACGACGTGGCCCTCAGGACGCGGGCCTGCGCCTCCTTCAGGTGGTCCTTATAAGTGCTGGAGAAGGCGGCTTCCGGGGCGCCCCCTGCCGGCTGCACCCCCCAGCCGCGCGCCTCTGCCTCGGCGGTGGTCTCGTCCCCCTCCGCGGCGCCGGCCAGGGTTGCAGTGCTCCGGCTCTTCTGCAGCCTGGCTCGCCGCAGCTGGATCTCGTTCCTCAGGGTGGTGGCGAAACGGTCGCTCCTCCGCATGGGTTTGCCCGCCAGGGCCTCGGGCGGGGGCCTCTCCGGGGCGCCCTCGTGGCCGGCCTCGGGCCGGCGCGCCCCTTCCTGGGTCAGCGAGTGCAGCATGGGCGTCTGCAGGGGGCAGATCTCGCCGCCCGCGTGGCCCCACGCGAAGCCGCCTGCGACCCTCTTCACACTCGCCGTTTCCACGAGGCCGGCCGCGGGCGGTTCCTCGGCTCCCTCGCAGTGGCCCCCGGCCTCCCTGTCCGCCGGCGCCACCCTCCCCCTTTGCCGGGCGCCCGGGGGCCCCTCGAGCCGGGGCGGGTAGCAGCGGGGCTGCGCGGCCGGGGCGCCGCCCTGCGGGCCGCGTCTGGAGGTCACGCAGTAGTAGCGGCTCTGCGCGCCACAGTCCCCCTTCTGGTCGCCAGCGCTGGGCCGCCCCACCGGAGCGGCGCTGTCATCCGGGAAGCGCTCGGCAGGCGGCTGCTCCCTGAGCCACGTGGCGGCACCGGGCCCCTCGTGAAAGAAGGGGCTCTCGTCGCTGGAGTGGCGCGGGTGCTGGCACGCGGGCGAAGGTGGCGGGCAGCGCACGTCCGTGCTGGACAGGGAGGCCTGGAGCCGGCTGGGGGCCCCCGGGAGGGCCCTGGCCCCGCTGTCGCACGGCGGCCACCCGCAGTCCAGGGGGGCACCCGGCGCACAGCCCGAGCTTCCGGCTCTCCTCCCGTCGCCCAGGCGCGCTGGTCTCTGCGGCTGATCGGCCGCTTCCGGTCGCCAGTCGCTGTGGGACTGAGCGCGGGTCAGGCCCGGAGGGTGCTGCGTGGTGGCCGCCTCTGAGAATGGAGGGCCCTGGGTCTTCTCGTGGCTCTTGGTGGCCGCAAAGCTGTCACTGCGGAGAGGGGGAGGGGGCGGAGGAGGGGACGAAGAGGCCTTCTTCTTATCGGGAACATACCAGACTGGCCCAAAACTGGACCTCCCGGAAGCAGCTAGCTTGGGCTCAGGGCTGTCCTCGGGCCTGGGGCTCCTGCTGCTGTCACAGGGGACCCTGGGGGGGAAGCACCCGAGCCTCTCGTCCACACACTGAGGGTCGCCGGCAGCCAGGCCCTGCCGGTCGCTGCCTCCGGCGGAGGCCTCCCAAAGGCCCACTTTGTAGAGGATGTTCTCAGCGGAGGAGGCATCCGCCTTGGGCAGGGTGTGGTCAGGCGTGCTGGAGCTGGTGGAAAAGGAGCCGTAAGCAGAGTCCCTCTTGCTCGGGCCGCCCAGGTGGTCGATGCTGCTGTTGGACTTGGCAGCCGAGAGGCGCCCGGACGGGTAGGACTGGGCAGGCTGGTCCAGGCTGTCCACGCTCCCCAGGGAGCTGAAGTGGTCAGAGGCGCGCAGCAGATGCGTCTGCTCCCACAGCCCGCTCGACAGGTCCTGGGACGAAGAGCTAGGAAGCAAGAACGACAGGCAACAGCGTGCTTTAGAGTCATGTTGCAACAAAGGGCAAGATGAGACAATGCACGTAGGAGTGGCTGGCCCTGGACAGAAGGCAGCCACTCGTCCCGGAGCGAGACCCCTGGGTGCGGCGCGTCTAAGTTTTCCCATTTCAAAGAGCAGCTTTCCAAGGGCAGGCTGAAAGGACCGAGTCCTACCCACACGACGCCTGTCCCCAAACAGAAAACCTTCCACGCCGCGGTACATCTCTCAGCTCGACACCCACAGGCTGGACCAGGTCCAGAGCAGGCAGCAGCAGGCAATGCCCCTGTGAACACCTTGATCCTCAATCACCGGTTAAGTGTCGCAGATAGCAAACCGCAGCCCGTGAGCTAAGGACGGCTTTTAGAGTTTTTTAATGGGGGCGGGGCGGGGCACGGAATCAAAAGAGTACTTCCTGATGCGTGAAAACGATACGAAATTCCGATTTCAGTGCTCATAACTCGAGTTTGACGGGAACTCGGTCATGGCTGTGTGCTTTGCTCCCAACGGCAGAGCTGCGCGGCTGCCGCGGACACTGGCGCACCAGCCTGAGGTGTCACTCCTGTCTGGCCCCCTGCGAGACGAGTCTGTGGCCCCCCGGTTGAGTGCAGGAAATGATTCGTACTACGGACTGCTAACACAAAGAAAGCCATCAAAAGAGAACGATCTTCAACTTCAAAAGGCAAGTTCAGAGATAACATGACTTTTCCAAACCCAGATATTAAAATCACAGGCACACCTCATTCTGAAATGACGTATGCCTGTGATTTAATGAACGCTCCAATGATGACTCGCATTTTTTAGCAATAAAGTATTTTAAGACTAACGTATGTACTGCACACTTAAAGCTCTCAATAATGAAACGCTTTATCCAGGCATGTTAAGTGCTTTCATTAAGTCATACGAGGGAGGCCATGACCGTTCCACGCCATGTCTGCAGAGGACAGACCAGGTACCCTTCGCAGAAATGGAGCATGTTCTTCTCCATCCTCCCACCAGTATTCCTGAGGGGATTCTTCCAGGAGATTCTAAGTCCAAGCAAATATAAACAAAGCTAAGCACTTCTTCCACAGGGCGTATGCGTTTCTTTAATCAAGAAACCACCAAATGGGCTTAATGAAATGTAAGGCCCACTTTTTACTTAAGTTTTACCACACGGAGGAGAATCTGGTTTTTCAAAAACACCCTGGACTCCAACTATTATAATCTCTTACGGCTTGAAATAGGTAATACTGTATGTAAGACCTATTTCCTTCACAGCAGACCCGTATTTACTAACAGCCGAAAACTCATTTTAAAATAGTTATGTTAGCTCCACACACACACACACACACAGACACACACAGTCATGCATACCACAAATATGCACACACGCAGAGATACACACACATACCCAGATACATACACACCCAGAGGTACACATATACGCTCACACGTGCACTGGTGTACATACCCCACAGCCACACTACTGCTGTTACCATCATCCTTCTAATAGACCAGTGAAGACACTGGCCACTAGCCTCAGGTGACTGGACGCTCCACATGGCCAGGAGGAACATCTCCAAGCCAACACACCCTTGGTGCTCTCCCATGTGTGCCTTGCATTAGCCCTTCTGACCCCAAAATGTGGGCTCCAGAGAAGCCAGGTTGAGCAGCGCCCCCCCCTTCCACCAGCTCACCATTCTAACATCCTCTGTCTCACAGTTACCAAGAAACCACCAGGCCTGGCACATGGGCTGTGAAGCCCCCTGGTCTCCCCTGTACCTCCACACAGCAACCTGGGGTTTGGGGAGAGAGTGCTGGTGTTTAACAGAATTTCCTGGGGGAGCTTTGGCCAAAAAACCTGCCCAGCAAAAAGTAACGTGGTGGCTGTGGACACGTGGGGGATGCGGACAGCCATCCCACTCGGCTGGCCCAAAGGGATTCAGCCAGAAAGCAAAGCCTCCAGGCTCCTGATTTATCAGCTGGACAACATAAATGAGGAAGCACACTCGCTTGTCCTTTCTCTTGGTGTTTTATTTTTTGTTTTCAGGCATTATACACCTGCCTGCTCAGTGATAAAATTTAGAGTCCTACCAGTAACGGTGTGTCCATGGCCTTTTCTCATCAGAAAAAGAACATCATTCTCAGGTCAAGAAAGATGCTATTTAAAACACAACAAGCCAAAATCTATGGGACACAGCAAAAGCAGTCCTAAGAGGGACGTTTAGAGCAACACAAGCTTACCTCAGGAAACAAACAAACAGCTCAAACAACCTAACCTTATACCTACAGGAACTAGAAAAAGAACAAACAAAGCCCAAAGTTAGCAGAAGAAAAGAAATCATGAAGATTGGGGCAGAAATAAATGAAATACAGACTAAAAAGCCATTAACAAAGATCAATAAAACTAAAAGCCGATTCTTCGAAAAGGTAAACAAAATCGATAAATCTTTAGCCAGACGCGTCAAGAAAAAAAGAGGGCCCCAAGTCAATAAAACCAGAAATGAAAACAGTTATAACTGATACCACAGAAACACAACCTAGAAGAAATGGACAAATTTCTAGGAAAGTACAATCTCCCAAGACCGAACCAGAAAGTAGAAAATATGAACAAACCAATTACCAGTAATGAAACTCAATCTAAAAAAATAAATAAGTAACTCCCAACAAACAAAAGTCCAGGACCAGATGGCTTCATCTGGTGAACTAATGCCTTTCCTTCTCCAACTTTCCTAAAAATTGCAAAGGAAGGAATGCTCTGGACTCATTCTACAGGGCCGGCATCACCCTGATACAAAAACCAGACAGAGATATCACAGAAAAATAAAATTACAGGTCAGTACCACTGATGCACATAGATGAAAAGTCCTCAACAAAATAATAGCAAACTGAATCCAAAAAATGTATTAAAAGGATCATACACCATGATCGAGTGGAATTTATCCCAGGGGTGCAAGGATGGTTCCCTATCTACAAATCAACCAACGTGAGACACCACATTAACAAACTGAAGGATGAAAACCATATGAGCAGCTCAAGAGATGCAGAAAAAGGTTCTGACAAAATTCAGTGTCCATTATGAGTAACAGCTCTCAACCAAGTGGGTACAGAGGGGACGTACCTCAACATAATAGAGGCCATCTATGACAAACCCACAGCCAACATCATACTCAATGGTGAAAAGCTGAAAGCATTTCCTCTAAGATCAGGAACAAGCCAAGGATGCCCACTCTCACCGCTCTTATTCAACATACTTTTGGAAGTCTTAGCCACAGCAATCAAAGTAAAAGCAATAAAAGGAATCCAAACTGGAAAGGAAGAAGTCAAACTGCTGTCACTGCTTGCAGATGACGTGACACTGTACAGCAAGTCCCCTACCTACGAACCTTCAAGTTGAGAACTTTCAAAGACGGCAACACGCATGCGCCTGTCCGATCACATAAGTTAGTTCACGTGTCTGGCACATTGTCACGTGCGTGCGTCCTCTACAAGTGGCTGTGCTTCTGTGTACTGTACAGTACTGTGTAGGGCACAGTAGTACAGTATCTTTATTTCAAGCGAGATCTACAAGAGGATGATGTCATTGAACTCCTTGCTGTGTAACACAAGGAGCTTACTAATGGAGACCTGACAGAACTGGAGGCCCAGAGGAAGCACAAAGAGGAACAAGAGGAAGAAGTAGCTGAAGAACCAAGGAGATTCACGATGCAGGAAACGGCAGGGGATTTTCTTTATCTGAGGAGGCACTGTTAGTTTTCGAGGCACAGGACGCAAACTTAGAACGGCACACAAAGGCTGCAGCAGCCGTTCAGAATGTAATCCAGTGCTACCGTGTCATCTATGACGAGAAGAAAAGTGCTACTACCGGGCTTCCCCGGTGGCGCGGTGGTTGAGAGTCCGCCTGCCGATGCAGGGGACGCGGGTTCGTGCCCCGGTCCGGGAGGATCCCACGTGCCACAGAGCGGCTGGGCCCGTGAGCCATGGCTGCTGAGCCTGCGTGTCCGGAGCCTGTGCTCCGCAACGGGAGTAGGCCACGGCAGTGAGAGACCCGCGTAGCACACACACAAAAAAAGTGCTACTACCCAGACATCACTGGATCGTTTTTTCAAGAGAGTAGATAGAATTGAATCCAGCAAGGAACCAGAACCTGGGCCAGCAACGTGAGGAGTGAGTGAAATTGCAGCTCCCCCTCTGTCTACTATTGCTGACGATCCTTCAGCTCTACATCCCCCACCTCCTCTCCCTCCTCCAGTCAGTAACTCTTTTGGCCTGTTCACTCGATGCCAGCCCCTGGATGCCAGCTACTGTACTGGACTACTGTACTTTTCAAGGTACTGTATTATAAGATTAAAAATGTTTTATTTTTTGTGTTTGTTTTTTTATGCATTGTTTGTGTGAAAAGTATTATAAAACTCTTACTGTATCGTACTATATAGCCGACTGTGTTAGTTGGGTACGTAGGCTAACTTTGTTGGACTTAACGAACAAACTGGACTTACAAACGTGCTGTCAGAACAGAACTCATTCGTATGTAGGGGACTTCCTGTACCTAGATAATCCTAAAGACGCCACCAAAAAACTATTAGAGCTCATCAGTGAATTTGGTCAAGTTGTAGGATACAAAATCAATACCAAAAAATGTGTTGCATACTAACAACGAACTATCTGACAGAGAAACTAAGGAAACAATCCCATTTACCACTGTATCAAAAAGAACTAAATACCTAGGAATAAATCTAACCAAGGAGGTAAAAGACCTATACTCAGAAAACTGTAAGACACTGATGAAGGAAACTGAAGATGACATACACAGATGGAAATATATACCGTGTTCATGGACTGGAAGAATACTGTTAAAATGACCATACTACCCAAGGCAATCTACAGATTCAATGCAATCCCTATCAAAATACCAAGGGCATTTTTCACAGAACAAGAATAAATAATTTTAATATTTGCATGGAAACATGAAAGACCCTGAAGAGCCAAAACAATCTTGAGAAAGAAGAAGAGACCTGGAGGTATCACAATCCCTGACTTCAGACTATACCACAAAGCTACAGTCATCAAACAATATGGTACTGGCACAACAACAGACACATACAACAATGAAACAGAATAGAGAGCCCAGAAGTAAACCCACACACTTATAGTCAATTAATCCACGACAAAGGAGGCAAGAATATACAGTGGAGAAAAGACAGCCTCTTCAATAAGTGGTGCTGGGAAAACTGGACAGCTACATGTAAAAGAATGAATTAGAACACTCCCTAACACCATACACAAAAATAAACTCAAAATGGATTAAAGACCTAAATTTAAGACCAGAAACCATAAAACTCCTAGAGGAAAACATAGGCAGAACACTCTCTGATATAAACTGTAGCAATATTTTTTTGGATCTGTCTCCTAAGACAAAAGAAAGAAAAGCAAAAATACACAAATGGGACCTAATTAAAAGTAAAGGCTTTTTTTTTTTTTTTTTTTTTTGCGGTACGCGGGCCTCTCACTGCTGTGGCCTCTCCCGTTGCGGAGCACAGGCTCCGGACGCGCAGGCTCAGCGGCCATGGCTCACGGGCCCAGCCGCTCCACGGCATGTGGGATCTTCCCGGACCGGGGCACGAACCCGTGTCCCCTGCATCGGCAGGCGGACTCTCAACCACTGCGCCACCAGGGAAGCCCTAAAAGCTCTTTAAAAAAAAAAATTAATTAATTATGGCTGTGTTGGGTCTTTGTTGCTGCACGCAGGCTTTCTCTAGTTGCGGTGAGCAGGAGCTACTCTTCATTGTGGTACACGGGCTTCTTATTGTGGTGGCTTCTCTTGTTGTGGAGCACAGGCTCTAGGCACGTGGGCTTCAGCAGTTGTGGCTTGCGGGCTCTAGAGCGTAGGCTCAGCAGTTGTGGCACACAGGCTGAGTTGCTCCACTGCATGTGGGATCTTCCCGGACCAGGGCTCGAACCCGTGTCCCCTGCATTGGCAGGCGGATTCTTAACCACTGCGCCACCGTGGAAATCCCGAAAATTAAAGGCCTTTTTTTTTTCAGAGGAAAGGAAACCATCGACAAAATGAAAAGACAACCTACTGAATGGGAGAAGATATTTGCAAATGGTATGACCAATGAGGGGTTAATATGCAAAATATATAAACAGCCCATCCAACTCAATATCTAAAAAAACAAACCTGATTTAAAAATGTGCAGAAGACCTGAACAGACATTTTTCCAAAGGAGACATATAGATGGCACATGGAAAGTGCTCAACATCACTAATCAGAGAAATGCAAATCAGAACCACAATGAGGTATCACCTCACACCATCAAAAAGACAACAAATAACAACTGCTGGTGAGGATGTAGAGAAAAAGGAACACTTGTTCACTGTTGGTGGGAATGTAAACTGGTGCAGCCACTGTGGAAAACGGTATGGAGGCTCCTCAAAAAACTAAAAATAGGACTACCCTATGATCTAGCAATTCCACTCCTGAGTATATACCCAAAGAAAATGAGAACACTGATTTGTAAAGATACATGCACCCCAATGTTCACAGCAGCATTATTTACAAGGAGAAGATTGGTATATATTATACATACACACACACACACACACACACACACACACACACACAATGGAATACTACTCAGCCATAAAAAAGAATGAAATTTTGCCATTTGCATCAACATGGATGGGCCTAGAGGGGTATTACGCTTAATGAACTAAGTCAGACAGAGAAAGACAAATACTGTATGATATCAGTTATATGTGGAACCTAAAAAAATAAACAAACGAATATAACAGAACAGAAGCAGACTCACAGACGTAGAGAACAAATTTGTGGTTCCCAGTGGGGAGAGGGAAGGGCGACGGGGCAAGATAGGGGTAGGGGAGGGAGAGGTATAAGCTATAAAATAAATAAGCTACAAGGATATACTGTACAGCACAGAGAACGGAGACAATACTTTATGATACCTTTAAATGGAGTATAAGCTATAGAAATTTTGCATCCCTATGTTGTACACCGGAAATGAATAATATCGTAAATTAACTGTACCTCAACAAAAACTAAAATAAAGTGAGAAATGCACAATTACGACAAGGCAGGGAAGTCATGAGTGTGGCAGAAAGTGAAACCAGCTTCCCATCCCGGCGGGAAAGGCGTGCCTACCTGGCGTGGTGCTGGCCTGGCCACAAGGGGCAGGAGCTGGTAGAGGGGAATGGAGATGCCGATGTCTCGGGGTGGCTGTCGGAGAACTTGGTGACGTGCCAGGAGTGCGGCCTCCAGCTCAGCTCATTCCTCCTGAAAAAGGATGCAGATGATTCAGGGACTTCACACCATGGACAACTTCAGGCCAAGAAAGGAGCGGGAGGCAGAAACGATTCCTGGGTGACTTACTGCATCGCTGTCAGGTGCTTCCCACTGCATCCGGGCACCGACGCTCTTTGTACAGGTTCGTTACCGGAGAACATCCCCGGGTGAGAATCACAGGCCCCAGAATGTGAACCAGCCCTTAGGCTTCCAAATTTATTCTAAGTAAGTGCATGAATCTTGCCCACGACCCCCGCTGCCCCATCCCCAAGACACAGCAGCATCTTCTGTCTGTCCGGTGTCAGTACAACTTTGCACATGCCCTTAGCCTGTTTGAGGAAAAGGCACTGGGCTGCAAAAAAGCTGGAGCTGGGTCCCGCGGAGTTGTGACTGCATTTATTTATTCACTCACTTCACTAAGTGAACACAGCTATCCTGCAGTTAACGGGGACTGGTGGACACGTATTCCTCTGAGCCTCCCAGAGCGTCCGAAGTCATCTAAGGGCTCCTGTCATGGGAATCACCACGCCCTAAGACCAACAGGCTCCAGTCCATTCCTGCCAGGGCTTCTGAACGTGGCAGGAGCCTTCCCTGCCCCCCTCCACCGTCCCCACCATCCGTGGGTGGCTTATTTGGTTTTTGACCACACCTGCCCAGGTGTGAAACAGCATGTCCAGTTGGACATCCCTGCAGCCGACGCAGGAACATCACAGGGCCTCCCGGGTTAAAGCTGCTGCAGGAGCACATGGCCCATGCTCGCCCCTCCTCCTGCAATATTTTTTTTTTTTTTTTTTTTTTTTGCTGTACGCGGGCCTCTCACTGCTATGGCCTCTCCCATTGCGGAGCACAGGTTCCGGATGCGCAGGCGCAGCGGCCATCATGGCTCACGGGCCCAGCCGCTCCGCGGCATGATGGATCCTGCCGGACCGGGGCACGAACCCACGTCCCCTGAATTGGCAGATGGACTCTCAACCACTGCGCCACCAGGGAAGCCCCCTCCTGCAATTTAAGACGGATCTAGCCTCACCAAGGACACTTTACAGCCCAATCGAGATCGGAGAAAGGGTTCAACTGAGCCTCTAAGTACCTGATGGGGATCAAACATTCTTCCAACAGGCAAAAACATTAAAGAATATTATGCAACAACGAATATTAAGGAAAACCCAGAAGGCATTTATAACATAAACCTTCTGATGACTCAGAAACGAGGAAAAATACACGGGTGGCAAAATGTGGAAGGTGTTGACTTTTTGATAGTTTCCCACGAGCTAAAGCATAAAACAGACGAATTCATCACACCACAGAAGTAAAGGGATTGTAAAACCAAAACTGTACCTCATAAAGTTTCTCAAAATCCTCGTAAGGAAGGTTCTGGCCACGTGAATTTCATTTTCAGATGGCTTTTCCTGTGCTATAATATCCGTAACGTCTGTCATCTTCCTTTACAGGTAATTAATGAAGGAAACAAACTAGACAAACTGCAGGCAAAGGAAAAAGAGGCTTGGAAAAGAAAACGCCTTACACTTTGTGGTAACATATTTCAACTCTGTAATTGGAATGAGTGGGGAACCAGCTGGTTTACTGGGGCAGTCGTGCTCTTTCACAAGAGTAAATGTTTCTCCTCTTATTTTAAAGGATAATACAGGCAGACCTTGGAGATGTTTCAAGCTGGGTTCCAGACCACCACAATAAAGTGAACATTGTAATAAAGCTAGTCACGTGAACTTTTTGGTTTCCCAGTGCATATAAAAGCTATGTTTACACTATACTACAGTCCACCAAGTGTGCGACAGCATCATGCCTACAAAAACACAATGTACATACCTTAATTTTAAAAGACTTTATTGCTGAAAAACACTATTATCTGAGCCCTAGTAATAATATTAGTAACATCAAAGATCACTGATCACTGTAACAAATATGATAGTGGAAAAGTCTGAAATACTGTGAGGACTACCAAACTGTGAGACACAAAGTGAGCCAGTGCTGTTGCAAAAATGCTGCCAACAGACTTGCTTGCCACAGGGTTGCTACAACCTTCCATTTGTAAAACAAACAAACAAAAAACACGCAGTATCTGTGGAGCACAACACAGCAAGGTATGCCTGTACACAGATATATGCCTCTACTTCGAGGAGACACAGTCAACAGTTACGGTACTAATTGGAGCTTTAAAAAAAAAAAGGAAAACACAGTGAAAAGGGTGGTACCTAGAAGCTCTAAGTGAGGAACCATGGCTCCTGGGGAGACTGAAATTTTCCTACGTATGTGGCTCTCGTCAGGTCCTCAGACTTTCCTAGAGCACAGTGAACGTATCTGGGAATCGAGGAAGGTTCAGGCAGTTTCTGTCAGCCCCTCTGATGTTTAAAACTGGATTCTGCTGATGAAAGGAGGAGGACATGTGGCTGAGGGCTGGTCTCTCCACCACAAAGCCCGTAACCACGCTGGGCAGGAAAGCTCTGGGGACCGAACGCTCTGGCGCCACCTAGCGTTCCCAGATGGAACAGAAAAGGCAGGGGCCGATTTAAGGCGCTCGTTTCAACAGCGAGATGGTGTTGCTTCCCACGCAAGATACGCACTCCAGGTGGCTTTAAACCACCCGGGTCCCTGGAAGTCTGGGGCCATGAGGGGTGCACAGGCCACAGCTGTGCCAAAACAGGTGGGCAAGGTGCCCCGATGTGAGGGCCTCGGAGAACTCGGACCACGTGGTACCTGGTGGTACCTGGTTAGGGGTTAACCGCCCTGCCCCCTCAGGGGGCCACGCGTGTCGGAAGGAAAGGCACACACAGCAGGTATGCAGCCAACCACACCCGAACCTTCCTGTCCTGGCGGGCGGGACGTCTGCTATGTCTGCTACAGCTGGACCAGCCCCCCCCCCACAGACATCAAACACGAAAAGAAGGGAGAGCTGTGAAAGGAACGCCCCCTCCGCAGGCCACGCAGTCAGACACAAGCCAGCTCGGCTGGGGAGACCAGCAAGGACGCCCCTTCCGGGAGGAAGAAGGACGGCACGGCTCAGCCCAGAGACATCCAAGGCCACGCTTCTGTGCAAGGCAGTGTGGTCAGCGATGCCAGGGAGGAAACAGCCGTGACCCGGCCGGGGTGCGGGCGCTGGCCCCTCCTGTGCGTGCAGCTGCACAGCCCTGCCAGCTCCGGAAACGCAACAGGGCTGAGTCCGAGTCACGCCCCCGGGAGACTAACAGCCACTACCATGGTCACCCCAGTGTACAGGGAAGAAAGCCTTTTCATTCAAACGGCCACTGCTGCTCGGAAAGCTTAAAGAATAGGCATATTGTAGAAAACATGGAACATTTAAAAATTGAAATGCGATTAAGACAGTAAAGGAGGATAACCCGTAATCTGAAGATGAACGGTGGGTAACATCTCTGCATTTCTTTCCCCGTTTCAGACGGCTGAGAGCATCGTGCAGACTTGGCGGGGCCCTTTCTCTCTGCAGCCCGCCTGGTTTGGTGAGCATTGAATCTCCAGGCCACTGTCACTTTTCCAAAACGTCATTTTTAATATGGCATAATATTCCTTCCACATAAATACTGAAAAGCAATGCTGCTGACTATTAACACCGGGTTTTCTGGCTTCCAAATCAAATTATTCGCCCTAATGAGGGTTCTCTGAAACCTTTCCCAAAAGGTGCACACCAAAATTAATCTAAATTTACTTCAATTTCTAAAAATAATTTTTTGTGCTAGGTAGCCTTTTTTTTTTTTGAAGGGAAGGGGTGTAGATCTCAAATATAAAAAATGCTAGGATATCAATGAAAGTTAAGAATGGATCTAGATACAGAAAATTCATTTTTAAAAAGAAATTATTAAAATAAGGGCTTCAATGAAATGTTTCTCATTCAGAGAAAGAGAAGTCCCTCAAAAAAAAAAAAAAAAATCACGTGAACGCCGGATTATTTTCCTAACGTTTCCAAGTGCAGCCAACAGGCGCTGCCTCAGAAAATAAATGCAGTCCACATGTGGTCCCCACGAGCGCGGGGGGGGGGGGGGGTGCTGACAGTACCAGGCCTGCAGGCTGGGAAGCCAACGGGAAGGGCCCGGCGGGACACTGTGAGGGGGGCACCACAGGGTGTGTTGGCTGCAGGCGACATCCTCAGGGAAAATAAAACCAACAGTGATGCTTGGGGCATCTTAGAAGCAAGCGTCAAGGGGGGCGGCCGTGGGGAGGGGCCTTCCAGATAAAGGGAAGGCTGGAAAGTTCCTCAAATGCTTCCCAGTGAGTCCTGCGGGTGACGGGGGTGAGTTCCGGGCAAGGAGCCCCCAGAAGCTTACGGAGGGAGGGTGTGCAGAGGCCCCGAGGGACAGGCCCACAGAGGGTACAGGCCCTCGAGATACTGGGCTGGAGGAGGGCGACAACTGCAAACAGCCTTTTTATTCTTTAAAAGTGAAACACACACATAAAAAGCACCCCCCTACAGACACAAAATGAAGCCTGCCCTGAGCTGCTGCTTCCTTCCTGTGCCGGTCAAGCCTCTAGAGGACAGATGCTGACCGGCCTCTCCCTCTCCCGAGCTGTCTCTACCTTCTACCACACCAGTCTCCCTGCAACTCAGCTCTGGCAGCTCCTGCCCTCACCCCACCGCCCTCAGCTGCTCCCAACTGCCACGGAGCGAAGCCCGGGCCAGGTGGCACTGGCATCGCCGGGATGGCTGTGTTTGCACAAGCCCTCAAGGTCATTCAGAGGCGAGCTCAGGTCTGAGACTCGCCGCTCTAGCCCCGAGCTACCCCTTCCTCCCTTCCCCCATCCGCTCTGCCAGCCTCTTTAGGAGGCCCCGGCATCACTGACTTAGGTCCACGTCTGTGTCTCAAACCTGGCTCAGCCTTCAAAGGACAGCCTGACTGCTGAGCTCTGCTCCAGCCCTCCCTCCTTCTGCCAGAGCCACCACTTGTCAGAGCTTTTCCTGTCCATGCCCATCAGCCCCCTCAGCTGCCAGCGCCCCGAGGGCAGGACCTATGGGTACGACTTCAGCCGCCTGGCTGGAGCGCTTCCAACGTACATTACATGAATGAATAAAAACAGAGGTCAGACCACTCTGTGAATGGCGGAGTTGTGTTCCCGGGCACTGATCTGACAACACGATGCTGTGGGTGGTGACATCACACTTGATAAACCGGGATAAGAGTCCAGGAGCTCCTGCCTTTATACACGAGGCGAAAGAGGTAAAGAGGAAAATTCCCAAATGACCTAAATAGCTGAAACTGATACAAGACATCAAAGCTGCATTTTAAACCAATGCCAGGGCCGTGTAGCAGCATTCACACGGGATAAAAGCATCAGGGTTCCGCCCCACGAGGCCGGGGCACCCCTTATCTGTCTCCCAGCAAGGGCAAGTGCACGCCTGTCTCGGCCTCTGGCGTTCCCCGGGTGCATTAGCAGGAAAGACCGCGTAGAAATGTCACACAATGAACGCAGGCAGAACTGGAGCAGACCCAAATGGCCTGGCTATTTTTCCGTTAACTTTTGCAAAGGGGGTGAAGGGACTGTCTCACCCAGCACTACCCGTACTAAAAACGCTTTGTCCAAACCACCCGAGGTCACGGTGCATGTCCCCAGTTTTCAGAAAGGCACCGATGCAGCTTCTCGGCTACATTTAAACAGATGGATTTTTCGGTAAAGACACCCCAGACACTCAAATGTGCAACCACTAACATAACCAAGTACGAGTAGCCCTAAGGATTAGCAACAGAGTCTTATACGTCAGGGTATAAAAACAAAAGTACGTTAAACGTTCTCTGCCTGCCTTAATATATTAGAAACCACCAGCGTTTCCAAACTAAATTATATCAACATCACTCACATGCCTTCTAAGGAAAAACAAAATCATAACTGTTTACCACTCTCTACTTGGCTTAGAATATGAAACATGTCACCTAGAGAGTCAACTGATTAAGTTGGTTAAGCCATACACTAAATCTACATCTGAATAGAAGCAATCTTTCCCCAAATAAAACAATTCTGCTCTATGTGGCTTTTTTCCCCCCTGATTTTATTTCATAAAAACAAGAATGGCAAACAGCCCAAACGCATCGGCGTCTGTCCAGGATAAACCTCTGGGTCTACTCTGTTTTAAGAAGAAAATAAGCACAGGAACAAACAGGAACAAATCCCGCAAATGCTCAAAACAGACACTTTTCCCCTGAAATTTGAACGATCAATCTCAGACCACCCTCCAAAAGCAACACCCACCAGCATCCCCAGTAAGACAGACACCCTCTGTGGGAACACACAGTTTCTGCCCCAGGAAGAGCTCTTGGTGGGGCGGGGAAGGAGAGGAAGGGGGAGGAGGGAAAAGCAGGAGGGATACAACCTGCTGATGTCCTATCCATCCCTCTCCTCTTGCTGCTTCAGGAACACCTGCGCTCATCAATGTTGGGGCCACGCACAGAGCCACCTGCCCTAGGACAGCTCCAAGGAGCCAGCAGCAGAGGGGAGCCCGGCACGACACTGACTTGGTGTAGAACCCACTGCAACTCAGTGACGTCCAAAAAACCCACGCACGGGGCAAGAAACTTGCTCCTAGCAGGCGTGGGTGCCGTCACTAGACCAGACACCTCCTTTCTTCAGATGTGTCGCCACGCCACCCCATGTGGCCGTCCCTTACGGCCTCCTGCAGCGAACCTCCATCCTTGGGTGTTAATCTCCTCCCGAAGGCAAGCTTAGCGGACGTAAGCAGAGTCACGGAAGGGTTTAAGGCCTCCGGCAAAGAGGCAGGAAACATACGTCAACCCTATGCATAACGTGGCTCTGGCATAAAAACTGCTCGCAGCAGTGGACGGCTCAAGAGTGCCACGAACGACGAAGTGGCAGGCGAAGTTCACTGTAGACAAGACTAATATTACCATATACATTTGGAAGGAAGACCAAAAGAGTCATCACAAGCTATACAATATAATTCATGGCCTGACAGTTAAGAGACATGTTCCCTACGGTGTTTGAAATTCCATGTACGTTTTAGGAGCTGAACGTATGGTACCCACTTCCCTGTGAACGGAGGACAGTGGATGGTATCCCGGTGCTGTGCACACAGAGCTTTTAGTGAGCATTTTACGGCATCGGACGGCAACAGCCTTAACCCAGCACCGGGCGAGAAGCGTCCCCTACTTCAGCACGTCTCCCACAGCAAGGGGCTTACCGACACCTGCGTTCATCAGGAAAAGGCCTCGAGTGACCCAGTTTCGGGTCTTAACCTTTTCCAAGCACATTTGCTTAAGCCAGTGGTATGAGCACTGCGGCCACCCAGCAAACCAGCCTGTGGCCCTCAGGGAAATACCGGCGCCGAGATCCATCCCACACCTGCCCATCAGGACCTCCAGGGAGGGGCCGACACGGGGGAAGAAAGTGCAGGCGACAAGTACACAGAGAAACAGACACAGAAGAAGAGGTTACCACATCCTCCCACACTTTCCTGCAAGCAGCACTTCCTTGGCCGAACAAAGAGGGAAGGACAAAGTGCCCGGGAGGCACGGCCAGGCTGCCCCTGCTGGTGCCCCGGTTCCGCTGACTCCCGGGCAGACGCCAGGATACCACCTGGACATCTCAAAGGAGAACATGTGTGCACCCGGTGGGGCTTCCTGTTACCCTGCTTTGTTTCCAGCCGACACAACGCTGGGAGGGAAGCGCTGGCTCTCAGCTGTCTGGGAAAGAAACGTGGCTGGGGAGAGACAGTGATCTGGGTCCTTGTCTCCTAAGGCATCGCGCTCGCCCAGTCCCGGCTTATAAACGATGACAAGATACGCGGTGCCCATGCCCCGTGAAACCGGACGCCCACCGCCTCGTGAAGTCAGCCCGCCACCACCCTCGCCTGGCCGCCGGGTGCCCTGCTCGCCGCACAGGCTGAAGACAAGCACACCCAGCAGCTGTCACCAGCGGGAGGGCGTCAGGAAGTGATGCACGACGCCCACTTTGTTCATAAAGCCACGGGTAGGTGTTTCACACCGAGGCGCGTACACGCCTCTTCCAGAACCTCCGAGAAAAACCAAGCCTGCGCTGGCCACTCTCACCCTCAGGACCCTAAGCTGTTTTCAATCTTCGTCAGAAAAGCCACGCTTTCTTAAGGTGCCTGGGCTGGGCAGGTAGTTGAGGGTTCAGGCAGCTCATTTATCATTTGGTGATCCGCAGGTAGGGCAACATTTGATACTGATGTGTTGGTGGCTCAGTTTATGAATTAACTACAGAGTGCCTTCATAAACTAAACACTTTTTTTTTTTTTTTATTAAAGAGTATGTGATCCAGGGCTTCCCTGGTGGCGCAGTGGTTAAGAATCCGCCTGCCAGTGCAGGGGACACGGGTTCGAGCCCTGGTCCGGGAAGATCCCACATGCCGCGGAGCAACTAAGCCCGTGCGCCACAACTACTGAGCCTGCGCTCTAGAGCCCGCGAGCCACAGCTACCGAGCCCACACGCCACAACTACTGAAGCCCGCGCGCCTAGAGCCCATGCTCCGCAACAAGAGAAGCCACTGCAATGAGAAGCCCGCGCACCGCAACGAAGAGTAGCCCCAGCTTGCCGCAACTAGAGAAAGCCCACGTGCAGCAACAAAGACCCAACGCAGCCAGAAGTAAATAAATAAATAAATTTATGTATATATATAAAAAGAGTACGTGATCCATTTTGGAGCTCTACATGTAACACTAGTTAGAAAATGCTAACTAATCTCTGAGATACAAGTCAGATTAGTGGTTGCCTAGGGATAAAGAAACACGAGAATGGTGAGATTTAGATAGAGAAGAAAACGTCACCGATTTAAGAGAAATCATGTTAAAAGCACTCACTGGTGCCTTTGTAATAAGGTAAATGGTAAGTTAGTATGGAGTTTTTTTCTTTTTTTTTTTTTTTTTTGCGGTACGTGGGCCTCTCACCGCCGTGGCCTCTCCCGTTGCGGAGCACAGGCTCCGGACGCGCAGGCTCAGCGGCCATGGCTCACGGGCCCAGCCGCTCCGCGGCACGTGGGATCTTCCCGGACCGGGGCACGAACCCGCGTCCCCTGCATCGGCAGGCGGACTCTCAACCACTGCGCCACCAGGGAAGCCCCATATGGAGTTTTAAAACTCCTTATTATGTGCACCTTCAGTAATTACAACCGTAATTCACCATGTGCCAGATGACATCAACAGATCCTAGTATTGACTAATTAACCGTTTTGTAGAATTTTATTCATATTTCTAGGCAAAACCACCATTTCAGACTTTTCTAATAGGCAAAAATAATACCCACATAGTATTAAAATTTAATCCAAAATTACCTTTAAAAAATTTAAAAACACCTAAGTTTGTTTTTAACAGTGTGTTTGGAAAAAAAAACATTCGGACAAACTGCTTGGTTTGGTTTTATATTGGGTTATATGTGTTACTTAGAATATTAAGCTCTATCTAAACTAGATAATCGTCCTGCACACCCCTCACTTAAAGGGAAACCGGGTATGCGGGATTCTACAGCAGGGCTCCCATCAACCCTTCACAGCCAAAGTATGATCGGTCTCCCCACAAGTCTGTTGGATACGCAGTCAGCTCCACGGCGAACGGGCCAGGCCCCCAGGCCTTCTCTCTCCTTCTACCCCCAGTTCTCAGGGTGTGTACTCCGCACAGAACTCACATCATCCGGGTTTTAGATCCTTAACTATGTTCCTCGAATTCAAAAAAAAAAAAAAAAAAAAAGCTTCTGAACACATGGAATGATGCCCAACCTCGGTCATAATGACAGAAATGCCCATTTAAATGGTAAAAGCATCGGTCACCTATCACATCCACAAAGCCAACAAAAACAGACTTCACGATGCACGGTACTTTCTGCCTCAAAACCTCCCACACTAGGAATGGATCAGGACGGCCTATACGCACATGTATGCGGTCTCGGGTACTAAAGCATCACACCGCAGCACCGTCTGCTGTACCCCGGAAGCACCGTTTATGTCCACACACAGAGGACCTGCTAGACACAGAGCAGAGTATCCAGACCGTGGAGCCGCACGGGGTCAGGAGAAATCTCGACTCAGAGCACTCACCCTGGACCAACCCCCATTTTCACGTGTAACACATAAGGAGGTACCTGCTTCTAAAAGGAAACCTAAGAGATGAGTACTGACACGGCCGCTCTCCGGAGCGGCAAAATGGGAAGATGAGAGGGCTTGGGAGAAAGGCTGATGTATCCCACCCAGTTCCCGTTCCAAAGTGAATGTTGTCCCACGCCCACGGGGTACTCTGAGTACTCATAAATGCGGAATAAAAAGTCACTCTTGGAGTAACTGTAGCCGGCATTCCAACACCCACCCCTTAGGGTGATCCTGTCTGTCTTGATCACAGAGCAATAAACAGAGCCTGCTAGGGGCACCTCCCAGAACAGAGCACAGCTGACCGCTTCCTGGGGACCAAACCTCCTGCTGAGTCCTGTGAACACATCACACGGAACCCCAAAGGCCTCTCCTCTTTAAAAGTGCAACGGGCTCGACATTTTTATCATCAGAGTAGTAATACACTTAGACTGTGCACTTAATGGATAAGATGGTAAGTTTTGTTATGTGTATTTTACGACAATTAAAAATTAAAACTTTTTTTCATGGGGCCTACACAGCTCTATAACTGCTTGTATGTGTTCCACTCAACTGGACTTTGAAGGGCATCTTTCCATGTCACGAAATACTGACACCATTTTGTTTTTCCCATAAATTTATTTTATTTATTTATTTTTGGCTGTGTTGGGTCTTCGTCGCTGCGCGCGGGCTTCCTCAGTCCCCTCTGCGGGGCGCGGGCTTCTCACCGCGGTGGCCTCTCCCGCTGCAAAGCACAGGCTCTAGGCGTGCAGGCTTCAGTAGTCGTGGCTCGCGGGCTCTAGCGCGCAGGCTCAGTAGCTGTGGCGCACGGGCTTAGTTGCTCCGCGCGGCATGTGGGATTCTTCCCGGACCAGGGCTCGAACCCGTGTCCCTTGCACTGGCAGGCGGATTCTTAACCACTGTGCCACCAGGGAAGCCCACTGACACCATTTTTAAATTTTGTAGTAGCACTTGTATTTTTAAAAACTTTTATTGACGTATAGATTGATAATGTGTTCATTTCTGCTGTACAGCAGAGACTCAGTTATACACACGTATATATATTTTTTCATATTCTATTCCATTACGGTCTGTCACAGGCTGCTGACTAGAGTTCCCTGTGCTCTACAGCAGGACCCTGTTGTTTACCCATTCCATATATAATAGTTTGCATCTGCTAATCCCAACCTCCCAATGCACCCCTCCTCCACCCCCCACCTGCCTTTGGCAACCACCAGTCTGTGCTCTGTGTCTGGGAGTCTGTTTCTGTTTCGTAGATAAGTTCATTTGGCTGACACCATTTATAATGGCAGCACTCTGCAGTATGGATGGTCCCTAATTCACTTCAGTCATTTCCTTTTGCTGAATATCTAGGGTCCAAGAAATGAAATTCTGAGTCCAAAACAGGCCTTTTGACACATGTTGCCAAACCGCTTACCAGAAAGTCTCACCAGCATTACATCTAATAAGCACTTGTTTCCCCACAACTCAGCACCAACGGGCATTGCTATTCCATTAGATCTCGGCCAGTTGGAGAATCAAAACCTAGTTTGTAAGTAAACTTGTCGATCCCTAGTTAAACGTCTTTTTAAACACTTGTTTCCTATGTGCATTTCTCATATTAGAAACTGCCTATGAGCGTCTCTCATCCAACTTTCTACTGGGGTGCAAATTCCCTTCTTTACAGCTGCTGTTACTACACCAACTTTATTACACACCTGCTTTCTCTTTTTTTGGACCCTAGAATAAGACCTGACATAGACCAACATTTCATTTTTACCTTGTGAGATGCAACCGGTGAAAATATTCACGCATCCTGATTCCGTCCCCCAGGATGTGTCACTGGCTCGGTTTTATTCGCTGCTGCCTCCCCTGGGCTGGCCGATGTCACACTGACAGGTTTTACTGAATGAGCACCTCAGTGTCAGCATCCCCATGAGGCCCTCCAATGATGCCCGTCCCGGTGCAGTTCAATTCGATTCAGTAAGTCCAAGCCCTTCATTTGCCCTTGCGCATCGGGCAGTGCAATAAGGAGCCGCAAACTGGCGAGACGGTTTGCTCACCGCGTCAACTAAGCCAGTGTTTTCCCAGTGCGGAGAGATGGACAGTAAGCCAACGAGCCGTCTGTGTGTTCTGGGGGCTCGGGCAGCCCCGCAAAGGAGACATTTCAGGTGGTGGTTTATAACCGCTGTCTCCCCTGTGTGGGTCAAGTGTCCCTCACCATCACCAGCGCTCCACCAAGTCTAACGGAATCCTGTGAGAACTTCACACGTCCTGCCTTAGGAGGCTTAATAAGGTGACCTCAAAGAAATTATACACCATGATGGCACCCGTCCTGTCCCTTGCTCCCCCAGAAGTCTCCAAAATGGCCATTCTGAGACTTCAGTTTTCTGATTTACAAGGAGGACAGCCTATTCCACTGATAAATGAGGCTGCTACATTAATATGGCAAAGGATGAAATATTTTCCTTCTTCGTTTCTGAACCTCCTCCTTGGATGCTATTTTGGTCCCTCAAAAATAAATACATAGGGCTTCCCTGGTGGCACAGTGGTTGAGAGTCCGCCTGCTGATGCAGGGGACATGGGTTCATGCCCCGGTCCGGGAAGATCCCACATGCCGCGGAGCGGCTGGGCCCGTGAACCATGGCCGCTGAGCCTGCGCATCCGGAGCCTGTGCTCCGCAATGGGAGAGGCCACAACAGTGAGAGGCCCATGTACCACAAAAAAAAAAAAAAAAAAAAAAAAATTACATAAAAAGTCCACAGGGATATGTCTTCAAGTCTGTACCAAAAACTGAAGGCCTTGAGTCAATTTACTTTTTAAAATATACAGTCAGGCTTCCCTGGTGGCGCAGTGGTTAAAAATCCGCCTGCCAATGCAGGGGACACGGGTTCGAGCCCTGGTCCGGGAAGATCCCACATGCCGCGGAGCAACTAAGCCTGTGTGCCACAGCTACTGAGCCTGTGCTCTAGAGTCCGCGAGCCACAACTGCTGAAGCCTGTGTGCCACAACTACTGAAGCCCACGCGCCTAGGGTCCATGCTCTGCAGCAAGAGAAGCCACCACAGTGAGAAGCCCATGCACCGCAACGAAGAGCAGCCCCTGCTCGCCGCAACTAGAGAAAACCCGCACACAGCAACAAAGACCCAATGCAAGCAAAAATAAACAATAAATAAATAAATAAATTTTTAAAAAGTAAAATAAAATTTACAGCCAACCTTGGAAAGACTGCACTAATTCTGCTAAAAGGGGCACGTCAACACTTTACTATGAATTAGCCAACTGTAGAACACAAGGTCGAGAATTATTTCTATATGAAACCAGTCACCGGAATTCCCTGGCGGTCCAGGGGTTAAGACTCAGCACTTCCACTTCAGGGGGCACAGGTTCGATTCCTGGTCCCTGGTTGGGGAACTAAGATTCCCACAAGCTGTGCAGCGTGGCCAAAAAAAAAGAAAGTCACAAAACACCTCCATGCTGCCTCGTAGTACCGTTCTAGTGCCTGTGTGTAAACGCATCACGTGCCCAACTTCACTTTCTGACCCCTTCAAATCATCCCAACTCCTATCCACAATCTCCTTTCTTGGAATATGCACTTGCTCCCCTCAGACCTCAGCACAGCACTGGAAACACCTGCTAGCTGACCTGTAAGTCTATATGCATCACATTTTAGCATAAAACCCCAAAACCTGGTAGCCCGCCACCTTGTGTAAAACACAGGCAATGACATTTCATCATTTGGAGCATAAGCCGTTTCCTCACTGCCAGAAAACCACCAACATGTTGCCAAGAATAAGATTTAAGTATTCAAAATCACTTACATCAAAATTAACAGTCAACAGTAATAAAAGAAGAAATCTTTTAAGAACCTACTGTATAGCACAGGGAACTCTACTCGATACTTTGTAGGGAACTTCCCTGGTGGTCCAGTGGGCAAGACTGCACACTCCCAATGCAGGGGGCCTGTGTTCGATCTCTGGCTGGGGAACTAGATCCTGAATGCACGCCACAACTACAAGTCCACATGCCGCAACTAAAGATGCCACGTGCTGCAATGAAGACCCTGAGTGCCACAACTAAGACCCAGCGCAGCCAAGATAAACAACTATTGAAAAAAAACAACTTTGTAATGACCTACATGGGAATAGAATCTAAAAAAGAGTGGACATCTGTATATGTATAGCTGATTCATTTTGCTGTATAGCAGAAACTAACACAACACTGTAAATCAACTATACTCCAATAAAAATTAATTTTAAGAAAAGAAAGAATGTTTAAAATTTTTGATGTTGGATTCATCCTTGGCCAAGAGATAGATTCTTAAGTATACATGCACGTACACACACACACGCGTGCGACTTAAGTCCAAATCACGATTGCCACAGTGACACGGCGCAGCCAATAGACTCCAGGTTTCACTGTCCTGCTCCTCTCTCTTTGTAAACAAGGCACGAGGCCCAGGTCTTACCTTTTCACCACCAGCTTCAGGGTCTTATGCGACCCCTTCACCAGGCAAATCGCTTCCTGTCTAAACCCCGACAGACTGATGTCGTTGATGCCAACGATCTCATCTCCGGCCAACAACTTGTCCACTGCCGCGGCTTTGCTTCCTTCTTCGATCTGCAACACAGAAGTGTGTCCTGTGAGCCTCTTGAACAAGCAAACAAGTCCCCAGGACTTGGCCAGGAATACAACATGCCCGTGACACATGCCACCCACAGGTTTTCTCAGACTGGCTTCAGGACAACCCAGGGGTGAAGGGATCCACCTGGGCCCTGATTCCCAGCGGGAGACCAGGGATGCATCCCTCACCTGGTCTGCCTCCGCAAGGTCTACCATTCACGGAGGGGCGGGAAAGCGCACGAGCTCTCAGAAACACACCAGAAATCGCAGAGCCAGAAATACCGATTCACCTTCTGGATCTCCTTCCTCCAAAAAATAATGATGGATTTTTTAAAAAAAATATTATTTACTAGTTATTTCTCATAGATTAATCCTGCACCTAGTTATTTCCGTAACAGCTGTATTTAGATATAATTCAAATAGCACACAATTCACCCATATAAAGATAAATGAGTGGCTTGTTAGTATATTCACAGAGTTGTCCAGCCACCACCACCACCCATTTTAGAACGGTTTCCTAACCCCAGAAGAAACCTCGTTCGTGCCTGTCAGCGGTCCACTTCCCGATGCTTCCAGCCCCCTGGCAACCATGCGTCTGCTCTCTGCGTCTAGGGTTTGCCTATCCTGGATATTTCATATAAACAAAATCATACAATAGGTGGCCTTCTGTGTCTGGCTTCTTTCACTCAGGTTTTCAAGGTGCATCCATGTCGTAGCCTGCGTCAGAGCTTCATTCGTTTTTATGGCTGAAGGAAGCTCCATTGTGTGGACCGACCACATTTTATTTATCCGTTCATCGGTGATGGGTATTGAAGCTGTTTTTCCTTTTTGGCTACTAATGCTGCCGTGAGCACTGGTGTACAAGTTTGTGCTTGCGCGTGCATCTTCATTTCCCTTGGGTGTACACGTAGGAGTGGAATGGCAGGGTCGTACGGTAGCTACGGCGAACATTGTGAGGACCTGCCAGACTGCCTTCTAAAGCAGCTGCACCATTTTACATTCTGCATCCGAGGGCTCCAGTTTCTCCACATCCTTGCTGACGCTTAGTATCTGATTCCTTTCCTTACAGTCCTAGATTATTACACCACGCTGGGTATGTAAAATACTCCCTACTCAGTGTTAAACACGGATGTATGAATGTGTATTGACCGACTCCTTAAAAGCATTTTATGATTTTTATCCTGAGGAATCTTAATCTTTAAATCCTCACCCTCATCTTCCCTATACAGTAATAATCCAACTCAGCACCAAATAATCCATCGATTAACCAACCTGCTTTCTGTACTAGCGCTTGGCAAACTGTGGCCCATGAGTCAAATCCAGCCAGCTGCTTTTTTTTTTTTGTAAATGAAAACCAGAGCTCTTTGTTTATACACTGCTACAGGAGAGAATAGAATAGTCTGACCCACAAAGCCAAAAATATTTACTACTTGGCTTGTTATTAAAAAAAAGCTGCCAACCCCCGTTTCACACCGAAAAGCCATTATTTTTACAAAGTGCTAGGAAAACTAGTGAAAAAGATGAATGCTTATAGGCACAGAGGTGTATGGGTTAGGAAGTTCGCTGCTCTGTTTGCCCGGACTAACCTAAAAGTCCGTTCCGAACCTCACAAAGCACTAAAGCCGTATATGTTTCTCCCCTGGTAGTTACAAAGCTGGAAACGAGGCAACTTACAGGCTCAGCTCTGAAACCACGTGGTACTTTCCTGAAGTCTCCGCCCGATCCCAAGGACAGCTGAACTTTTCCTAGGTTAATAAAGCAATTATTCATTGCAACTCCACGGCATAAACAAAATGAGCACTCCTAGCTAAACTATGAAGCGAACCATTGGGTCAACAACCGGTTTCAAAGTCTAGACAACTTTTATCCTGACATGATAACAGATCGTAAATAGTTTCCACCCCACAAGATTACACACTCAGCCACACGTGGCCACGGTGAAGGTTACGTGGTGGGGAGTTTCCGTTTTGGCGCGCCCCGGGTGGGAGGCCAAAGGGCCGTCCAGGCGGAGGATCGGTGGGCGGCTGCCTGAGGGGAGGGGAGGGGACCCGGGGAGAGGTGGCCTGCTCACGGGGTGACCAGCAGCGGAAGGAATTTAAAAACTGGAGGGACGGGGATGGAGGCGTCCTACACAGAAAACAGACCCACCAAGAGCTGAGGACAGAACCCTGGGGCCCCAACACGGAGAAACCTGGAAGAAGACGGGTGGGTGAAGGTGCAGGAAGCGAACAAAGAGGGGGTGAGAGTCACAAAAGCCCAAACAAGCAAACACGCGCAGAGCTGGCGAGAAGCGAGGGTAGCGCGTGTACGTGCGTCCCTCTCCTTGCGATGATGCCTCTCTGAATTTCAGCTTCACAAGAAAACTCTTCAGGCAAGACAACTATGACCAAGGAACTTGCAAGGGCCTTAGGACAGCTTTCCAAGGCAGGACGTCCTGGAGGCAACCCGTGTGACTCAGCCGCGACCCGCTGGGTTTTTCAGTCTCATTCCCACAAACCCCTGGATGCACAAGTTCTGCGAGACTGTCTCCAAGCGCTGGCATCGAAGTTTGATGACATCGTGTTGCTTCCCCTCATCCGCAAAGACTTCCCAAGCTCCTCCTGCACCAGTGAAGACCGCACCCTGAAGTGTCCACCTGCGCCGTCCCGACCACACTCTACCTACATTCCCAGCAAAGACGGCTCTGGGCTTGGGAGAACAGAAGCTGGGGGAATTCTCCCCCGCCTGGCTTCCTCGCCAAGAAAACCGTCTGTTTGACGTTTATTGTGCTCATGGAGAAAACAGGTGTAAAAGGAGACGTTTGAAAACCTCCAGTCTGTACTCTTGACCCCATCAAACTTCTCCCATTAGGAAGAATTAATTAGGCTTGAACTTGGTAGAGAGCAAACCTGAAGTTGGCTCTAGTCTCACAGGATACTTACGGACTCTGCCTGCCAGGACTGTACAGTGTATCACACATTACAGACACTCAGGATCGTTCTGTCACCGTCCCCTGCCTTGTAGTCAAGAGAGCGCTTGGCCTTGCCGCTGGCAGAGGGAAGTGCCTGACATCTGCAGCACGCGAGAGCCACAAACAGGGCAGTCCTGTCCCAGAGCCACCGGGCAAAGTTCTCAGTGCCGCTCGCTGTAGCTCAGAAGAAAAGTCCCTTTACAAAAAGACAGGCACACAAGAACAAATGACTCCACACCCATGATGCCTGTCCGTGTGCCACGGGCAGAAGCAACGTCCCACGTTCACATGCCAGGTCAAATATTCTGGTCTGAGTGTTCACTGGCATTGGAAAACTCCTGTTTAGGGCCTCAATTAAGACTCAAGTGTCCCCAGATGTGCAGATTTCCTTGCTGTTCTTATGGAAACACTTTATCTGGAAACAGCAGCGGGGGAAAAAAAGTCAATGGAAGTCTCGTTGGAACAAAGTTTTTGTATTTCATCCAACGGATGTTAGTTACAGCTGATCAAGGATGACATCCACGGAGGCCGGAGAACCTTGATTCTCCTGGGAGCCGGGACTCCCGTGGGAAGGAACCACATCAGGGAAGCAGGGGCGCGAGGGGCCGGGCTCGCTTGGCCTCGGGGCTGGAGATGAAAGACTTCACGAAGAGAGAGGCCCACGAAGGGCAACTTGAAAGGGGTGGCATGGATGGGGGCGGACATTCCACAGGGGGGTCTGCATGTGAAGACGGGGCAGAGGCAGGAAGCCGGGCCGGTCTGAGGAATGTCAGCCTGGCCCAGCGCAGAGCTCTGGCTGGGGAGCGTTTGAAGATAAGGGCAGAAAGAGGAAGATGAGGAGCTTGACCTTGAGTCGGAATCTGGCATGATATCCTGGAGGCAGTGGGGGCCCCCGAAGGCCAGCACGGAAGCAGGGGAGCGACCTTCTTATTCCAGCAAACGCGTCTGTCAGCTTCATCCTGGAGGTTGACGCGAAAAGAATTTCTTCTGCCCGAGAACAGAAGGCGGCGGGTTCTGTCCCTGTACTGGACAGAAACCAAGGGCTCAAACCAACACAGGGCAGAGAACACTAACGTAAGCAAGCGCTCCAGACACTGGGAAGGAAGGTCTAAGGACCGAATCGACGCTGGACGTCAAGGGCCACAGGAAAGGGGTCGGCCAGGGGCGCTCAGACGTTGAGCGGGACTGATGTGGAAAATCGCGACACCCAGAGACCAAAACCAAAGGAGGAAGAATGTGTTAAGTCCTGTATCATATTTCAAAGGCCATGAATCACACCCGTGATTAATCCGTTATGACTATCTCAAAGAAAGCTTTGCTGTCTGGAGAACAAGCCATGAGAAAGCACTGCCTTTTGTGAGCCAGGACAATCACTGACGTCACCTCCTTAGTCTGCTTCATTGAACTATTTTAACTCATTCTCCTTGAGCTCCCTTGTTTCGGAAAAGAGAGCTGACGCATCCAGGAAAAGTATCAAATTGTGAACTAATCGGAGAGTGCATCTCCGGTAACCGAGAAGCCCATCGAAAACCAAAAACCTCTCAAGTGTTAAGACGTGAACATACCATCAGTCACGGGTCCCTGTCTCCCTTCTTGTACGTCCCGAGGAGTGTTTTTATCGACTATTTGGGGAATTCAAGCTTCGCAGTAGCTCTGGAAACATGCTTAAGAAGGAAATCCCACCTCACCCCATATCTGGAGTATAAACGCTTTCTGAAGAGGTGAAATTGTTCGTTGGTTATTTTTTGGTCCAACCAGGGAAGGGTGGGATAATGAATTCAGCTTAACATTCCATGAGGGGTAGTTTTCTTTAACCTGACAACACAAAGCATACTCAATGGCACTTTGGAGACGCAGTCACGCACGTAATAGGTCTTGAACAGGATACCCGGAGAAAAACATGGTCCAAAAGGATATGTGCACTGCAGTGTTCACTGCAGCACTGTTTACAATAGCCAAGACACGGAAGCAACCTAAACGTCCATCAACAGAGGAAAGGATAAAGAAGATGTGGTGTGTGTGCGTGTGTGTACACACACACACACAATGGAATATTACTCAGCCATTAAAAAGAATGAAATAATGCCATTTGCAGCAACACGGATGGACCTACAGATTGTCATACTGAGTGAAGTCAGACAGACCAAGAGAAATATCGCACAATATCGCTTATATGTGGAATATTTTAAAAATGCTACAAAAGGCAGAAACAGACCCATAGACTTAGAGAACGAACTTATGGTTACCAAGGGGATGGGGGGAGGGATAGTTAGGGAGATTGGGACTGACAGATACACGCTGCTATATTTAAAATGGATAACCAACAAGGACCTACTGTGTAGCACAGGGAACTCAGCTCAATATCCTGTAACAACCTAACTGAGAGAAGAATTTAGAAAAGAACAGATACATATATACCGTATAACTGAATCACTCTGTTGTACATCTGAAATGAATGCAACATTGTTAATCAACTATACTCCGATATAAAATAAGAAGTTAGGGCTTCCCTGGTGGTGCAGTGGTTGAGAGTCCGCCTGCCGATGCAGGGGACGCGGGTTCGGGCCCCGGTCAGGGAGGATCCCACATGCCGCGGAGCGGCTGGGCCCGTGAGCCATGATGGCCACTGCGCCTGCGCGTCCGGAGCCTGTGCTACGCAACGGGAGAGGCCACAGCGGTGAGAGGCCCGCGTACCGCAAAAACAAACGAACAAAACAAAACAAAAAAATAAGTTAAAAAAATAAAAATAAAATTACCTGTACGCCTATGTTTTTTAGTATAATTACTTCCTAAAGAAAACCACTTCTTGATCTTGGCCCCTCCTGTCCCCGGTCATGACACTCCAGTTTCCCTAATAATGCGCCATGACTGCGCCATGAAAAACATGGAAATCCGAGCGTGTGGTGCTTGTGATACTCAACGTTGAGGGGGGCTATGATGTCACAGCCTGTCAACATTTGAAGGTATTCATACTTGATATCCTCTTAAGGAAAAGTTTGTTTCCACCATTTTAAGCCAGAAAGCCAGTGGGACACCTGTTTAGAAAAGCATCAAAACGACGTGGTTTCTTAGTTCCTCAGTTCCTACATACACTAGGAAGGAAGTACAAATTGAACCGTGTGTGTACCAATCCTCAAAACAACCAATAAAATATCAACTAGGGAAGAAAACTGCTTTCCTCATGGTTGACAAAAAAAACGTATCAAAAAGCAAGAAAAATGATAACTACCCCCACATGCAAAAAATCCTAAGAAACCAAAACCCGCCTCGTACATTCGGATTCAGATGAGCACGTCAGTATTCAGTCCCGTGCGTAAGAACACGAGGGTCTGCTCTGAAGATTCTAACACACGCCTGCCACTCACGGCTAAAGCGAACGCTGGATCACATGCCACCCCAAGACGAAGGCAGGTGTGGCCCCGACAAGGCGACAGAGCCAGGCTGAGGGGCTGAGCAGGTCAATGAGATGTGTGAAGACCCAGAGGCAGTGGAGGCTGCACTGAGCAACCGCAAGTCCAAACAGACACAGACAAGAACCTTGCTGCTCAGGGAGAGGTTTTAAGAAACAGAGAGGGGAGGGAACTTGCAACAGGGGGTCAGCAGTGGCAGCTCGGACCCCAGGCTGGCTGCAGAAGAGAACCCCGCGAGGAGCGTTCGTTCGGAGCCAAGGGGCCACGGCCTCCCCCGGGCAGGATAAAGCCCAAGGTATGTGCCTCTTCTCCAGATGGGGCAAAGGTCTAGCGGCCTCGGGACCCTGCAGACTCCAGAGCCTCAGCAGAGCACAGCACTCTAGAGAACACGGGCCAACCCGTGCAAGGGACAGTTTCTGGAGAGCAACATTCAGGGAGCATTTTCCGAACACCCCTGCCTGGTAAGTTACAATCCAGAAGGAGCAAGGTGTGCGAACGACCCATTTCAACACCACGCCAGCTAGCCTCTTAAGTGCAAACCACCCGTCGCTGCCCGAGCGAGCGATGATACTGGGGCAGGACCTGAGGATAGCCCTCCTTCGTGGGCTGGCACCTCTGCAAGGGTCCTCAGGAGCGGGCGCTGGAGGGGCTGCTGTCCTCTCTGCCTCCTCCTGTGGACAAGGCAGTGGCTGAATCCACCGCGGCTCCACAGCCAAGTTCCACGAGCACTCCAGTGGGCAGCTTCCCGGCCAGTTTTAGAAGCATGCCCTCGGACGGCTTCCCAGGGGTTCCACTGGCATGCCAGCCAGCTCCCTGGCCACCTGCCAGCTTCTGCACGGGCAGCTTCCTGTCTGTCAGCTAGCCCGAGGGGCTCAGTGACTTTGCTGTCACACCCATGCCATGCAGATCTGAATCTCAGACTGGGGGAAGGGAGGGCAGTAAGAAGGGGGGCAGTCGCACACCTCCTTTCTCCTCCCTTATAGGTTATGTGCCTCAGCCCTCGAGGCAGTGGCTGGTCCTTACACCTGCTACTCCTGCACTCTTTTAAAGCTCTCACTACCCCGGAGGAGTTCCTAGCTCATCGTGACTCAGTAAGTTGACAATAAGTAATAATCTGCTAATATAGTTAGTAATCCTTTACACCAGGGGCTGGCAAACTTCTCCTTCAAGAGCCGTATGGTAAATATTTTAGGCTTTGCGGGGCCTTCCGGTCCCTATGGTAACTGCTCAACCTTGCCGGACAGACAGACAAGACATAAGGGGTGTTTTGCTATGTGGCCAGTTTGCGGAATCCTGTTTCCTATTATGCAGGCCCTGTTCCAATTACTATGCGCTTTCTGCCTCCCAACTGGACCCTGACGGATATAAATTCCATGTGACAAGCACAGCAAGGAAGGCACTCATGGGCCCCGGTGGCACAGGGGAGGGAAGAGTCAAACCACAGGGTACGGGGAGGGGTATCAGGCAAGGTTTCACAGAGATGAGGGGTGATGGATCAAGGACTCTCACCTCGACCACTTCACTACACAACCCGAAGGAAGTCATTTGATTTTTCTTCGCCTCAATTCTGTCGCCCAAAACAAGGGTGGTAAGAGTTGGTTGTCTTACAACCCGGGACCAACAGGGGAATAAAAGTGAGACAATTATGAAAATATTTTGTAAATTGAGAAGTATTATACAAGTATGTTTACAAATCGTTTTACTTGTAATTTGCTGGTGTTCCAATCAGGACTACAGCACAGGCTAGGTTCCTGGACTCTCAAGTTCAGTGACAAATGATCCCCATTCCTGATCATTAACACGGGGAAACCAGACGTTGAAGTGGTAAAGGGAGACCGCTTCATTTACAATACTCCAAGCTATTTAGGTAGAGTGGTTTCTAAGTCCTTTCAAGTAACATTGTTTGGGGGAAAAGTAAATCCCGAAGCTCAGTTATCCTAGATGTTCTTACTGGTTATTCTCAACCTAATTTAAAGTTTCTTTTTCCCTTGATTAGCTACTATAGCCTTACAAAAAACTTCTAAAATACAGCAAGTCGCCATTTACACATGGAGTGTTTTACAAAAGTTTCACCTAAGTGGATTATGTTCATGGAAACCCAGGCCACATTTCTCACATTAAAAAAAACAGAAAACATGATTTAAGTGGTACTTAAGTTCTCAGGCTAAGACACAAATACCTCTTTAAAAGATGTCATGGTTTATATACTGTGGCTTTGCAATGAAGCAAAGGGGAAAAAAGGACACATGCCCCATTTCCCCAGACGGCCCTTTGAAATGTATGCTGCATGCACAGGTCAGGTGTTTATAACAGGCACAGCTCTGGGTCCTCTTGGTTAACACAGGAACTACGTTTTCTAGAATCTCTATCCCTGTACGGTTGGCTTAGATTGGGTCCAAAGGAGAATCTGTCCAAGGATAGAAGGCGGAAGCGATGCAGAAGAGCCCGGCAGCCTCCAGCTTCCCTTACACCCCATTGCTCTGCATCCCCTGTCTTCCTACGAGGAGATGCCTGGCCCAGGGCCACGTACAGGTGGCTGCATGGAGGCACCCTCCCGGCCAGCTCCCCAGGCCGGCTGGGCGTGGCTTCTCAGAGGCACTCCTTCCATCCAGGATCCCCCAGGCCTCCCTTACGGACCCTCTCCCACATTTATGTAAGCTCAAACTCCTGTCACCCTGTAACACCCACTGCGCCTCTGCTGCCCCGAGCGAACGAGCGTACCTCGGAGAAGAAGAGGCAGGGTGGGTCCCACGAGCTGCAAAGGAGCGCAGTGCAACCACGAAGACACCAGGACACCTGAAGGAAAGCAGCTTGGCAAGGAGCACCTGTAATTCTTGTTTTTTAAAAGCGTGGTTTAAAAACGCCACAGAAAATTTACCATCAACTGTTTTTAAATGTACAGCTCAGCAGTGTTCCCTATAATTACATTGTGTGTAACCGATCCCTAGAACTTCACCTTGCACAGCTCCGTATCCATCAAGCATCTCCCCGGCCCCTGGCAACAACCATTCTGCTTTGTGTTTCCATGAACTTGACTCCTGAGGATACCCTGTGTAAGTGGAATCATACAGGATTGCCCTTCTGTGTCCAGTTACAGCGCTTGAGGTTCACCCACGTGATCACACTTCTCTAACGCTAATATTCCATCGTATGTGTATGCCACATTTTCCTTATCCTTTCGCCTGTCGATGGACACTTGGCCCGCTTCTAACCCCTGCAACTCTTGTGTACAGGGCGGATGCACAGATCAACCACTTGCAGAAACAGAGAGAATAACCTTCAAGTCAACCCTGTGCAGGTATGTTCACCAAGAGGCCCATACAAGAATGATCATACTGGCATCGACCACACCAGCTAAAACACAGAAACCACCCAAATGTCCAGCAGACAAAACACGGCATAGCCCAACGATGGGGTACGATGGGGTACCGCACCGCCCTTCCCCGCCATGGCGCTACAGACATCCAATACCAGGGCTTCCCCTCCAATACCAGGGCTGGATGGCCCTGTGCTCTGGGTGGCGGCCGTCACACACTGAGGAGCGGCATTCTCGGTCCCCACCCACTAGGTGTCAGCAGCGTCCCCAACGCCAAGTCAGAACAACCCAAGCGTCTCCGGATACTACTCAGGGTGCCCCGGGGTGGGGGTTGGGGGGAGGGGGCAGGGGACAAAAGCTATCACCCCCAGTTGAGAACCACTGTTCTAGGGAAAGGACGAAGTACCTGCAACAGTCATCATAACTCTTGGGGAACACAGGAAACCGGACAGCTCTAACATCCCCTTTGAACCTGCCGCAAAGCCTCTTCCACCAGCAACGCGAGAGGCCAGCTGCTCAGGCCAGGTGGAGCCACTGTGTTCAACCAAATCCCACCATTACCAGGCAGAACAGGCCTTGTTCTGGACACCCTGAGCCCTGCCCAAACAGCACGGGGCTGCAACTAAGAAGCCTCTGTCCTTTCTCCCCGAAGAAATGGTCCTCCTTGTCTGCAGCCTTTGTTGGCTGGGTCCCCTCTACTCACACCCCACTACCCCTGACACGCACACACTCACTCCGCCTGGCTCACCCCACTCATCCTTTTGGGTCCCACACCAGGACCCCCCAACACCGCTTCCACCGTGGGACCCAGTGGCCACCTCCTGGCCTCCTGAATACCCTGGGCACATCACCACTCAGGGCTCCAAACCCTCTGGTATTGGGTTTTTATATATTCCTTATTTTTTTTTTGCGGTACGTGGGCCTCTCACTGTTGCGGCCTCTCCCGTTGTGGAGCACAGGCTCCAGACGCGCAGGCTCAGCGGCCATGGCTCGCAGGCCCAGCCACTCCGCGGCATGTGGGATCCTCCCGGACCGGGGCACGAACCCGTGTTCCCTGCATCGGCAGGCGGACTCTCAACCACTGCGCCACCAGGGAAGCCCTATATATTCCTTTCTTCCTTTCCTTCCCTCCTTCCTTCCTTCCTTTCTTTCTGGCCGCGCCACGTGGCGCATGGGATCTTAGTTCCCTGACCAGGGATGGAACCCATGCCCCCTGCAATGGAAGCTCAAAGTTCTAACCACTGGACCACCGGGAAGTCCCCCAAACCCCCTGTTTTTGGTTCCCTGCTTCTGCTGCCAGCCCCACAGCAAGACTCGCATCTCCTGGAGGATAAAACCCCGAAAGTATCTTTATTTCTTCCCCTCCGATATCAGCGTCTGTCACGACACAACAGGCAACCTCTGTGGGAAGGGTGAACAGAGAGGGAAAAGAGTCAGCCTGGAGAGTGAAGTTCTCGTCTAGAGCCAGCGTTCACCTTACACCACAGGAGGAATACAACACAGACCTGCCCTTTGCAGTGCGTTGTACGAGTATCAAGCACGGACCGGGCAGAAGCAAGCAGGCTCCGTAGCAGTCGGGGAACAGAGACCTGCCCCGACTCTAACCTTTTCTCGTACATCTTTTGCAAATGAGTAGTGGGAACATCTAAGCACCGGTTCAACAGGGATGACTGGAGTGACTTAATTCTGCAGTTTTCAAAGAAGAAAAGCAATCTGCAGGAGCTGATAGGCAATCAAGAAACAGGAAGCGGAACTGCTGGACAAGAGAACAAAGTGTCCCTGCTTGTCAGACACACGGCTGTTTATTTGTAATGGACGTTCCCAGCCTTCTGCTGTTTCAAAGAAACGGCGCCTGTTCTTTTAGATAAGGCTGCCGCCGGGCAACTCAGGAGAGGGGCTGCTCCAAGGGGACCCGCCCAAGGCCACCTCACCTTCCTTTTAGATGAGTCAGAGCTCCCCGGAAGGCTTCGTCTCTCTATCGGGTGAAAGAGAGAAGATCTCACCCATCACGAGGGCTGTCTCTTTGAAAAACCCTCCTCAGGGATGCTGTCAGAGACAGAATGCTTGTGTCTCCCCCCCCACACCCCCCCGCAAATTCACATGTTGAAACCCACCCCCAATGTGACGGTATAAGGAGGTGGGGTCTCGCGGAGGTGACTGGGTTATGAAGGTGGAACCTTCAGGAATGAGATCAGTGCTGTTATACGAGAGCCCCCCCCCCGCCCCCACCGACAGCTGCCTCACCCCTTCTACCGTCTAAAGATACAAGAAAATGCCACCTGTGAACCAGGAAGCAGGTCGTCGCCAGACACTGAATCTGCCGGCACCTGTATGGATCCTGGACTTCCAGCCTCCAGACTATGAAAACTCAATGTTTCTTGTTTATAGGATTTTTTTTTTTTTTTAATTACGGCAGCTCAAATGGACAAAGATAGATGTCAAAGGCCAAGCCTGGGGAACGTAACTAAGCACAGGAATCTCGGGGCTGCACACACTAGCACCCAGAGAGTAGGGAAGGGGACCGGGGTGCAAAAGACAGCCCTCGAAGGGGGCCCTGGGGCGGCGGCAGGACGCTCCCCTCTGAAGGCGCAGCGGCTACGATCAGGTCCTGGCTGCTGGGAGCCCCAGGGAAATTAACAGCCAGTGTGGGCGGATCTTCCAGGTTTCTGGGGGTTTTTTTGTTTGTTTTAAAGAAGCTGGAGATCTGGATTTTTACGGGTACTATCCCTCTGTCCTCAAATCGCTGGCACTCTTCTGCTTTTAAAACTTGGCGAGAACACCCCCACAACAAAAGAAAAGTTGCACGGGAAAGTCACATGCGCATAACCCCCAAGGGGCAGCCTGTGATTTCGGGCGTTCCCGTCCTACTCTGCGTACATGCCTCCTCTCTGCAGTTAGAATCCACCCCCAGGCAGGATCCTGCACACATCAAAGTGGTCTCCGCTATGCCCACCGCCAGGTCCTCTTCCTGCCTCCCCACGGCCGGCCGGTCTATCAGGGCTTCGCCCCCGTCCGGATCCTCCAAGATCCCTGACCCCATCTTTCGCAGGTGCCGCCCTCCACCGTTGTTACTAGGATCCGATCGTCCGCGGTGGCCGGCAGCACTGTGGAGCCAGAGTCCCCACAGACACGGGAGGGGCCCCGTGCGTCCCCCCTCACAGGGAGGGTAGCCGTGACGGTCCTGACAGGAGACGGGAGCGGATGTCGGCTGGAGGCTTGTGAGGAAAGCCTTTGTCTCTGCCATCAAAGGGGCAGAAACATCTGGAACCACGCTTTCCCTCTGCTTCTGGCCGTGAACAAAGACACCGACTGTGGATGCAGAGCAGAGACCCGAAGGGTCCCAGGGCCCTAGGGGTGCCCAGCATGGGGCTGGGCGGTGAGGCAGCAGCACACACACACCCCACCCCACCCTCTCCCGGGGCTCCCTGGAAGGGCCTGGGGTGAGGTCCTTAGAGAACCAGACGGGTTCATCCAGAAGACATCCATACTTTAGAATGAGTCCTCATTCTTTATAAATACAAATCGTTTTTTCCTTTTAATGTTTATAATGTTAAAAAAAATCAACACCAAAGAAAACAGTTTGAAACACTAAAACTTTGTTGGCTTTTCTAATTAAAAAACTACTGACGGGGCTTCCCTGATGGCGCAGTGGTTGAGAGTCCGCCTGCCGATGCAGGGGACGCGGGTTCGTGCCCCGGTCTGGGAAGATCCCACGTGCCGCGGAGCGGCTGGGCCCGTGAGCCATGGCCGCTGAGCCTGCGCGTCCGGAGCCTGTGCTCCGCAACGGGAGAGGCCACAACAGTGAGAGGCCCGCGTACCGCAAAAAAAAAAAAAAAAAACTACTGAAGGACTTCCCTGACGGTCCAGGGGTTAGGACTCTGCACTTTCACGGCCAAGGGCGCAGGTTCAATCCCTGGTCGAGGAACTAAGATTCCGCAGGCTGCGCATGGTGGCCAAAAAAGAAAACAAAAACAACAAAACCGCTGAGGGGCATCATTTATTATCACGTCTGAGACACAGGCTACCAAAACCTGTAACGTCTTGCTGTACTCATGTTTTTATTTAAGACATATTGCGTACGCTCTAGAAATCTACCAGCTCCAAGTCCCTACATTTCTCCTCATCTAACACCTGTACTCCTGGCTGACAGAGGAGTATAATGCATTTAAAAAATATATCATGGGGGCTTCCCTGGTGGTGCAGTGGTTAAGAATCCGCCTACCAATGTAGAGGATACAGGTTCGAGCCCTGGTCTGGGAAGATCCCACATGCCACGGAGCAACTAAGCCCGTGTGCCACAACTACTAAGCCTGTGCTCTAGAGCCCGTGAGCCACAACTACTGAGCCCATGTGCCACAACTACTGAAGCCCGCGTGCCTAGAGCCCGTGCTCCACAACAAGAGAAGCTGCCGCAATGAGAAGCCCATGCACCGCAATGAAGAGTAGCCCCTGCTCGCCACAACTAGAGAAAGCCCGCGCACAGCAACAAAGACCCAACGCAGCCAAAAATAAATAAATAAAATAAATTTATTAAAAAAAAAAAAAAAATATATATATATATATCATGGACGAGGGGAGTGAGGGTTGGAGACTTATAAAATCTAGAGAGTTTAAATCAATGGGACTACTACACGAACACAGGTTTTTCACTAAACACGTTCCTCATCTCCACAGTCATATTATTTCTCCCCAGTGAACTGAAGTTTAGAATCAAACCAAAACTGCCAAAATATTATGTTTCTAAGTTGTAACCTCCCTCTGTCATCTAAAAATAGAAAAATAAAAGAGAAAGCACTTATTGAAGCTACTCCATGCGCCCCCTACATTCAGAGCAACACTGTTCACAATAGCCAAGACGTGGAAACCTAAACGTGCATCAACGGATGAATGGATAAAGATGTGGTACGTGTATACAATGGATTACTACTCAGCCATGGAAAAGAACAGAATAGTTCCAACTGCAGCAACATGGATGGACCTAGAGATGATCACGCTGAGTGAAGTCAGTCAAACATCACAGGATGTCACTTATGTGTGGAATCTAAACTATGACACCAATGAACTTATCTACGCAACAGAAACAGACTCACAGGCATAGAGAACAGACTTGTGGTTGCCACGGGGGAGGAGGGGGGGGGGAGGGATGGACTGGGAGTTTGGGACGAGCAGATGCAAACTAGTACATACAGAGAGTGGCTGAACAACAAGGTCCTACCGTAGAGCACAGGGCACTACAGTCAATATCCTACGATAAACCATAATGGGAAAAAAATACGAAAAAGGAATGTAACTATGTATAACGGAATCACTGTGGTGTAACAGCAGAAATTAATACAACATTGTAACTCACTATACCTCAATAAAAAGAAAGAAAAGGGGGCTTCCCTGGTGGCGCAGTGGTTGAGAGTCCACCTGCCGATGCAGGGGACATGGGTTCGAGCCCAGTCCGGGAAGATCCCACATGCCGCGGAGCGGCTGGGCCTGTGAGCCATGGCCGCTGAGCCTGCGCGTCCAGAGCCTGTGCTCTGCAAACGGAAGAGGCCACAACAGTGAGAGGCCCACGTACTGCAAAAAAAAAAAAAAAAAAAAAGAAAAAAAAAAAGAAAGAAAGGATTTAAGCTTACTCCAATCCCGATGAGGCTGCACCGAAAAAAAACAGAGACCTTTTGCCGACTTTTCAGCGGCCAGCTTTCACAGGCGAAATCCTCGTTCCTGAATGTTACATGTGTGTCTCCCAAGTGCATTCACAGCTTTGGGGAAAAACTGGACTCAGTCTTAAGTTTAAAAAAAAATAAAAAAAAAAAGACTCGTATTAAAATGACTTTAACTCTTCTGGACACAGCAGTGCCTCCTCGTCTGCCGAGGCAGGGCATAGGTCAAGAGCCTCTGGGCTGCGCTTCGCGGGAAGGGAGGTGTGCAACCTTTTATCAGGACGTCAGAGTTTGCTTAGAAGCCCACTTCCCCTTCTTCCCCAGGCTGAAGATTGTATTATTCACTAGTCAAGGGAAAACAGTTAACCATGGGCCGGTTTAACGGTGGGCAGAAGTGTGCAGGAGGCAGGCACGGGCCACGAGAGCCCGACACACCCCCGAGACTGCGCCCCGGAGGAGGGAAGGAGCCATTATGTCTTCTTGGTTGGGGTGCTGTAACACTCAGCGTGGCAAAGCTGCAGCACCAAGGCCATTCGGTTTTTTTTCCTTACTGGAGTAATAGCTGCTTTACCCTGCTGTGCAAGGGCATTTTTGAAGCTGGCCACAGCCTGCCTTCGTTCCATCTCCTGTGCTTTATTCCGCCCTACGGGGGACAAATTAATACAAAAATATACATTCGTCTGCTAGGACTGATATGGACTACTTGGGACTTTTATCACTGTGTTCAAAAAAGGGGGGGAGGCAGCTATCTCCCATGACAGGGTATTAAAAAATACTTTGTCCAAAATATCCAAAATTTGGTATTTTGATATCAAAATATCAAACGATATCACTTGTACCTGGAATCTAAAATATGACACAAAGGAACTTATCCACGAAACAGAAACAAGATCACAGACACAGAGCAGAACTGTGGTTGCCAAGGGGGTGGCAGAGGGAGGGGTGGATTGGGAGTTTGGGGTTAACAGATGCAAACCACTATATATAAAATGGATAAACAACAAGGACCTACTGTAGAGCCCAAGGAACTCTACTCAATATTCTGTAATAACTGCATGCAAAAAGAATCCGAAAAAGAATGGATATATGTGTAACCGTACCACTCTGCTGTACACCTGAACTAACACAAAATTGTAAATCACCTATATTCCAATAAAAACTTTTAAAACAGACTGCATTTCTTACGTTCTATAATGTTCTAAAATACCATTTTCCCCCAAGGCACTAACGATTATTGCATGATTTTTCTGTAACCTAGAAAATTAGTATCTCATTTTAAAAATATAACTTTATCTATGAGGAGTATCCTTATAAAATTCTCTAGGTTGTAGTGTGTTTTAGAGAATTTTCCATTTCCTGACTAAAGTTACTAGGAAATGTTATATATCTAACAAGTAATTTTAGCCTTGATTATTAGCAGAATTAAATTTTTCTGCAACAGCAATTCTACAGTCATTTTTATTGTGGGTCTAATTCAACACACCTGAAAACTGCAATTCATGCAGACCTATGCCCTAATAAGGCATGATGTGTGTCCCAAGGGAGACTGGGCATAACAGAAAGAAAGCCTCCGGCAGACCCAGTTCAAATAGAAATTCAAGATGGTGCCATTAAGAATTAAGCCTCAGGGACTTCCCTGGTGGCGGAGTGGTTAAGAATCTGCCTGCCAATGCAGGGACACAGGTTCAAGCCCTGATCCGGGAAGATCCCACATGCCGCGGAGCAACAAAGCCCGCGAGCCACAACTACTGAAGCCCGTGCGCCCTAGAGCCCGTGCTCCACAACAAGAAGCCACGGCAATGAAAAGCCCGCACACCTCAACAAAGAGTAGCCCCCGCTCACCGCAACTAGAGAAAGCCCGTGCACAGCAATGAAAATCCAACACAGCCAAAAATAAAATAAATAAAATAAGAAAGAATTAAGCCTTAGATGCTACAAAAAAAAAAAAAAAAAAAAACCCAAACAAACAAAAGCCCCCAGCAAGGAGCTAGACAAGTCTCAGCAGGAAAACTTGTACAGACGGTTTGGGCACCAGGAGGTCATATGTTTGCTGCTCTCCACCCCAGCACAGAGAAGCCTGGAAGGTCCTCAGGAGCAGAGCGTGGAAAATCAATCTAGTCAACTGAATATTCCAAGTAATCAAAGCTTTAGCTGAATATGTTGCTGAGAGCTGCTGTCAGGTTTTTTTGTTGTTGCTGTTGTTTTTTTACAGACTACCACTCGGCCTCTTCATGGGCACTAACCTCCCCAAAGGATATGGATGGCTCAGCCAGCTGGTAGTCACGCCCTGCCCTGCTGTACATCTCCATCAGCTTCAGGAGACACTGCCTTAAACGAGCAGGCCCTTCCTGCTGGACCCTAACTTGAAAGGAACGGAATGAGGCAGAGACAGGCCAGGTTCACTGTCTGACACAGTGAACTCCTACTAACACAAGACCAGAAACTGATGGGACAAAATAGACACTCGTCACCTAGGGAACATCCCTGGCTCTAAGTTAAAATTCCAGGCTAAGTGGTCAATGACCGATTACCGGAGTTTTACCACAGAATAAGGTTCTGAACTTTTTATCCTTATAAAAGCAGGAAAGAGGAGGCAACCCAAAGCAGAAGCTAAAAGAGTAGCGTCACCAGAAAGGGGAAGCAGCAGTGTTTCGACAGAGTCGAAGAAAAACAAGTCTGTACCTTTCCACATTTCCATTCATGCGCCTGGGATAACAGCACTGTCTGCACACACAAACTTCAGAGGAAAATACTGGGCGAACCGGCGAGAAACTCAAACATCTGAGCGGCAGCGCTGCATTGTTTTCTCTGAACCCCAGCCTCCTGGATGGCCGGTTCGCTCGAGGTGGGGCATATATGACCAAGTAATCACCGGGTTCTGGATCATTTAAGGCTCTGACCGAGAGACAAGAGAAGTGGGATTTATTACAGAGAGATGGGGAAACATGCAAACCACAGGACTGGGAACTGCCCAAGCAGGTTCCAGAGAGCAAAGAGGACAAGCAAAGTCCGCGACGGCCCCAGGGCAGAAACCGGCTGGTTGGCATGCCAAGGTCCTGGAGGCAGCTGCGTGAATGTGCTCCAACCCCGCCTTCTTTCCTTACTTCCTCGTGTAAGGACAAAAGTCCTAGGAGTCTGAGACAAGAGACTGGCCCAAGGTCGTTCAGTGAGTGAACAGTATGGAACGTGACTCATCAATAAAATCAACTATTGACACACACACACACACACACACACACACACACACACGCAGGCACATCTCCAGAGAATTACGCTACGTGGAAACAGCCAATCCCCAAAGGTGACATGCTCTCTGATTCTATTTACATCTTATTCTTGAAATGAAACAATTACAAAAACAGCAGCCAGGGCTTAAGGTGGGGTTGAGGGCAGGAGGGAGCGGGTATGGCTATCCAGGGGCCACATGCGGGATCGAACGGTTTGTATCTCGACCGCATCCATGTCAACATGCGGGTTGTGACACTGTTACTAGAGCTTTGCAAGGTGTTACCATTGGGAGACACCAGGTAAAGGGTATGTGGTGTCTCTCTATAGCCTTACAATTGCAAGTTCATCTACAGTTCTCTCAAGATACAAGCTTAATTAAAAAAGACTGGCCAAGAGAGGACCACACGGCCACCCAGGTTGTTCCGGGGGCAGAAGCGAAGGGATGTGGCTGGCTGACCCTTGGGAGGCCGTGGGGACAGGTAGGGCTCCCCACCCAAGCCAAGACTTAACAACGGGGAAGCGATTTTCGTAAAGAAATCGGGGTGCTCCAAGGAAGGGCCACGGGAGCGAGGAAGCCAAACAAACACCGACCAACGTCCACTACTCGTTTCAGAGGATGTGAACTCTCACCCAGCAGCCGGTCGGCAAGCCACTCACTCACTTCAAACTCTGAAGCCACTTTGCAAAGTCTTAGAAAAATAACCACCCAAGTTCTACTGATGCAGCCTGTTTGCTGCCACTGACACTCAGGAGACTATCAACCACTCAGCCCATGGAAAAAACTCGACAGTTACAGTAATCAAAGGGAGCAGGGAGGGGGAACTCAAGCGTGTGGAACGCAGGGCCCTTCTCTCTACCACCATTCTAGGCAGACACAGGACTTGGCTTTAAATCCACACCATTAAAGGCACTCAGCTTTTATAAAATGGAAGTATATCTTCTTCCATCTCGACTGACAGCTAGACAGTAACATCAATAAGGCTTCACTGATGTGAATTTATCTAGCTCACTTAAAGAAAACCCTGGGAATTAGACGTCATGTCCCTCGGCACTTACGGAATTACAGATGTCTGTACGGTATGCGATTTTTAACCCATATTCTCATTTGAGTACAAAATTTAATGGACAGTTTTTAAATGAACAATCCCTTGGGTCAATAAAACTAAAGTCTGTCCTGCCTTACTTTGGGTAGACTCCTAAAATTAACTCACTGATTGTCAGCTCTGAAATACTAGTCTCCTGCTGAGTTCCGGACACAAATTACGAAGCGAGCTGCTGAGCCCTGTGACGACCTATCCACCTCATACCCAAGTCCTCTTCCTGGAAGTCTCCCCAAACCTCCCAGCAGAGAACCTGGCTTATGGGAAGGGCTCCACTACTTTCTGAACAAATACACCAACCTTGTATGACTGTATGTACCGTCACCTGACTCCCAGCATACTTAGAACCAATGAGCACGTCAGGTGCGAAGCATTTTGACAAGCATCTTGAAAATCCTTTTAAATTCAAGGACCATAACAAACGTATTTCAACAGTCAGGGTGGAAAACAAAGGCAGGATCCCCCAAAGCTACCTTGAACTGAGCTCACAAAATGTGGATCCGTACATCTATAACCCTCACGACACGCACTGCAAGGCCTGGGTGGTATTAACCCCCTTAGAACATAAGCCTTTCAAATCCATAATATATTCCTCCTTCCACCCCTTACCTGCATTGTGGGTGAGGAGAAATGCAGCTACAGGTGCCAGAGATTAAGGAGAAAAACTATTCTGGGACTTCCCTGGTGGTCCAGTGCCTAAGACTCCGCGCTCCCAACGCAGGGGGCCTGGGTTCGATCCCTGGTCGGGGAGCTAGATCCTGCAGGCATGCCGCAACTAAGAACTCCACATGCCACAAGTAAGACCTGGTGCAGCCAAATAAATAAATATTTAAAAAAAGAGAGAAAAACTATTTTAAAATGACAAAGCGACTGGGACAGGAGTAAGCTGAATGGAAGAAATCTTTAGAAAGAACGAGGCAACACTGCAAACGCGGAAAAGTCGGACCGTGTTACAGCAGTCGACACACGAAAGTTAGCACAAGCAGGTTCCCCAATCACTCGTGAGGATGAGAACACCGATCAAAATAAATCCCAGATAGCACTCGCTGCAGGACTGGCCACGCCTTGCCCCGTGGACTTCTTAGGAACAAATTTTATACAACTGGACATTTGCTCAGTTTTCCTCCCGGTAAAACTTTTACCTAATGATTCCTCCAGCACCCCCTCCTCTCTCTTTCCCCGGACCTCTACTTACTTATGCAGACGCCCCCAGGACGCTGAGTCTCTTACGCTCCTCTGTACTGAAAACCTCAGCAGTACGCTGGGATGTTCCGCAAAATCCTACCATCCTCTGGTACACGCTGCATTTCAGCAAGCCATGGTCACTCGCTGCCGAAGACAGCTTATGAAACGGCATTCTCGCCCAGCAGCCCACGATGCACCCCAAAAGCCCCCAACATGACCATGACTCCTCGAGCACCACCTCACAGTCACGTCAAAGCCCCGACCAACGACGGACCCAGAGACGGATGTAAATTTCAAGGTCCCATCCCTTGCCCTTGGGTTTGAACGCTATCCCTCTGGCATGCCAGCCGCCTTCTACGAGATGTGTCTGGCTCCATGGATACTCAGCTCAAACCAAGACAAGCACTGAACGATAAACACGGTTAACAGTCTTAAGAAACCCAAATGAGGAAAACCAACAGGTCCAAAGCCATCTTCTGGCAGTTGGCTGACCCTTATTAACCGTGGGAAGTCGACCTGTCCTGGAGTGCAGGTTCCACCTCTAAGAGCCCACCACCTGCAAACCTCTACAACCCTCAGGTGTGCCCGACAGGAAATGAAACCCAGAAGCAGCTCACATGATCCCCAGGGCTCTACTGAATAGTTACCCACTGGCCGTGGGAAAACAATGTATTTTCTGGAAGGCAGACACCAACCGCAGAGCAGCCAGACACAGACTCCGAGGCAACACAGACGCCAAATCTGTGTTCAAGATGGCTCGTCTCTGGGGAAGGATGAAAAGGGACTAAACTAAGCTCAAAACCACTTTCAGAAGTGCCCTTAGAAAAAGAAACACTGAGGGCTCCCCTGGTGGCACAGTGGTTGAGAGTCCGCCTGCCGATGCAGGGGACGCGGGTTCGTGCCCCGGTCCGGGAAGATCCCACGTGCCGCGGAGCGGCTAGGTCCGTGAGCCATGGCCGCTGAGCCTGCGCGTCCGGAGCCTGTGCTCCGCAACGGGAGAGACCACAGCAGTGAGAGGCCCGCGTACCGGAAAAAAAAAAAAAGAAAAAAAGAAACACTGAGGTTCGGCAAAGAAAACGGGCTACGCCTGCCACCAGCAATAATAGGAGTGAATGTCAGATATGTAAGATTGAGTGACAAAACGCTAGACATAAATATATTATTCCACTTACATAAGAGTCAAATAGGGGCTAACCTGTGGTGTGAAAGTTCAAGATAGCAGTATCTTGGCAGGGAGACTCAAGGGCATCTCTGGGAGACTAGAACATTCCCAGAACATAAATAAGAACGTTCTACTTCTTGATCTGGGTGGTGGGTTACACAGCTGTGCTCATCCCATGAAAATTCATCCAGCTGTTTACCACTGTGGGATCACTTTTCTGAATGCAAGTTATATTACCAAAAATATACACATTTAAAAAAATAGGGGGGCTTCCCTGGTGGCGCAGTGGTTGAGAGTCCGCCTGCCGATGCAGGGGACACGGGTTCGTGCCCCGGTCCGGGAAGATCCCACGTGCCGCGGAGCGGCTGGGTCCGTGAGCCATGGCCGCTGAGCCTGCGCGCCCGGAGCCTGTGCTCCGCAACGGGAGAGGCCACAGCAGTGAGAGGCCCGCGTACCGCAAAAAAAAAAAAAAAAAAAATAGGGCTTCCCCGGTGGTCCAGTGGTTAAGACTCTGTGCTTCCACTGTAGGGGGCTCGGGTTCGATCCCTGGTTGGGGAAGTTCCGCATGCCGCGAAAAAAATAGAGGGCGTCTACTATTTCAAGGAAATAAAAAAGCAACAAAACTCAGAAAACACATAGCAGCACAGCCCCAAAAGCACCTGTTCTAGAACAGAATCAGCCCCTTGCTGGGGTGTCCCTCGGTACTGCCCACAGCAGGGTTACGCCACTCCTACATCAATACCATCATGACACTGGCGACTGGCATCTGCACTTCAACAACCATATCCAATGACAGGCCAGCTCACTGCCCGGTGAGAGGTCTAGGGCCCCTGGGGTCAAGGTCACGCTGATTGATAAAACACACCTCAGCAAAAGCACCAGGAAGCCAAGATGCCACCCCAAAGTGTTTTAGCGGTTGTGGGACCCAGGGCACGATGCCCAGGGAAGCTGCTGGCTGAAGCCCACAAGTGAGAACTTCCGGAGCAGCCGGGCTGTAGGGACACAGCAACAGGACAGCAAGTAAGCAGACAAGCAGCCCTACTCCACTGCCTTCAGAAGCCTGGAGAAAGAGAGCTCAGCACGGCAGGGCTCTCCATTTAAACACGGCAACATCCAGCTCGAGGGATCACGGAGGCAAGGCTGAAGTCAACTCGCATTATTTCCCCAAGAGTAACTTGAAAACTTAGCCTTTAAGAAATGGATACCCATATCATCGTCTTTTTTAAGATACAAGTCACTAAATTAAATGTCTTAGAAAAGTCCTATAAGGCAGAGAAGAGCTGCAAGGATTCAACAACAAGCCTGACTGCAACAGGGTTTGCAGACCTCCTGGGTCAACCCACTGGATGACGAGGCCCTGCCAGGCGGACGGCACCCCAGCCACCTGATGGGCGGGACAGTGTCAGAAAAGGGCACGTTGGAAGCACTGGAGACAAATTCCAGCTTTCTTTACTTCCCTCCCAAGACAGACCCCACCCCACCTCCAGGAAAGGCGGGAGGGAGGGGAAATGTGAGAGAGGGACAGACGGGGCCTCCAGCCCTCCCCGACGTGGCACTGGTGTGGAATGCAAGACGGCATCTCCGAGGAAACCGAAGGACCAGACCGAATCCTGCCTGGCTCCCCGGCCTTCCACAGGTGCGAGAGCAAGTAGGGGGAGATCCCCCTTGAAGGCTCTGAATGAACCACAGGCCTGTGTGCCATCAGATTACGTGCTGCCTTCAGACTCAGGGACAGGAGGGGACCTCCACAACAGGCTAGGACTAAAAGTCATCCAGCCGCTGCTCGCCCGGCAGCTGAATTCTCTCCCGAGGACCCCAGGACAGGCGTGGCTGCCACGATGCAACGGAAAAGTGTGAGGTGTATTTCAGAAATCGCTCGGAACCCCACGTGGACCTTCAGGAGTTCCTTTAAATAAAAGATACATCAATCATTAAGTAGAACGCTAACTAGGTTGAGGGGAAAAGGTCCAAACTCCTTAAATTTATGTTGCTTTAACAAGAACTGAAAGAATCTCAGGAAATCATAAATAAGAGAAACTTATAACACAGAATGCTTACTAAAGACGTTACTGGGACTTCCCTGGCGGGCCAGCGGACCCTGCACTTCTAATGCAGGGGACACGGGTTCGATCCCTGGTTGGGGAACTAACATCCCGCGCAGTACAGCAAAAAAAAAGAAGTTGCCAAGTTACGATACCACGCAGAGACATACACACCGCACAGCATCGCGATATCAGATTCAATTCTGTGGCCCGTTACTGAAAAGCCTCTGGTCGTTTTTGCATGTAACTCATGGTGAGCAACTGCTGAGGAGTGTCCAGCGATGCCTCAAAGGCAGACTGGGACATCGCGGTCTGTCAGTGCCCTTGCTGAGCTACGTGACCTCGGGCAAGGAGGGGGAATACTAACCGCGGGGCAAGGGACAGTGCAGTGAGCATCTTGCGTCTGACACACAGCGGACCACAGAAAGAAAAAGCTACTGTTACACCGGCATCTCTCCCAGCTTCTTCTCTCCTGTCGACTCTGCTTTCCCTTCCTAGGAATTCTCGGTGGCCCCAGCTGGAAACTCTACAGGGTTTTCATCATTTATTATGTAAGCCAAAGGGAGAAGGCCGCGAACACATCAAACGCATGTACGGTAATCTATACTGTAATATCTTCTCCATTACAAAAGCCCTTGCGTACCTATGTTACCATGTTCACTTTTAAAGAGAGAACGTCTTTCGGTCTGCCAGTAAACCCTAGTCGGGAAAGCCCAGTTTCGCAAAGCAGGTTGCGTGCAACACTCATTTTCCTTCTTAAGAATAAGTACTCACTCCAGAAAAGTTTTACATTACTTCAGAGTATTAAAGAAATGGGGGTGGGGGGACCTCATCGACATTCAACAACCAAAACACAAACATGTGACGTCTTTCCGTACTCTCAATTTTGTTTCCTCTTTCTACGTCGCACATTTAATTTTACATTGAGTTACGAGCATCTGCCCTCCTATCAACTCCTCATCAACGGCAGCTTGAACTGCCTGAATACCTGCCTAGAATTCTGAATCTGTTTTCACTGAGCAACCGTGACAACAGCAGATTTTAACCCTGAGGTTCAAAGTTTTGTTCTCTAACACGCAGTCCCAAGAATTTCAGACAGGAATCAACTATACAGGGGAGTTCCATTTACATTTTTTTTTCTGTACGAAAGACTGCCTTTAAGTACATCTACAGACATTCTTTGAATTTTTTAAGAAAAGATACTAGTAGAGCAGACGGCCTCAGAATGGCACACGGAAGCAGGTGTGCAAGGCCTTCCTCAGAATGGCACACGGAAGCAGGTGTGCAAGGCCTTGTGAAGTGTCACATTCTCCTCCCAAATGGACGTCACACCTCTTAATAATCCCCTAAGAAACCTTCCACTGTTCTCCTGCTGGTGATAAAATGAAGGTGTCCAATGGCCTCCAACATGGTAGGAAATAACCTTCCCAGTTTAGAGAAGACCATAAGTCAAGGCTGAGCTCAGAGCTCGCGGCATTGGGACTAAATGCAGGAATCGGAAGTGGCAGACACGTGCTTCTCTCCACCCGTTCAGAGCGGCGGCCTTCACAGACAAGGGAAGTTGGCTCTGTTCGCCTCGTTAGCTCTCCTTTCAACTATTTCTAGAAAGTAGCCTCTAATTTTCAAAAATACAGATTCCCACCAGCATGTAACGCACAGCCTGCCAGTGCAGTAGTAGAAAAATAGAACGAACTATTGGTATATTCGTCCATACAGGTGACCTCAGAACAATCACTGAGGAGAGCAGCTGGAGAGGAATGAGTACTGACCAGAGTCCGTTTGTATGAAATTCCAGAAAACGTACACTGACCCACAGTGGGTCAGAAAGCAGATTGGCGTCAGGGCTGGGGGCGAGGCTGGAAGGAGAGATCGCACGGGTGCAGCATGAGGACACTTTCAGGGTGATGCCTGTCGTTCACCCTTCGATGCTGCTGACGGTTTCCCATGTACAGTGTATACATATACGTACATGTGTGTGTATACAAGTACGCATGTATAAAATGTCAAAACCAAAAAAAAAAAAAAGAAGCCAAAACTTCATTGAGTCATTCAACTGAATTCCATTCCTAAAAGCCTTTTATTTTATTTTTATTTTTGGCTGCACCGTGTGGTTTGCGGGACCCTCAGTTCCCCAACCAGGGACTGCACCCGGGCCGTGGCAGTGCGGAATCCTAACCACTAGGCCATCAGGGAACTCCCCTTAAAGCCTTTTTAAAAGAATTCCTCTGGAAGGGCGTTCGCAAGGCCTCGAGGTGGGGCTGTAATGAGCAGTTAGGAAGCACACACAGAAGGCACTAGGAGCTCCAGCTGTGGTTTTCAAAGACTCACCCTCAGTCACTTGTTTTCTGGAGGGTGAGGGGGTGGGGAAGTTCTTGAGCCTTAGAAGAATACACAAGGTTTCCTTCCTGGCCAGATTCCAGGCCGCAGCAAGGAAACGCGGGTGAGGAGAGCAGGAGACCCATCACGTCAATAGACGGCACCCAAACCACAGGGGGTGACCAGCAGAAACCCTCCCCTTCCCCAGAGCCCCCTCACGGCTATGGAAAGCCAACACCGCTCACCGGGCAGGCAATGGCTACCGGCCTCAAGCACACCAAGGGAAGTGACAAAAATCATGAATATTCGGTGTAACCTGGTATTACTCAAGGTCGTCTATCTCAACCCCGAGAGCCACCTGGTGAAATTTCAGTCAAGCTAATGATGTTGCCGATTCCATGCATCCAGCCCTCTGTTAGGTTTCCCGTTTCCTTCCACGGAAGACTCGTGTTGCATCTCAGCGGATAACTGCTCTCCCATGCAGGTCACAGAGCTGAGGGCGCTTCTGGAGAAAGTGCCGGCCCTCTCCCCTCTCTGACCATCATACACAGATGTTTTCCAAACTAAACTGAGGCAGAGCAGGGAGGTCGTCTTAACATTCTCTAAGGTTTTGTTTCCTTTCGGCTTAACTCTAGAGGGCTTACGTTTGCACTGGACTCGCTGTGAAAGTTCTGAAAAGAAACAAAGGATGTCCTATGACGAGTTGCTTGCTCTTCTAGAAACCTGGAAACAGGCAAGTTACTCTAACCCCCTTCCTCAGTGGTCAAGACCAGATGCGTGCTGCGGGATTCAGACAGCCCCAGGCTCCCTTGAGCCACGCAGACCATAATAAAACACACTAATAGCGGTTTCCAGCCGTCGTGCAGGGGAGCACGTGACCCACTCCAGCCAACCCCGATACTTCAACCCCGACCCACCTCAGCACCCCTGCTCCGCGAGCCAAGCGTCCGAGACCACCCAGTTCCCGCGCTTCTGCTGATAAACTGCGCCCCCCATCGCCCAGTGGCCTGATGCACAATCCGGGGACGAGTGTCCCCCGCTGTCCCGGGCTGGGCACTGACCGCAGAGCGAGGCCCGCGAGGGACTCGCCGACCCCGTGAAGGAGGGCCTGGACGCAGAACGGTGTCTGTGACCACCTGACGCTTGCTCCACTCCATGGAGAGGGCCGAGCAACGCAAGACAAGGCATCCAGCCTCGGGGTGCAGCCCGCCGCCCCCAGACATCCTGACACTCTACAGACGAACCCATTCCACACTAGCAGGAGGCAAGACTGGACACGAGCACGCTACACACTTTATCTTAAGAAAAGCAACGTGGAAGAGGTGCCTCCCGAAGCTTCTCTCCATTTAGCTGTCAGTCTGATGAAGCTGGGGATTTTTCTCCACGTTACAGGAATTCAGAGTTACTTCCTGAGGTCAGACAGAGACGACATGAAACACATTTTTCAAATAGTTGGTTTATTAGATTTTCCTAACGAGCTTATGGCATATTTTAGGAGCCCTACTTACAAGCGACGGAACTGATTGATAGTCCAAGGACTTAAGCGACCTGTCTCCCCCCCTGGCCACAGAGCTTCATCACCTCCCCCGGGTGCCCACCGGAGGTGGGGATGCGCCCACTCCGACAGTTAAGACAGGGCACGCACGGGAAACCGCGAAGATATCCACCAGCTGACGAACAAGAGAACAGATGCAGTCTGTCCACACGACGGACTAGTATTCAGCAAGAAACAGGAATGAATTAGTGACACAGGCTACAACACGGATGAACCTGAACAACGTGCTGAGGGAACGAAGCCACACACAAAAGGCCACAGAGAACACGGTTCCATTTATATCAATGTCCAGAAGAGGCAAATCCAGAAAGAGCGAGAGGAGATTCGTGGTTGCCTGGGGCCGGGGCGGGACCAGGCAGTACAAAGGATCCTTTTTGGGTGATGGAAATGCTCTGAAACCCTGGATTCTGGGAATGGATGCCCAGCTCTGACTTTACTAAAAGTCACTGGACTGGACACTTAAAACGGTCGAATTGTATAGTATGGAAATGACATACCTACATAAAGCTGCAGAAGAAGAAAAGGGAGGGGAAGGAGGACGGAAGGGGGAGGAAGACGGGAAGGGAGACAAAACAGGCAGGCAAACAAGGGAGGAGACGAGCTGGCACAGGCCAGTACAGCGGGAAGACGGACATTCCACACACACAAACGAGGGTCACAGACGTCCCTCGTAATTGGAGGCTCCGATCTGCTGAGCACTGCCCGAGCGGCAGGCAACACATCAGGCCCTGCAGGTCCTGGAAACAAGGCCACAGGGAGGGTTTTCCACCCATCTTACAGATGAGGAAACTGAGGCCAGTGATGAGATACGTTACCTGAGCTCACCAGTCAAGGAAGAAAACAAAGAGTGGGATGAAGGAACTGGGACCCATGAGGAGGAGAGGGGTGGAACTGGGGAGGCAGACAGACTGATTCCCAGAAGTTATTTGCCACCTATACATCCACACGTGCAGTACACGTAGACAACCCACCCCTCCCTCCTGCAGAGCTCTGGTCCTCCAAGCAACCACAGGGTGTAAGTCAGATGTTTTACCTGAGATCACCTGTCAGGAAGAAAGGAGCCGTGCTTTAAGTTTCCCGACTCCCAGTTTTGAAATGAAAGTATTAGGTCACCATATTTACAGTAAATATTGGCATTGCGTTGTTTCCATCAGTGAGCTGTTTCCAGGGTTAGCAGGATAAAACCTGCTTTCCGTAATGACGAAAAGCTCTCTGCGAGACTGGGAGCTGGCATCCGTCAGGACGAACAGGGACAACCTCGACTGGCCAAGGAGGACACACCAGCCCGCGCCTTCTAAGGGAACCTTCTGGGGCTCGGCCCTGCAGAGGCTGCTGAAGTTCCAGGGCCAATGCAGGGTGAGGCTGACATTTCCCGTGAGCTGGGGGCCAGCGGTCAGGCAGGGAGCGTGTGCTCGCCGACACCTCCTCCCTCCCGCACTAGCCAGGCCCTGGGGACGGCTCCGCAGTGGCGGCTGAAGAGCGGCTCTGCGGCCACCGGCGGGCGTGTTCCCGTGTGGGCCCTGGCGGGGTGCGTGTGGAGCCGTTTCTGCTCAGCTCTGATGTGACGGTCACCCCCACCACACAGCCCCTCTGTCCTGGGGCTCCCTTTCTCCCTCCCGGAAGATGCTCGTCCTGACTCCTTCCCAAGAGGCTCCAAGGCCTCTTTTGGGGGAAGCCGCCCACACAGCTTGGGTATTTGCAGGGTGAATGAGAAGGCAGGCAGGTAGGAAGTGTCCCGCCAGCGCAGAGACGAGGTTCCTCAGGGACGCCTTCTCACGCCAGCGCTGGACCGCTGTTATCCCATCATTTCTAGCTTCTTCACTCCGTTGGTGTTCACACCCGTTCCTCTCCATCCAGCTGTCCCCTTCTTCCCTCACCTGCTCCCTTCCCCTCTCAGCTGTCCCTGTGCCGGGGGATCATCTCTAATCTGGCGCCTTCGAGCAGCAACTCGCCCACCAAATCGGACCTCTAGCCCCGGACCTCCGCCCGGCCAGCTCCGAGAAAGGGCATTTCCAGCTCTCCCTTGCTTGTCAAAGGGGAAGAGACACCGATCTTACGGCTGCACAGTTCACTGCGCGTGAGGCAAAGCATCAAACGATCTCTAAGTCCATGACCGTGGAGAGCACGACAAATTGCGGGAGTGGAGCGGGGGCGGGAGGACCCGGCAGGCACCCAGAACCCAGAACCCAAGCGGGCCGACCACACAGGAAGCGAAGGTTCCCGAGGGGCTGATCATTCAGACAGATAGGAGACAAGCACCAGCTAGTGGGGACAGGAGAGGACAAAGCCACAGAGGACTTGGAGGAACAAGTGCCCAAGAAAGGGGACAGTTGTCTTCTTTTAAGACAAGAGCGAATTTCACCAAGCAACACTCAAACAAAACACGACATAGGACTTAAAGGACAGGAACAAACTGTGCATCTCAACTAGAAATACAAATTCCTTACAGCAGGTTTTTGTTTTTTTGACATCTTCATTGGAGTATAATTGCTTTGCAATGGTGCGTTAGTTTCTGCTTTATAACAAAGTGAATCAGCTGTATGTATACATATGTTCCCATATCTCTTCCCTCTTGCGTCTCCCTCCCACCCTCCCTATCCCACCCGTCTAGGTGGACACAAAGCACCTAGCTGATCTCCCTGTGCTATGCGGCTGCTTCCCACTAGCTATCTACTTTACATTTGGTAGTATATATGTCCATGCTACTCTCTCACTTCGTCCCAGCTTCCCCTTCCCCCTCCCCGTGTCCTCAAGTCCATTCTCTAGTAGGTCTGCGTCTTTATTCCCATCTTGCCCCTAGGTTCTTCATGACTTTTTTTTTTTTTTAGATTCCATACATATGTGTTAGCATACGGGATTTGTTTTCCTCTTTCTGACTTACTTCACTCCTTACAGCAGGTTTTAACCAAATAGAAGAGTATTTTCTGCAGTGACTCCTGTTCAATCCCAACAGCAATGATCAACAGTGTTCTAAAGATGGTCTAGACCACCACGTGGTGTCCCTCAGGGAACCCTCAGCCCTGCCCTACTGGAGAACTCCCACGTTACCATATTAAAGCACATACTCCGATCAGAGACGGTGCAGGTGCAAAGCACACAGGATCCAGAAAGCGAGAGCCCTGATTTGCATCCACTAAGTACTGGCTCACAGTCTTGGACTAACTAAGGTGTGCACACTCCAGTTTCCTCATTTATCAGTAGGAATAACAGTACATAGCTCAGCGCTGTCGCTGTCGAGGAATCAAATGGATAATTTATGTCCTACACGTAGCAAAGAATCTGCTACATAATAGACGCTCACTGAGTGATATTATTTCCAAAGCACATTGTACAGGACCAACTGGACACAGAAGAGAAGCTGCTCAGCAACCCAGGGAGGAGAAGGACAAATGAGGGGCGGGAATTTTTTTTAAAATTGATATTTCATTCCATAAGAAGTAATATAATTTTCTGCTCCACAGCACTAAAAAGACATGAGCTATCAAGCCATGAAAACACATGGAGAACCCTCACGCATACTCCTACATAAAAGAAGCCAATCTGAAAATGCTACATTCTGTAGGATTGCAACTATACGACATTCTGGAAAAGGCTCAACTATGCAGACAGTCTAAAGATTCATCAGGAGATGAATGGGTGGAACAAAGAGGACTTCCAGGGCAGTGAAACTATTCTGTATATTATAATGATGGATAGATATCATTATATATTTGTCCAAACCTGAGAATGTCCCATCCCAAGAGTGAACCCCAATGTAAACTACGGACTTGCTGACGACGGTGTGTCAACACAGGTTCAGCCTTGCTGACAAATGTGGAGGAGACTGATAACGGCGGAGGCTGTGTGTGTGTGTGTGTGTGGGGGGGTGGGTACACTGGAAATCTTTGTACTGCATTGTCAATTTAAAACTGCTCTAAAAAATAAAGTCTTAAAAAAAACCCCAGATGTCACCCTATAATGTCACACTGCCAGTTCACAAAAATGCCACATAATCAAGATACTCAAAGGAGGTAAGTCTAGGGACTTCCCTGGTGGCCCAGGGGTTAAGACTCTGAGCTCCCAATGACGGGGGGCCCTGTTCGACCCCTGGTCAGGGAACTAGGTCCCACATGCATGCCGCGACTCAGGAGCCCACGAGCCGCAACTAAATCCCGGCACAACCAAATTATTTATTTATTTATTTTATAAAAAGGAGGAGGTAAGCCTGCACCTATTTTGCACAAGTCTCTGAAACCCCAGGCTGGAATAATTATTGCTTTTTTTAATCCATATCCACTACCATTGTTTTTATGACTCTTTAGAAGTAACTATATATGGTCTTCCCTGGTGGCGCAGTGGTTAGGAATCCACCCGCCAATGCAGGAGACAGGGGTTCGAGCCCTGGTCCGGGAAGATCCCACACGCCACAGATCAACTAAGCCCGTGCACCATGACTACTGAGCCTGCACGCCACAACTACTGAAGCACACGCGCCTAGAGCCTGTGCTCTGCAACAAGAGAAGCCACTGCAATGAAGAGTAGCCCCCACTCGCCACAACTAGAGAAAGCCTGCACACAGCAACGAGACCCAACGCAGCCAAAAATAAATAAATTTTTTTTTTTTGGCAGTATGCGGGCCTCTCACTGTTGTGGCCTCTCCCGTTGTGGAGCACAGGCTCCGGACGCACAGGTTCAGCGGCCATGGCTCACGGGCCCAGCCGCTCCACGGCATGTGGGATCTTCCCAGACCGGGGCACCAACCCGTGTCCCCTGCATCGGCAGGCGGACTCTCAACCACTGCGCCACCAGGGAAGCCCAATAAATTTATTTATTTATTATTTTTTTTTTTTGCGTTACGCGGGCCTCTCAATGTTGTGGCCTCTTCCGTTGCGGAGCACAGGCTCCGGACGCGCAGGCTCAGCGGCCATGGCTCACGGGCCCAGCCGCTCCGCGGCATGTGGGATCCTCCCGGACCGGGGCACGAACCCGTGTCCCCTGCATCGGCAGGCGGACTCCCAACCACTGCGCCACCAGGGAAGCCCTATTTTTTAAAAGTAACTATATGATTGTGTCATTCGTGTTCATTTTTTTTTTTTTTTTTTAAGAAACAGTCCCAAACAAACCTCCTTTTAGCATTATCCTGCCAAAAACCAGCTATGTGACCTTGGGGGGTGTCCTTTACTTCCCTGGACTTCGGTGTTTTCTCCATCACACGAGGGTGTGTAACTCCCAGTCCCTTCTTGCCCTAAGACATCATCAGGGTCTGCAGATGACACGTGAAGAAACGGAGGGGGGTTCAACTAAGAAATGGTACCTACCGGGCAGGGAAAAAGAGTGGGTGTAAAATTAGCTGACAAAGCGGCAAGGTTTGTACAAACAAAACCAAGGCGGAGAAAGGGGGCTGGGGAGGGCACTGCTGACCGGTATCAGATGACTTTTCAGAGCTCATCAATTACCCTTGCTTCATCTGCAGTATGTTCCCAAAACGCCCAACACCTGACCACAGCAGTAAATGCTGAGCTAAGCAATCCTGCCTAAAGAGCTCCAGATGCATCCGCAAGTTCCACGCATTTTAGCAAGCGTCTACGGAGCGTCCGCTGCGTACTCACTACTCCGGAGAACACACAGGAAGGGCCCCCCGGGGGCCCACACCTAGCAGCTAACTCCAGAGATTCCTTTTTGTCTGTCAACATTCCCTCCTCTTGAGAAAACCGTCTGTCCCCCACAGGTGTCCCCACCACCGTCCCGTTTGCCCCGCTCCTTTCCCCACGGCGAAGGCTCACTGCTGAACCCACGCGAGGGACCACTCGCTGGGTCTGGCATTGTGGTTCTCAACCCAGCACTCCTGACACGCCGGGAGGGACCGCTCTCTACGGTGGGGCGCCCTGTGCACTGCAGCATGGCAAGCAGCATCCCTGGCCTCTCTCCACCAGGTGCCAGGAGCCACCTTCCCCCTCAGTTGACAGAAGTGCCTCCAGACATCACCAGATGTGTGTGGGACAAAGTCACCCCTGGCTGCAGTCTACGTGAGCACCTCTGCGAGGCCTGACAGGGAGGAAAGGACCCCCTTTGAGAAGGCACGCCTGAAGAGCACATGCCCAGGGCCACATGCGGACACCATCCTCATCCCGTGGGGAAGTCTGCCCGAGAAGCCAGCCAGCAGGAGGGACACAGTCAGACCTAAGGGGGTGGTGGAGGGAGACGCGGGCCTCCAGCGTTGGCACAAGGCCCTCTCCCACCACGCCTGATGCATCTTGGAGATGTCCCAGCTGGGGGAGTGCACGTATTCCCTTTTCTACTCTGGGTATTAAAATATGCTTTGGCTCCCTGCAACCGAAATGGTCCAGCTCTCTCAAGGGCTCTGTTCCCATCATCAGCCACATGTACGAATGTGCTTGCGGGTCACCATTCGGTGGTCAATGTCTTAGTAACTAAGCGCTTAGAGTTATGAGGTCCCTGCGGGTAAGGGGAGGCTAAAAACAGAGAGATTCACGATAAGGTTACAAGCAAAAACAGCCGGCAGCTCAAACGTCACACCCAGGATTCTGAACTATTTTCACAATCATGACCTAGGAGAGGGGAATTTCAGAAATACTGGAAAAACTCAGAGTGGAATTCTCACTCTTGGAGAGACTAGTCACAGGACTAGTGAGACTAATCTTAACAGGAAAGCCAGAGAGAAACCTCGGCAAGCTTTCATTTCCCCAAACGGGCAATGAGAAACGGCTGGTAAGAGAACGCCCACTCCCCACTGGGGTCCATCTGTTCCCAATGAGAAGCAGCCTGCTGGCCCACGCCGACAGTTAAGGGTGCTTGGTGACCTCTGCACCAGGCTGCAGCTTTCAGGTGTGTCCATTCCTAGCAGAGTCTAAGGATTGCCTGCGGTCTTCCTTTACCAGAGCGATACCAGAGAACACTTGGTAGAAGGTGAAGGAAAACACTCCCAGTGGTCCTGGCGACCCTATCCTCTCCTCTTCAAGCGCACGGCTGGTCCCGGCAAAACCCTCGCATCTGGCCACGCCTGCTGCACAAACTAGGAGGAATACGTCCTCACCCTCCCTTTGACCCATTTATTAGGTGGGTTTCTCCTATGACCTAGACACAAACAACAGACATCAAATACTTGACACCTTAACCTTGGCTGGGGGAGCACCTGGTCAATCAGCCAGCCGGGGTCGGGGCGGTGGGGGGGCATCAGGACGAGGCCGGCTGGGAGCCAGTGACAGGGCCCCGGAGCACGGTGCGCACTTCGATGCTGGACCAGCAGGGGCGCCCGGTGATTCACGGCCCCGCCGCACGCCGCACACTTCACCGTTCACAGCCGCACATCTGCTCCACACTCGGGCTGGGCTGCTTTTCCAGCTGGTGGCGACTTCCCGAACGGGCTTTGCCAGCTCCCTTCCCGTCGGCCTGCTTCTGAGCCAACGGCTTCCTAACTACCGAGCCCGCCGACATCACCAGCTGTCCCGGCGACCTGCACATACACTCCCGTCACAGGAAACCAGCACAGAGCCCCACAAGACTCTGGTATCAGAGAGAGCGGCCCCGGCCTGCGTGCGCCTGGCCCCGGCTTTGAGTTTTCCTTTCCATCTCCTGCCAACTTGATCACGCTCACTGAAAACGTGCAAAAAGCGAGTCCCCTACCTCTGCCAAGTCCAACCCCTCAGAAGCACCTGAACGTGCCACCGGAAATCTGAAATAATCTGATCATTTTCTGAAGCTAGTAGCTCTCGATCCTCAAAAGCACTGGCTGGAAATGCTCTCCCAGCTGCACCTGACGCCTGAATCATACTGTGTGAGATCCCAGTCCTGGCTTTTCTCACCCTGAAAACACTCAGCATAACTAACCTTGGTACCTACGCCAACTAGGATGTCACAGTAAGCATTCAGGTAGGTAACTGTGCCCCGACAAACAGGTATATGCTCTTTTCCCAGTCGGAATCATACTTTCTACCTGACTTGGACGTGAACTTCAGAAACTACACTCGTGTGTGATTCAGCTTCAGCCAAAGGCAATTTCTCAGCCCTGAAGTTCTCTGTTCCAGTTTTCATATGAAAAAAAAAAAAATCTCTTGTACTGGGATGGACTCCCAGCCTGTGAGCCCTAGAACCCTCGGTGGGCCCTTGTCACCCTAAGGACTGAAAGGGAAGCAAGTGTGTAGCCACCTGCTGTTTGGACAGATGGTGGCCCTGTTACCACCTCTCCCAGCGTGGTGACTGGGCATCCCCGGGATTCCATGGCCACAGGACAGCTCTGTTCGTTGCCACCTCTGACCAGGCGTCCGCTTGGCCAAACACACCAATCACAGCTACTGCAAGGACACCGAAAAGCGGGGAATCTGACTGGTGTTGCTGTAGCATTTCGAACACGCTCCAGCCCACTGCTCAAACCACGCTGTGCACGCCAAGTTTCGAGGTAGAAGAGAACTGTGTCCAGAGATTTCTTTTTTATTACTATCTTTTTAAATTTATTTTTTATTTATTTTATTTTTGGCTGCGTTGGGTCTTCATTGCTGCGTGCAGGCTTTCTCTAGTTGCGGTGAGCGGGGGCTACTCTTTGTTGCGGTGCGCGGGCTTCTCATTGAGGTGGCTTCTCTTGTTGCGGAGCACAGGCTCTAGGCACGCGGGCTTCAGTAGTTGTGCCACGCGGGCTTAGTTGCTCCGCGGCATGTGGGACCTTCCCGGACCAGGGCTCGAACCCGTGTCCCCTGCACTGGCAGGTGGATTCTAACCATTGCGCCACCAGGGAAGCCCATGTGTCCAGAGATTTTAAGTGCCTGTCCAAGCTCAATTCACAAGAGTCCTGTTTCCTAACTCACGCATAATTCTAAGGTCTTTATGCTACCCTTGCTGAGTCTCCTATTTGCCTGTTCAAATGGAAATAACCATTGCTTTACTATCTGTACACAGACTTGTGTGTATGTATACACAGGCCACGATGCTGTTAAAAAACCTCAAGCGCTACAGCAGGGCATAAAGTAGAAAGTAACCCCCCACAAGGGCCACATAAGTGTTTGTTAAAAGCTAACCGCCTGGGCTTCCCTGGTGGTGCAGTGGTTGAGAATCCGCCTGCCAATGCAGGGGACACGGGTCCGAGGAGATCCCACATGCCGCGGAGCAACTAAGCCCGTGTGCCACAACTAGTGAGCCTGCACTCTACAGCCCACGAGCCACAACTACTGAAGCCCTCGCGCCTGGAGCCCGTGCTCCACAAGAGATGCCACCGCAATGAGAAACCCGCGCACCGCAACGAAGAGTAGCCCCCGCTCTCCGCAACTAGAGGAAGCCCGCGCGTGGCAACAAAGACCCAATACAGCCAAAAACAAATAAATAAATTTATTAAAAAAAGAAGAATATCAAATAAATGGAACCACACAGTATGTAACCTTTAAAAAGATTAAAAAACGACAAAAGCTAACCATCTATTAACACCAACTGCTGGTCCCACGCTTACGTACCTCACACTTCATTTAATCCTGGCAGCCCTGGAAGGAGATGTCATAAAGGTGATGGACTTGGGGTGCAGGGGCTTTCCAAGTGGCCCCAAGTCCTGCGCCCACGCCCAGAGCCCCGGGGCACCCGGCTGACCGCGGCTCGCAGCTCCACCGTCCGCCAACGTCGCTACCCTGGACTGATATATCCCCGAGCCTCAATTTCCAGCAGCTGGAAAACGTAAAAGCATGATCTCCTCAGCTGTAACGTGTTACAAAATAACAAGCGCTTCCACAGAGCAGATGTGAGGAGTAAGCGAGAGAAAGGATATACAGCTGAGGTTCCCAAACCTGGGCTACGAACAGGAGCTCCCGGAGGGGCCTTAAACGCACCCTGCTAAGCTCCCCCCACCCCCGGGTTTTCTGGTGCAGTTTCTGAAGCAGCGGGTTGGGGGCAGGGCCTGATACTCTGCATTTCTGACAACCTCCCTGAGGAGAACGCTGCTGACTCAGAAACCCCACCTAGAGAATGCCCGCTTCAAGCGTCTACCCCGGCACCTGGCAGGCCTGCAACTGGCAGCCAGGACCCCATAAGCACAGCTCAGCACCCCAGCTCTCCTGCTGTGTTAAAAATCCCTCGGCCCCAGCCTCAGCTTGCAGGCTGCGCCCCCCTCCACCCCTGCTTCCCGTGACCCCCCCCTGGCCACGAGAACCCAGCCAGAGCCTGACCCTGCTTCCCTGCCCTGGCTGAAAACATGCCTCCTCGGCTTAAGAAAACACACCTGTAAGGGTACCCGGGGGGACCTCTGGCCAGACGGACTGAATTTTCTTTCTGAGTTTTGCAGGGAGCCCTTGGTGCCTGTCTGTAAACCTACCAACACGAGTAAAAACTAAAATGTCAGGCCGTGATTCGCCACCTGGTTGCACATTCAAATCTCCCGGCCAGCTTCAGAGTCACCGATGCTGGGCCACCCCCGAGACCCCGACTTAACTGGCCCAGGGTGTGGCCAGGCAGCGACAGCTTTCAAAGCCCCTCCCTCCCCCAGGTGATTCCAATGTGCAGCCGGGGTTTCAAGCCGCTGCCCGCCCCCCCCAATCCAGAAGAACTGTCAAGTCGAGCCCTTTCCCTTACGTACCCAAAACCTACAGTGACACTTCCGGGAGTCAGGGTCACTCGGGTTTTGAAACTGACCGGAGGCTTTAAGGCTCGGCATCCTTTGCCACGGTCCGTCTCACAAGTGCAGGTGCGCCTTTGGACGAGATCTCCCATCTCGTGCACATCTTGTGAAAAGTGAGAATCTATGCAGTGATTTTGTTATTGTCGTTCTTACTGCGTTTAAATGAAAGTAAAGTTACTCTCAGAAATCGAGATCTGCAACAGGTAAAATGAGAGCTATCAAAGAAAAGTCATTTGGTGTAAACTTGAGATGTTGTTGCGTTTACCTTCTATCAAGCTGTTCTGCTCGGGTCACCCGAGCCCAGCGGTGACACATACCGCGAGGTGAGCCACAAAGAGCTCAGTTTGGATGACTACAAACCTGCTTTCAAAACCCAATATGCAAAAGGAAAGTAAAAGGAAGAAAGGTGCCCTTGACTTTGACAAAGGCCGTTGCCTAACACATTCACTGAGTAGCTAAAACGTGTCAGGCGCTGGGCAGTGAAGTGGGGATGCAGATCCCAGGGGAATGCTGGGCCCACGCTGCCAGGCCCTGGAGTTGCTACCTGGGGAAGCTCATGCTAAGGGGGCCATACAGCTGCAGGAGGCCACGGGTCAAGGTGGAGTCACCCGGAGAGCTTCAAACACACCCACAGGTTCTTCTTCCCGAAGGGAAGCAGCTCCTCCCTTCGCTCTCATGCAATACAGACGGTACCACAAACACAGCCTGAGCACCCAGTGACTGTCCTTAACACCCAAGTTCCTAAACAATGAGCTAGCCAGGGTGCATGTTTGACAGTGTGGATATAAACACAGGAAGAGAAGTAACCACGCATGTAAGTTTCCCTAAAATGCCAGCCCATTAATTTTCTCACTGCCAAGTGGATGATGGGAATAGAACCCCAGATTCTCACCATTTAGTCAGAACCCAAAAAGCTTTAAAAGCTAAAATTTCATGCTATAGGAGGGTATCTGTGCAAATACTGTTTTCTTGGAGCAAAAACTAATTACACAATGAATGTGGTCTCTACTCAGAAGACAGAATCATGGGTAAATTACCCCAGTCAACGAAGCAGGCTTAAAATACATTCCCTGCAATTCCTTTCATTTTGTCCAAGAGCAGTCTGGTTTTTTTCTTTAATATTGAGCTGCACAGAGAAATTTTTGAAACTTGAAGTTTCTAGATGGAGCCCTTTACAGCTATTCCAAGCACATATCATTCCATAACTTTGTATTTTGATACTGAGGGGTTATCTTTCCAAAGCTCCTGATGTAAGAACAGTGATCTTTCATTCAGGAGAAATCTTTCCTGCTTTTTTTTTTTTTTTTAAATAAATTTGTTTTCATTTTTGGCTGCACTGGGTCCTCGTCGCTGTGTGCAGGCTCCCTCCAGTTGTGGCGAACGGGGGCTACTCTTCGTCGCGGCACGCAGACTTCTCATTGGGTGGCCTCTCCCGTTGCGGAGCACGGGCTCCAGGCGCGCGGGCTTCAGCAGTTGCGGCACGTGGGCTCAGCACTTGTGGCTCACGGGCTCCAGAGCACGCGCAGGGTCAGCAGCTGTGGGGCACGGGCCCGGCTGCTCCGCAGCGTGTGGGATCCTCCCAGACCAGGGCTCAAACCCGTGTCCCCCTGCACTGGCAGGCAGGTTCTTAACCACTGCGCCACCAGGGAAGTCCAAAATCTTTCCCGCTTTTACTCCACCACATCTGAAAATGAGCTACTCCACTGCAAGAAGTGAAGCTGCTTCATTCCTTTCAGCAGAGCATCAGGGGCAGCGGGGATGCTGGCGGTCCCAGTGGGTGGCGCTCCCTCGCATCCCACCTGGGATTTCTGGGAGTGTTTGGCTTCGAGAGGCTCTCCCTACCCTGCCCAGGTTCTGAACCCTAATGCAGCGTCTGAATGGGGGAAAACAGCTACATTAACTGGCCTGGCCCAATCAAGACCCTGCCCGGTGCAAAAGGGCAGAATTCTTGTGTGCTGGGATCACAGAAGCACAGCAGGGCTACTGATCCGCTCGCAGGCATTCCAACCCCCAGAATGCTTCTCCTGCTGTCCATCGCTGTTCCCTGGACTTGGAGGCTCGAAATTCTGGAACTAACAAAGGTTCCGTGCAATTACTTTTGTCCAAACGCCTCATTCCTGGGAGGCGGGGAGAATCAATGGAAGACTTCTAGGTTTTATGTATCTGAACTTAACGTGTTTCCCTTCTCTCACTAGAAATCAATGATTTCTTTAAACGATTAAACAGTTAAACGAGAACGATTTGAGGGAAAACCCAGAATGTACTAACCTCGTTCGCCTAAAACCTAAATGTTGTTTCTTTATTTAAATCTGAAACATGATTTCCTGATTCCCACCAAGAACAAAGCATAGCCAAAAACCAAAAATGACTTTCTCAGATCCTCCCTCTTTCTGAGAAAAGTAATACCTGATTATGTTTTCGCAGCATGTAATTTTAATGAATTGAAGGCACAACTATAAAAATACAATCTAGTGACAATTTAAATACAATCTACGACGGACTCCCCTGGTGGCACAGTGGTTAAGACTCCACGCTCCCAGTGCAGGGGGCCCGGGTTCAATCCGTGGTCAGGGAACTAGATCCCACATGCATGCCGCAACTGAGGAGCCAGCGAGCCACAACTAAGGAGCCCGCCTGACACAACTAAGACCCAGAGCAACCCAATAAATAAATATAAAAAAATTTTAAATATATACAATCTACAATTAAGAATAACAAGACAGGTAAGAGAACAAAGCATGGAAAAGATTTATTCAATTATAGCCATCGATTTTTATTCTACAGTGCAATCAATTCGGCAGAAGTCACATAACCAGAATGGTTACTGATCTGTGCAAAATTAGGTGGTTCATTTGACGAGTTACAGTTTTGTGGGGATTCATATTATTTATATCGGGCTACAGCTTGGGGCTAAATTACAAGGGAAGTCTAGCTTTCAATGCTACTACTGGAACTGGGTCCCCAAAGTGCAGGCTGTCAGCCCAGGGCTGTTTGATATTTACTGCACTTTTAAATTACTGCTTTTTCTGTTATGCACAGAGGTCATTTCTACACGTGGTCTGTAATCCCTTCAACGGTGAACACACATCCATGTAGAGACATTCTTCCTAACTCTTTGTAATGAAAGGGACATCTGAACTTTCCGCTATCTCCTCACTTCTAGAGCCCCTGAAATCATCATTATGACATTTAATCCTCACCAGGATATCGCTGGCTGCATGTTATTTAAAACAAGAAAAGCAAAACGACTGTAATCTTCCCTTCCAGAGAAGCCCAGCCAATACCTAGCCTTTGTTTTGTTTGTGACATCCTTATTTTGACGGATGTTTCATAAAAAGGAGGGGGCGGGGAAAAAGGACAAAAATTGAGTCAAAGTGACTCCAATAGTTGAACTAGACACCTACTTTTCAATAATTATTACACTCAAAGGGAGTTTTGTTTTCCAAGTGATTCCTTTCCTTTCAAAGCAACTAGGACCAAGCATGGAAAACACAGCAGCAAGGCAAGCCAAGTGTCTGTCGGGAACCCTCCGGAAGGCACAGAGGCCCAAGGGAGGCGCCCCTAGCACACCTGCTCCACGTGGCCCTGGGCAAGTGTGTTGAGACCACACCTGCCCCATCACCCCAACTACACCTGGGCAAAGAGGAGGGGCCAGGGCTGCCCTGGAACACAGCTGCTCCCTCCCTGGGGCTTTCTAGAGGTGCCACCTGCACGTAGGAGCTGGGACTCCCATGGCCATGCAGCCCCGGGCCTCCACCTAATGGGATGGGAGAGGTGACCAGCACCTGCAGCCGCCCAGCTCCTTCAGGACATCTCCAGCATCCTCCAGCCAAGCGCTAGGTGGACCCTGCTGTGCCCCGGGGTACCCCTCAGATCCCTTGCCTTCTCTCTATCGGCACCAGAGCCTGCAGCATTCCGACTCCTGCCCACACCCCCACACCCATCTGCCCTCTGCTGCGGAGGGACCCCCGCCATCACCTCCTGCTTAAAAACCTTCCCTGGGCTTCCCTGGTGGCGCAGTGGTTGAGAGTCTGCCTACCAATGCAGGGGACACGGGTTCGAGCCCTGGTCTGGGAGGATCCCACAGACCGCGGAGCAACTGGGCCCGTGAACCACAACTACTGAGCCTGCACGTCTGGAGCCAGTGCTCCACAACGGGAGAGGCCGCGACAGTGAGAGGCCCGCGCACCGCAACGCAGAGTAGCCCCCGCTCGTCGCAACTAGAGAAAGCCCTCGCATAGAAACGAAGACAGCCAAAAATAAATAAATAAATATTTGAGAAAAAAAACCTTCCCTGGCTCTCAGCGCCCACCTCACCCACGGCAGCCCCCTCCCCTGCCACTAACCTGCAGGAACAGCGTGGGCCCCTCCCCCAGCCCAGGGCCTGACTCTCTCCCCAGGCTGTCTGCCTGTGGGTCCACCCAGCACCAGCAGAGGAATCCCTGTGACATGCATGGTGAGGGGTGTGGAGGGTCTACCCACAGGACAAGCCCTAGGAGGGGCCTTCCCATCAGCCTCCTCTCCGCCAGGTCTGGGCAACTCAAGGATAAGGCTGAACACCTTGACCCATTTCCTTATGGGAAGTAACAACTTTATTGGGCTGTAAATCACATACCATAAAATTCACCCCTTCAAAGAGTAAATCCATAGACAAAATAGATAACTAACGAGGACCTACGGTACAGCACAGGGAACTCTACTCAATACTCTGTCATGGCTTCTATGGGAAAAGAATCTAAAAGAGAGCGGATATAGGTATACGTATAACTGATTCACTGTGCTGTACACCTGCAACTAACGCAACATTGTAAGTCAACTCTAACTCCAGTAAAAATTAATTTAAAAAAAGAGGAAATCCAGTGGGGTTTAGCATGCTCGGAGCGGGGCAGCCATGACCACTCTCTAATTCCAGCATATTTTCATCACCCCATTCCTCCCCCTGACGACTGCCCGTCAGCTCTGTCTCTGTGCGCCTGGCCTGCGCTGGACATTTATATCGAAGGAAACATACAGTGTGTGCTCCTGACCTGTTTTCATTTCAAATACCAAACACACGCATTAGGAAATGTGGTGTCCGATAGCTATTAACAGAAGGGCTGAATTTCAGTTCCAGAAACTCCCAGCTTTGGGACACACATGAGGGGTTGGGAGAAAGAAATCCACCTTCTGGGACAAGGCCACCCTCACCCCAATCTTCCACATCACCCTCTTCTCACTACCCCCTACCCCAAACAAGTCCCAGCTGAGGTTTCAGAAGTTCCCTGACACCTCCCCCATCTCCTCTACTGGACCAAACTAGTCCCGCTTTAGAAATTGGTTCTTATTTCATGGGCATAAGGCCATCTTGGGGCCACTGTTAAAATTCAGATTCCTGGGCACCAGCGACCCTGATTCAGTAGGCTAGCACTTGTTAATTCCGATATAAATGGCAGGTGAGTCACACCTTTCTAGAGCAGCAGTTCTCAGACTGGAGCCAGCGTCAGAATCCCCAGGATTCCCGACCGAGCCCCAGTTTGGGGTTCAGTAGGTCTGCAATGAGGCCAAGACGCTGCGTTTCTAACAAGGCCCCAGGTGAGACTGATGCCGCTAGTCTGGGGGCCGCACTGTGAAAACCACCGCCTACTGGGGCTCAACTCCCCTGGCCTTTCCACGTTGTCTATGGCTGTTCTCATGCCACAACAGCAGAAAGGAGTAGTTCGGTCCACAAAGCCAAAAACACTGACCCTGGCCGTTTGCAGAAAAGAGTCTGCTGACCTCTAGTTTACAGAGGATGATCCTAGTATTAGAAATGTCATGAGTGTGTCTACGGCCAAGGTGAGACTCCCGGTACTTCATATGCATTTCAGAGAAGCGGGGGGGATGGCATGTAATTTTATAAAATCCTCAGGATCTTTACACTTTAAACAATGCCCTTAAGAAAGACTTTCGGGGACTTCCCTGGTGGTCCAGTGGTTAAGACTCCATGCTCCCAATGCAGGGGGCCCGGGTTCAATCCCTGGCTGGGGAACTAAGATCCCACACACATGCCACAACTAAAAAAAAAAAAAAAAAAAAAAAAAGATCCCGCGTGCCACAACTAAGACCCAGCGCAGCCAAATAAATAAATATTAAAAAAGAAAAAAAAGATTCTTGGGGTACTTCCCTGGTGGTCCAGTGGTTAAGACTCCATGCCCCCAATGCAGGTGGACTGGGTTCAATCCCTGGTCGGGGTACTAAGATCCCTCAAGCCATGCAGCCCAAAAAAAAAAAAAGAAAGATTTTTTTTAAGTCACATAGAAGAAAGAGCTTTAGTGCACTCCTGTACTCAAAGGCCCCCGGCTAGAGTCGCGTAGTCCTGACCACCTAACGTGATCTGCAAGCAGGCCGCCTGGGGCTTGGTTTCCCACCTGTAAACATAAACAACCCTGGTGAAGCCTCCCAGCAGGCTCATTACAGAACAAGGGTGAAAAGAAAGACTCAACAGAAAACCTGATAAACTGTACAATGTGATATCAAGATAATATCAAGACACCCCCAACCCTGGAAAGGTTAAGTCCATACAGGGATTCCCCTGTAGTCTGGGTTCGTTAAACAACCAGAAAGGTTCGAGATGCGGAGCCTTATTTTCATTTGAAGCTGTTACTGGAAAGAGGAAAGAGAGCAGAAAGGAAAAGAGAGAAGCTCATTTCCCAAGGAGGGGCGATGCCTTGCTGAGCTGCTATTGCCCTTGGCCACAGAGTGACCCTACTCAGTGTCTGCACCCCAGAATCCACCCCTGCAGACAGGAAAAGGCATCCCTCAACAGAAGAATGGAGGTCAGCAGGGCGCCAGGAGGAAAGGACGGTGTCCTCCTTCCAAGACGGGTCCATAGGCATCTTCCACGCACTCAAGAGACAGGCTGCAGCTTCCCTCCTCCTGAGGACGGCCCTGCTGGGTGACCAGGGCAGTGGGTGCAGTCCCCCGTTTTGGCAAATCTCTACCTTCATCTGCGATACAGGAGAAATACGGGTGTCCACTTTCTAGGGCTGTTTGGAGGTGCTCTACACTCCTGCACAAAAGCAGGAAGCAGCAGGCAAAGGCAAGGCCTCAGAAAGTCAGTTGCCATCCTACAGACGAAGAGGATGCCGGGTACCAACACACACTCTGGCGTATTCCAGGGGCCAAGGTGAGACGCTGACCGCGTGTGTCAGAGCAGGGGTCCACATCCCCTCTGTTGTCGTTAAGACAGAAGTCCCGTGAGTTTTGAAAAGTGTTCTTTTTAAGATTTTAAAAGATTTTAAGGTTTCCAAGTGGTCAGTTTCAACTGTGCTTAAACGGCCTCGAAGCCAGAATGACCAATTGTATCCTTTTGATTTATGAGAGGTGTGACCCACCCCCGCCCCCGCCGACCGTGCCCAGGGAATCGCAGGTACCACGCCTGGCCGTGTGGATGGCAAGCTCAAAATGCAAGGAAAGGGCTTCCCTGGTGGCGCAGTGGTTGAGAGTCCGCCTGCCGATGCAGGGGACACGGGTTCGTGGCCCAGTCCGGGAAGATCCCACGTGCCGCGGAGCGGCTGGGCCCGTGAGCCAAGGCCGCTGAGCCTGAGCGTACGGAGCCTGTGCTCTGCAAGGGGTGAGGCCACAGCAGTGAGAGGCTCGCGTACCGCAAAAAAAAAAAAAAAAAATGCAAGGAAAACACCCAAGAGAAGTGAAACATGCATCCACACACGGACAACTATGTGAACGTGCGACTCTCCACAAGAGCATTATTCGTGAAAGCAAAAATGGTGGAAACACCCAGATGTCGATCAACTGACAAATGAGAAACAAAATGTGCTCTATCCATAAAGTGCAACAGTATTCAGCCATAAAAAGGAATGAAGTCCTGACACACGCTAACATGGACGAGCCTCGAAAACGCGATGCTGAGTGAAAGAAGCCAACACAAAAGGCCACGCATTGTGTGGTTCTATTTAGATGAAATGTCCAGAAGACGCAAACCCATGGAGACAGACAGCAGACCGGTTGTTGCCAGGGGCTGGGGGCAGCAGGAACGGGGAGGCACTGCTCATGGCCACAGGGTTTCTTTTGTAGGTGATGAAAATTTCTGGAATTAGAGCGATGGCTGCACAACCGAGAATACTAAACCCCACCAAACTGTACATTTTTTTAAAAGGATGAATCTTATGCTGCGTGAGTTATATCTCAATTAAAAAAAATTTTTTTTAGGGCTTCCCTGGTGGCACAGTGGTTGAGAGTCCACCTGCCGATGCAGGGGACACGGGTTCGTGCCCCGGTCCGGGAAGATCCCACATGCCGCGGAGCGGCTGGGCCCATGAGCGAGCCATGGCCGCTGAGCCTGCGCGTCCGGAGCCTGTGCTCCGCAACGGGAGAGGCCACAACAGTGAGAGGCCCACGTACCCACTCCAAAAAAAAAAAAACTTTAAACTCAAGGGAAAAAACATTCCGGCAGGCCTGCCCTGCACGCTCTCCAGGCCCCCAGGGAATGGAACGGGCTTCTTCAACACTGTGCATGCACCCTTAGTCCAAGTGGGTGCAGAGCTGGGAGACATGCGCAAAGATCCAGAGGTCAGAATGCTCTCGGGGCTGCAAGGATGGCAAGGAAGCCAGGCCGTGGTCTCTATGTGGATCCACAGGACAAGCGCCCTATGGCGCCAGGCCCGGGCTGGTTCTGGCCAACAGCACGGGGCCACAGGTGCTCGGGGCGGGCCTGGTCCCCAGGCTGGTCACAGGTCGGGTTCTCTGCGTCCTCCACACTCCCTGGGCCACCGCCTCCTGCACCTGCCCATGACACTGAAGTCTGGTTAACAAGGGACCTCGGGGGCAGTAAAGACAGCAGAATTGCAGCCCGGGAGAGCAGGCGAGGGAGACTCAGGACAGCCCACGGACCCTCTCCCCTTCTCGCCGCTGCGGGGGATTCTGGCAGTGCTTCCTTCACACATGTGCGCATGCCTGCCTTTCCAGGATAAAGCAGGACCAGGCGACAGCAATGTGCAAGACAAGCCGCTGTGGTGAGGCCGGGGCACCGTCTTTACGGGGCAGACTCCTCCAGTCCCGCACTCTGCTTTTCCTTCCACTGCCCGTCACACGCCGCAAGTCATCCCCTGCCTCTGGGAGGCCTGGGAAGCGTCACTCTGTAATGGCGTCACAACACGCACGGCCTCGTTCTTTAGAAACACCTAAGGTTCCTTCCTCAGTCAAGGCAGGAGGGAGGACTGCAGAAGACGAGGCTGGAAATGGGCAGGAGCTGAAAGGTAAAGAACCTTCTGCACCAGCTAAGGTGCAACACGAGGAGTTTACCTTTCCAGCAAGAGCCTGAGAAGCCCCGCCGGGCTCTGGCACGTGCACGGCTGGGGGTCTAGAGCAGGCTGGCGCACGGAGAGTCCAGAGGCGGTGACAGTACAAGACCGGTTCCGTGACTGCCCCGAGAGGCGATACCGGAGGCCGGGACACCGGGGGTGAGAGAGAAGGTACAAATACGAGACACTGAGGCTCCAGGGACTGGGTGATCGGTTGGCCACGGAAGGCCAAGGAGAGACAAGCATCAAGGATGACTCCTGCATTTGGGGATAAACCTGTCGGCAAGCCCGGAAGTGCAGGAGAATTAAGGTAAAGGCAGGTGCAAGATCTGTGTCTGCAACACGCTGAGTTGGAGCAGCCTGGGCGGTACCCAGGGGGCTCTCCCAGATTCTGGGCCTGCAGTGGAGACCTGAGCACTGTCTGCCTGCCTCAAGGAAGCGCACGAGACCGCCTAGACACGAGAGGAGAGACAAAGGAGGGGCCTCCAGCAGAAACCAACACCGCCGCGCACAGCCAACAGGAAGAGCCAGCAGAGGCCACTTTCACAAGGGTCAAAAGAAAGAGAAAGCGTCTCTGCGTGAACGAGACATCTCTTTCAGATCGGCAATAACACCACAGGTAATTTGAGAATTACACTCTGTAAAAGCAAACCTGGTCCCCGCCAGGGAGCACGAGAAGGAGTGTCCTCGATCAGCAGCAGACAATGTAAATTTACCTTTGGGGGTAAAATTGCACAAGTACATGCAGTGGTGTGAGGTTCTAATAATTTTTCTCCAAAATGCCAGCCCCTGAAAGTGGGGAGGAAGAGGGGAAACAGTAGCCCCACCCCAGCTCGTAACCCGTAGAGGCATCCACTCTGGACGATTTCATCCACTCTGTGGTGAGATCAACACAAAATACAGATGACTCGAGCAGCAGCAGGCCTGTCTTTTCAAGTCCAGGTGTTCCTTTCCAAACTTTCATTCAAGATTCAGGGCATCTTGGGCTTCCCTGGTGGCCCAGCGGTTGAGAGTCCGCCTGCCGATGCAGGGGATGCGGGTTCGTGCCCCGGTCCGGGAGGATCCCGCATGCCGCGGAGCGACTGGGCCCGTGAGCCATGGCCGCTGAGCCTGCGCGTCCGGAGCCTGTGCTCCGCAACGGGAGAGGCCACAGCAGTGAGAGGACCACGTACCGCAAAAAAAAAAAAAAAAAAAAAAAAAAAAAAAAAAAAAAAGATTCAGGGCATCTCAACACTAATGAAAATGAAAAGAAAAGCTGCACCTACCAAAAAAAGCACACAGTTGTTTTAAAGACCAACATATTTGATCAATACGAAGTACTCAGTTTTCCAGAAGTTAGGGTTTTCTTTTTTATATGCTTGTCTACAAAAAGCTAAATGATAAAACTCAATATATACCATAGAAACGAAACATTTCATTTTTAAAATTCCAAGTGGCATACACAAAACTCAGCTTCCTTTAAGCTAGCATGTGATTCCAAAGATTGTCGACAACGTAATTCTTAAGAGAATTACGTTCAAGCAACTCGTAATTAGTTCTGCACGGTACCAAGCAAAGAATTCCACAGACGGGGAAAAAACATTCAATAAGATTATTAAATGTTTTGGGTTGTTGATTATCTTTTCCGTTAGTTTCAATTTTTTGAAGATGGTTTGAATCTTTCTGCAACAAGAAAAAAACAGTACTGCTATGCTTACAAATTGACAAGCACATGTACAGTTAGCACAGATAAGTGTCACTGTGTTTACAGATTTACAAACATGGCACAATTCACACAGACAGAATCAGAATTTCATCAGCAGCAGTATTTCATCAGCTTCAGCATTTCTAAGTCACAAGCAAAGACTCCCTTCACCTCCTTTGAAAGTCATGGAGGGCCACCGGGGTTCCCCCCACCCACCTTCCCAGGCTTTCGGTAAGCATTTCAACACCTGGAACAGAAGAGGCTCTCCTTCCCCACCCCTCTCGACATCCCCGGCCCCCTAACCCTCAGATCCCCACACGAATGCCACCTTCCTCCCGGGACCAACTTTACTTTGCACTCGCCTTTATCTCCCTTTCCTTGATGGTCTACCTCGTGTGTCTCTGTATTCTATTCCCTAGGGAAAAGAAGAGCCTGCCATACAAGATCATAATTGATTAATCTGATAGAGGCAGCCCGGTTAATGAGGATTTAACGTAACCCACCCAGGCAATACCCTCTGCACTTGAACCAAAGTGGTAAGTAAAGCACAATTCCACCAGGAGAAAGGTGCACGCCCTGACATCATACCGGCAGCCGGGCAGCCACCCTCCTCTCCTGTGGTCAGCCCTCCCAGGGGGCTAAGGAGCTGGACTGGGGAGCCTCCCCGCCTCTGCCCCACCTCTCCATAGCTCCCAGGCAATCGTCTGCAGGGAGGGGAAGGCAAAGCAACACGGGGCGAAAATTAAATTACCAGCTGAGGGAAAAGCTACAGTGGAAAGAAGCGGAACTTCTGAGCACGCAGGTCTCATTTTACTTAATTAGTGTGCAGGGAATAAGCTACATGCTAACTGGACACCCACCGTGATTCCTCCTACAAAGTAAATAATCATTCCCTCTGTATGGGTGTAAATTAAACATTATATATTCAGTCTCTTAAAGCTAGCGGTATTCATTAAAAGGAAAACTTTTGAAAACAAACTTATGGTTACCAAGGGGGGTAATGGGGGGGAAGGGATAAATTGGGAGACTGGGATTGACGTATGCATACCACTACATATAAAATAGATAACTAATAAGGATATACTGTACAGCACAGGGAACTCTTCTCAGTACTCTGTAATGACCTATATGGGAAAAGAATCTAAAAAAGAGTGGATGTATGTATATTATAACTGACTCACTTTGCTATACACCTGAAACTATACTATAAACTATTTACAACACTGTAAATCGACTATACGCCAATAAAAATTTAAAACAAACAGAACAAAAAAAAACAACAAAAAAGAAAATTCCTGATTTCTCTCCAGATTTCGTTTGTCAGAATGGTCTAACTCTTCTAGTGAGTAATCAAAGAAACGTGTAATGGCCCAAATACAACAGAGGCTTATTTCTTGCTCATATACTGGTACTACTGGGAGGGTAACCAGGCTATGGTCAGCTAGCTTCCTCCTCAGGCATTCAGGGACCCGTGCTGATGACGCTCTGCCCCAGGACCATCTTCATTCCAGACAACCAGAAGAGGAAAGCACGACAGGCGGTAAATGGCCTGCATCACTTCTACTTGCTTCTGATTGGGTAGAACTATGGCCTCATAGCTACATGGGAATCTGGGAAGTGTAGTCCAGCAGCATGTGCAGAAGGAAAAGGAGACACAGGCTCCAGTAAACAGATAGCATCTCTACCAAGCCCGTGGGTCTGAGTCCATGCCCTGAAAGATTTTCTACTGCCAGAAAGCAAAGCGGTGAAGAAATGGAGTTTGTTGCCATGGGATATTTAACCTTCATCTTTCCTACTATTTTCACTTCCCAAACCACTTTTAAAATCCAATTCTTCTGAATATCACATTGATCTGAAAGAGCTACCTTTCATTCATATTATAAAAAAGAAAAATCAGTATTATTCAAAAACACTTTAGGGACTTCCCTGGTGGTCCAGTGGTTAAGACTCCATGCTCCCAATGCGGGGGCCCAGGTTCGATCCCTGGTTGGGGATCCCACATGCCTGCTGCAACTAAAAGTCCACATGCCGCAACTGGGAGTACGCATGCTGCAACTAAAGAGCCTGCATGCTGCAACTAAACATCCCGCACGCCACAACTAAGACCCAGTACAGCCTAAATAAATAAATAAATATATATATATATATATATATTTTTTTTTTTTTTTTTTTTTTTCTTGCGTTACACGGGCCTCTCACTGCTGTGGCCTCTCCCGTTGCGGAGCACAGGCTTTGGACGCACAGGCCCAGCGGCCATGGCTCATGGGCCCAGCCGCTCTGCGACATGTGGGATCCTCCCGGAACGGGGCATGAACCCGTATCCCCTGCATCGGCAGGCGGACTCTCAACCACTGCGCCACCAGGGAAGCCCCAATAAATATATTTTTCAAAAGCCAGTTTTTGGTGGAAAGGAGGAAATAATCACTTCCAGTGGGCTGTAAATAGCACAACTAATGTAGTGGTGCTTGGCATAAGATGTGTATTTGAATTAAATGCTTTTCTACAAATCCAATGCTAAACAGTCAGAATAAGTACCAAAATCTCTAGGAGACACATTAAAATGTTGCCATACAAAATCCAGCTTAAAGTCTTTCCATAATAAATTGGCAATTTCATACATTAACATTACTTTTTTAAGAAATTTCTTTCACATTACTTTTTATAGTTTTCCAAATTCTTAGTGAAGCAGGATGAAGTAGGGGAAAGGGGGGAAAGGGGAGGAGAGATGGTATTTAAATCTACCTGAACTAGGGCTTCCCTGGTGGCACAGTGGTTAAGAATCCACCTGCCAATGCAGGGGACACGGGTTCAAGCCCTGGTCCGGGAAGATCCCGCATGCCGCAGAGCAACTAAGCCCGTGCGCCACAACTACTGAGCCTGCGCTCTAGAGGCCGTGAGCCACAACTACTGAGCCCACGAGCCACAACTACTTAAGCCCACGTGCCTAGAGCCTGTGCTCCGCGACAAGAGAAGCCCCCGTGATGAGAAGCCCGTGCACCGCAATGAAGAGCAGCCCCCGCTCTTCGCAACTAGAAAATGCCCGCACACAGCAACAAAGACCCAATGCAGCCAAAAATAAATAAATAAAATTTTTAAAATGTAAAAAAAAAATCTACTAGAGCTAGCTTTCCATACTGACTCATTTCACCCCTGTGTCAATATAGTGAAATGGGAATGATTCTAGTTTGACAGCCTGAAGGATTAAGGGTGAGAAAAGGTTAAGGACAGAGTGCACGATTCAGCTATATATGCAAGACGTTCTCTCCAAACTGGAACCGCTGTGGCCACAGCAGGAGGCAGAGATGACCACTCTCACGTCGCCAAGCAAAGCAGGGCTCCTCCAAACTGGCAAACCTAGCACCAACGTTCAAATCTGCCCTACACCAGAAACTTACGTCCAGTAGAGGAAGACATTACTACCTGAAGGGATGTGACCAGCGCAAAAGAAACAAGCGAAGCTATGGCCTTAAAGGAGTCCCCAGAGAAGCAGCCTGGCTAGGTCATTCACCCACGTGCACCAGCCTCCAAAAAGCATTGTGGTCACCCACTCTTACATACCTGCAGACGGCAAGGACGAACTGAGCCCCCAACAGAAGGCAAACAAACACACACGAAGCAGCGGAGCTCAGAAACGGAATCTACACAGCAAGAAGACATTTTGTAAAACCAGTTAACATTCTCAAAGATATGAAAGAAGGACCACGAAACAAGATCAGTATGGTATCAAAAAGGAACATTCGAGAACAACACTAACAAAGCAAACAGACAAACAAAAAACAAACAACTCTGGAAATTAAAAAAACCCAAAAGCACACATTTAAAACTCAATGGAAGGGTTGGAAGATAAGACTGTACAAAATCTCCAGAGAAGAACAAAAATACAGAGAAAAGAAAAATACGACAGAAAAAATTAGAGTTAGTCCAAAGGACTAAGAAACAGAAAGCTCTGGGACCTTCTTGGTGGTGCAGTGGTTAAGAATCCGTCTGCCAACGCAGGGGACACGGGTTCCAGCCCTGGTCCGGGAAGATCCCACATGCCGCAGAGCGACTAAGTCCGTGCGCCACAACTACTGAGCCTGCGCTCTACAGCCCGCGAGCCACAACTACTGAGCCCGCGTGCCACAGCTACTGAAGGCCGCGCGCCTAGAGCCCGTGCTCCGCAGCAAGATAAGCCACCTTAATGAGAAGCCCGCGCACCAAAACGAAGAGTAGCCCCCGCTGGCCGCAACCAGAGAAAGCCCACGTGCAGCAACGAAGACCTAACGCAGCCAAAAATAACAATAAATTAATTAAATTTAAAAAAGCAAAGAAACAGAAAGCTCTGTCTTCTCCCCAACAATACTGTACACCTGTAGAGGTTAGAACACCACCTGCAAAGAAAGTGCCCAGGGAAAACCGTCTCCAACTCAGACTTGCACGCCCAACAGTCCATTTACTGTCAAGGTAAAATAATGGCATTCTCAGATAGAGAAGGTCTCAAAAGACGACCCACTGTGTGTCTGAATATAGTAAAAGATTTTTTGCAACTGGGGAAGGTGCGGCGGATGAATCAACGATATGCACATCGAAAATTAGGCAAAGAAACAAAGCGTATCCTTACATTTGGTGGTTATGAAAACTTGTGCAGGAGAAATAATCAGAGTGTGCACCCCCAGGCTCAGCAAGTGTTGGCACTGGCATTCAAAATAACACACACACCGAATACCGCTAACCAAGTGGTTCTCAAAGGGGGCACTTTATTTTTTTACTTTTTTGCAAATGCTATAACATTTTATTCTGTCAATTATGAGATGAAAAACGAATTTTAAAAATAAAGTGTGTCTTTAAATAACTTTTTCTACATATTAGCAGGATGCTTTAGCATGTTTTTTTTTGTATTCGTATTCGTTTTTCTTTTCTAACACCCTCACTGGAGTACAATTGCTCCACAATGGTGTGTCGGCCCCTGCTGTACGGACAAAGCGAGTCAGCCACCCGCATACATACATCCCCACGTCTCCTCCCTCCTTTGTCTCCCTCCCTCCCACCCTCCCTATCCCACCCCTCCAGGTGGTCACAAAGCACAGAGCTGATCTCCCCGTGCCACGCGGCCGCCCCCCACCAGCCATCTTCCCCACCCATTAATCTGTCGATGGACAGCCAGGATGCCCCCAGGTCCTGGCCCCTGCAAAGAGCGCCGCAGTGAACACCGTGGCACACGACTCTCCCCCGAACCATGGTCTTCTCAGCGCACAGGGTTTTGTTTTTTTTCAATTTTATTTTTTTTATTGAAGTAGAGTTGATTTACAATGTGCGCCAATCTCTGCCGTACAGCAAAGTGACCCAGTTCTACACAGAGACATTCTTTTTTTCAAATATTCTTTTCCATTATTGCTTGCCACAGACATTCTTTTTTTTAAATATTCTTTTCCATTATTGCTTGATACTGAATACAGTTCCCTGTGCTCTACAGTAGGACCCTGTTGTTTATCCATCCTACATATCATAGTTTACATCTGCTCATCCCAAACTCCCAGTTCAAAGGGGGCGATTTTTGTCCCCCAGTGGACATCTGGCAACGTCTGGGGACGTTTCTGACCATCTCAGCTACGGGAGACAGAGGAATCTGTACTGGCTTCTCGGGGGTAGAGGCCAGGGATGCTGCTCCCACAGGGCACAGGACGGCCCCCCACGACAAAGAACTATCTGGCCCCAAACGTCAGTGATGCTAAGGTTGAAAGAACCCTCTTCTAACCAAAATTATGATGTAGTTACACTGGAGTACGGGGGCCCAAGGTACGTGTCTGGGTAGCTGGTGTGGAATAAAAGACTACATCCCAAGCTCCCATAGTGGGAAGTCAACAGTTATCCCGAAACGGAACAATGAAAGTAGCAGCCGTATAGAATATAGGCAAACGCCCAAAGAAATCAGCTAAAAAGTTTCAATAGCTTCTCTAGGGAAGAGGAAATGACAGTGGGGAACTGCTGGTATGATAACAAGCCCTGCAGAACTATTTGATTATTTCAAGCCTGCAAGAGCCACTTTGATAAAAATAAAAACAAATCTCAAAAAGATACACTAAAAAAAAAAAAAAAGATACACTAACATTTTGTGTCTTTCCTCCCTTGAATAAGTAAAATGTTGCCTTTAGAGCCCACACAATCTACCCTGCCTGGGTTCTTGTTGACCTTCACAATTTGCCTTTGATCTGAAAGTCGTAGTCACCTTTGGCCCAAAGAAAGACAATCCCAACCCTTTCCAGGCCACGTAAAGCACTGTTCTTCCAGACCCATCCCACAGAGGCGGCAGACGTTACCTCCAACTTCATACCCAGGAGATTTCAGAAAGACAGCCCAGGTTAAAAAAAAAAGTCACCTCTGCATTGCAATTCAGAATCCCCTGGCTTTTCAGAACAACCTTATTTGTTCGAACCTAAAATAAAGTTAGTCCACTTATTTTTTAACCATATCCTACCGTCGTCCTTCCACTAAGATATGTTCCCCCAAAGAGAGGCCTTAACATTCGCACTGGTCAGGGAAACAGGCTCCACCTACCACAGGGCCACGCAAATATCGAATCCAGCAAGGTAACAGGGAAACAATTCTTCCAGAATACACCCTCCCTCTGTTGAGCACTGGCAAGGTTTTAAAAAGACCAAAAGAGCAATATGCAACCCTGAGGGCTTTCAAAACCCTTCGTGTGGGTGGAAATTGCAGCTTGGAAGAGTGCGGCTTGCATAATTTCTCATCAAAGGATGGCCCCATGCCTGACTGCAGTGCGTGAAAAGTAAAAGAAGCAAGACTGAATAAAAAGTCTGTTCAGCCTTTAAGTCCTTAAATTATCTCGTTGACTGTTTACACTGCGCCCAGTGTACAAGAAGAAAAGCTCCCCAGAGCCCCGAAGAAATCCTCAAATCCAGGTTCATTTGCATGCTGACACAAAGCAACTTCGGCAAGAGGACAGCTCCAAAATGCCTTCCAAGTAGAAAAGCCAGCCCTTTGCAAGCCGGGAGCCCAGTTTCTTTGGCCGAGAAATGGAATGGTGAATTAAGAAATCCCAGATAGTGAGGACAAGGCGAAAACGGCTATTTTTATGAGCCTTCCGTTCTCATTCTCTTCTACATTTAGCTCTCGGGCAAACTTGTTTTCTTCTTTTCAAAAGATGAATGTTAGGACATGTTACGAAGCACTCATAACTGAACCAGGAAGGGCAAAATCCATCACGATGCAGAAGTGTGAGGGACAGCTTACGTTTATAGCTTTTCACACTGTGGAAGCTTCTGGATTTATAGATGTGAGTCCTGCTGAATTAGTTTCTACGAGAGGAAGAACCCCTCACCCAACTGCACCTCAAAGCTCCAGCACCAGAGCTCGGGATGGGACTTGGGTCTCTCTGCCAGACTTCCCACCCCTGCACCCAAAACACCTCAGGAGGACCAGGGGTAAGAACTAACAAACAGGACCCAGCTAGGCACAGGCTGGGACAGGGGAATAAAGATATATCTGCATGCCAGCTAGCAAGACAGGTCTTGTCTTTCCACCAACTGGAAAGGGGTTTCAGCACAGGAAAGAAAACTCACTCTTTTTTTTTTTTTTTTTTTTTTTTAACCGCACTATTAATTTTTAAATACAAATGAGTCTCTGGCATTACACTTCTCTGAACAAACAGCAAACTGCAGCTGGCCTCCAAGAGGCTGGGATCTTACAGGGCCCAGGCGTTGCCTTGGCCGTAACAGTACCCACAGCACCTGGGTCTGCCGAGGAGGGGCGCCCAGCCCTCACCCACCCACCATTTATTTCTATGGAGCCCTGGGAAAGCGGCAGCGCTCCTTAGACGGGTGCTGACGTGGGATTGTGCTTCGACACCGACATCGAGCAAAACCCAGAGAGGCTGAGATCCATCGGTTCCCGATACACAGCTGCGTTCAACACACACACACACCCCCACCCTTTTTCACAGCTTTCAGTGGTAACTGATAAAGAACTTGGCTCTTGGGGGCAAATATAAGGACATCCAGACAACAACTTGTCCTGACCAGGGCTGCCAGCTCACCAACGACCGTGACTCAGCACAGCCCATGAAACGGAGCCCCTTTCAGACCACCGTGGAAGGGACCTCCCACCCCCAACCGACAGCTAGTCTCTGCCCCAAGCCTCCTCCATCAGGAGCTCTAGGAGCTCTAACGGCTGACACAGCACATATATGCCACCTGGGTGTGTGGTCCAACCCCCCCCAGAAACGTGCCCTGCTTCCCCTCCACCCCGCCTTCAGCGTGCAGACCAAGAAGGACGTTTAAGGACACGGCCTGGCATCCAGCGAACGCCGCACGGTCCAAAGGCTCCCGAGAGGGTGCGTCAGGCTGGGCACCCCAAGCCCCAGCTCCCCCGCACCACCCCCCAGGACGGCTCTGGTCCCCAAAGGCAACCTGAAAATCAACGGGTTCCCAAAGGAGCCGCCCGTGGGACCAGGCCAGGCCCAAATTACTGTCCTCTTTGGAGCTCCTGGCTAAGGCTCTCTCGCATTCTTGGCAGGAAGGGGCGGGGAGGGCTAAGAAACGGTGAAAAGGAGGGCCAGGGGCTTCATTCCTTCCCCGGTTCACAAACATTCCTGAGGCCGGAGGGGGCCTGCTGACACCCAGCTGGCTCACTTAAGGTTTCCTAACGAATCCCCAAGGGCCCTTCTGGAGTTCTAGCCCCTCCAGTGACACGTTAGAAAGCAGGCCCTAGCCACCCCCACGGAACTTTTACACTTGCTGAGCTGATGGGGAAAGAAGGTGCCACGCAGACAGCAGGACCACGTACAACATTGCACCTACTTACACAGGTCCTGAGAGGTCCCGCATCAAAGCACAGTCTCGGAAACACTAACAAGTCAAAGTCTTTGGAGTTTCTTAAGGCACGGACATTATTTCTGCTCCTCTCCGACAGCAGTATGAAAAACTGGGGTTCTGTGTCTCTTCCAGCCCTGGTAATACATCAAGCTACAAGTCAGTGTCAACGTAACGAATGGTTACAAATCTGGTTGCCACCTTGCTGGGGGACTTCAAGTGTGCACTTTGAATTCCAGGAATGCCACTCCCGGGAAGTCAGTATCCCTTTAACTTCAAACCCGACCCAGAGAAAAGGCAGTCCTCACCGAGCAGCCCCGCTGAATGCCCATGAAACACAGCACTCCGGAGTTCCTGCTTCCATTTCCTTTTTCCAGATACAAAAATGCAGGTGAAGCAAGTATTTGTTTGAGTTTTACTATGTAAATAAAGCCTATTACCAGGGCCAGCGAGCGCTTAGGAAGAAAACAGCCTTCCCCGCCAAAGCTGACTATGCCAGGGGCCTCTGAGTATCTTCAGAAAGAACAATTAAGCTCACGCGTTCAAAGCTAAAATCCTTTCAAAGCAAAAGTGATGTACAGTTACTCTAGCGAGGGTGATCTGTGCCCGGGAGACATCTGGCAACGTGTGCAGACTTTTCTGGTTGTCACACTTGGGGGGTGGTGCCAGAGGGCAAAGGCCAGGGCTGCTGCTGGACACCCTACAATGCATAGGACAGCGCCCCCGCCCCCAGCAAAGAAACATCCAGGCCAGAACATCGGTAGTGCCAAGGTTGAAAAACCCTCATAGGATGTGACAAAGTTACTGAATGTGGCATTGCAAGGGATTCCAGACAAGAGCAGATGGCACCAAGTGGAGAGAAAGCAGAGACATGCAGGGTCAAGATCTGGTCCTGAGGACCCTTCTCAAGATTTGCCAGGTTTCTGACCTCAGGGCACACCACTGAACCCTCCTTGGCCTTAGCTGTTTCATCTACAAAATGGGCTAATGAAACTCCATCAAGGGGCTTCCCTGGTGGCGCAGTGGTTAAGAATCCGCCTGGCAATGCAGGGGACACGGGTTCAAGCCTTCATCCGGGAAGATCCCACACGCTGCGGAGCAACTAAGCCCGTGCGCCGCAACTACTGAGCCTGCGCTCTAAAGTCCGCGAGCCACAACTGCTGAGCCCACGAGCCACGACTACTGAAGCCCACGCGCCTAGAGCCCGTGCTCCGCAACAAGAGAAGCCACTGCAATGAGAAGCCCGCGCACCGCAATGAAGAGTAGCCCCCCCCGCCCGCCGCAACTAGAGAAAGCCCGTGGGCAGCAACGAACACCCAACACAGCCAAAAATAAATGAATGAATAAATAGGTAAAATAAAAAACTCCATCAGGAGATCAGGGATTGAACCAGCCTTGTTCTTGGCATCAGTTCCAGTTCTAAGATGTACACTCCTATGAGGCTTTCAACTGAGACACTCCTCATCATGAACAGTGCATCCTCTTACACTGGACCAAGCTTCCTCCAAGTCAGATTCTGTTAGAAATGAGCTGTACAATATCCCAGGGCTCTAATATGTAACAATTTAATGACAAGGTTTTTTAAATGCAAAAAAAAAAAAGCCATTAGAAGGCCTATTATTTAATGAGCCTTAAAGATTTTTTAGTAGGTACTGGGAAAGGAAGATTCAAAGCTTGGATTAATCTAAATTCTGGAGGTGGAACAAATTTCCCCAGTCTCCATCACAACAGTCTATTTCCATTTTTTAAGTGATTATAATGGACACGCTTTCCTTTATCCTTCTCTAATAATGTGACAGTTAATTACCAGCTGTTGGATTGTAAACATGCATCAGTGATGACTTAATGCAGGAGAAAAGACAAGCAGGTGAAATACTGCAAATAGCATGCAATACAATGTGTGGTTAAGGAATATATACATGCATGGGTGAGCACACGTGTGTGGCATGTGTGAGCACACGTGTGTGCGCGTGTGAGGACACGTGTGCGCATGTGCACACAAGTGTGCATGGAAATTTGTCACAGATGTCCCAAACTGTCCTGGATCCCCTCCATCCTAAGCAAAGAAACCACATATCTCCAGTCACAGTAAAGCACCTATAAAAACCAAGCAGCAGTTCAAGGGAGGGACATATGAGCATCTCAGATAAGACTCATAAACAGTTTTATTTCTGCAAAATCCTGAAGCACGATCTGGAAAGGCAGGGCGTGTACACGGCCACCAGCCTAGCCCTACCTACCCACACACCTTAGCAACTACCGTTGACAGCCAACCCAGGGGCCCAACCAGGAGCAGACTGCCTGCCGCCTGTGCCCTGATTAGGCCCTGGTGTGTGGCCATGGGTTTTACTGCCCACCTCCTTCAGTTTCTAGAACAGGGTCCTCTTGCACAAGCAGAAGAGAAACCACTAAGAATGCGTGGGGTTTTTTAGAACTTGAGGTACAGAGAAAGGAGAAGGTCCCCTTCTCCGGCTTCCGG